>NC_090449.1:721695576-722004576 GCF_031143425.1 Pleurodeles waltl
TGCATTTTTCCAGGCCCCCACTTGACGAATCACATGGAAACTTTAGAACAGCAGCTGAAGTGAGTGGTGTACTAATTTTCAAAATTTCATGAAGATTCGTCAAACAGTGCAAAAGTTATTACCAAAACAAAAAACCTGTTTCCTATGAAAGCTAACTATAAATACTGCCAGTTGTATATATATACAATAAATATATATATATATATATATATATATACATATATATATATATATATATATCTCTCAAAACAAATTGACATAAATCAGGCACAGTGCACTCAAACTGCCGGTGATAGGGGTAGAGAAGGTAGACCAATCCTCCTCAAAATATAATTCTAAAGCAAAGAAACACTGCTGCACCCCGCTTTCTCCTGAAAATGAACAGTGTTTAATCCTCGCCAACAAACACCTATGTATTTCAACCCCGAAGTGTCATGATCAAGATATAAATATATATATGACCAACTCTTATTTGATCAAATCAGGGGACACTCCAAATGTATGCCTGAGTTTCTCAAATCCACTCTTCCAAAGACAAAACAGGTTAGCAAACTTAGCCAACACAAACTTCTGCCTGAGCCCACATCCCATTGGATGACGGAGAATATCTTATGTCTGAATGAGAATGACACCAAAACTGAAATCCCGAAAAGAGCAGGCCAGAAAAAATGACTTAAGTTTTCACATGCCATTCCCATCTTTTACACTGTAAGTAAATTGCATAAGAGCTATTTTAGAAAGTTAACTTCCCTTTGCTCTCTAAGTCAATGTAGTGGTAAATAGCATGAATTTGCAACTCTCTCGTCACTGAAGAATCCTCCTTCTTCTTCACCAGTAACAGAGAGTAAAGTGGAGCACTGCACTGGTGGTGGCATGAATAGGTTACTGAAACATGATTTACACCAGACTCTCAAAGATACTTATTTACAAGATGCAAGGTCTCCAAAACCAATTTGCCACACTATATCCGAAACTGAAGTAAAGCTATCTTTTTAGGCTTGAAGGTGCTTCATTGGGTATCTGTAGATGTTAGAGTCAATTTTAAAATGCTCTGCAGATTCGACAATTTCACATGACCTATAGGGCTGATAGAACAATATACCTTCAGAAGTTGAATCCACCATTGAACACTTCTACTGCATCACCTACACAACACTCAATCAGAACAAACAAGGACTCCAAGAAGTCCTAAAATATGAACCTCTTTCAACTGAAGACAGTGCCCAACTACATGCCTTTCAAAAAAACTCTGTTCTTCTGGCATATCTTTGACAGACCTCACTGTACCTTGAGATTGCAATGGAAAATATCAAATTGTGACTTCCATCACTGATTGACTCTAACTCACCTTATTGATCTATCCTCTGCCCTGCCTTTGTTGTTGTAAGAATCCTTTCTTCCAGAGCAGAGACCTATTTTTCATTTCTGTTGGAAGCCATATGTTATTGAACATGTAACAAGTGATGACTTACTCTTTCATAAAAATGCACATTTATGCCATATGCTTTTTTCTGTAAATGTATAATGAATAAGTCTGGTAAGCAAGATCAATCAAAAGCACATCAAGTGATAGTTTAGGAACTATTTTCCAGGGATGTCATAATTCTAATCTGTCAAAGTTTCCCTCCATAATTCTATTATCTTTTCTAGTTCAGGCTTCTTCAATGAGTAGCTCTCCAACAACTATCTGTTAGTAGCTCTCATGTGTGCATTCCAGCCGAATAAATTGGAACATTTTACTTGTTTGAAGGAACATATGTATGGCAAAATTGTGTATTCCAGGATGGAAATGTGGGTATCTCATAAGCTGATATTTGTAGAAAAATGGCTGATTTTCCAAAATATATTTAGAGCTGATTTTCAATTCATAATTCATGTTGGGAGAGTTATTAATAATATGATTACTTTTGTACAGAGGGCACTCCATCTGTTACGTGCATGTATTACCTACTTATATGTAATGCAAATTGACAAATCCTTTTTTACACTACTGCTGGTATTCTTTCTAATGCACAGAGGTGATCACTGCTGGCAATCTTGTATATAGTGGTCACTAATGTAATCCTATATGATGTGGTCATTATTACAACACAAATAATATTAGTAGCTCACAATGGTTACACAAAAGTTAGAGACCCCAATCTAATTTAATCACTTGCTTTTAGTCTCCTTTATTTTAGTATTAGGTTCTTGAACACATAAATGCAGACTCACTTTTGTGCAGGCCAAGATTACTTTTTGTCATAGGATTTCCTAGCAAATGGGGGTCTTTAACTTCCTACATCTAAAACATAGTGACCTTTATCTTCTTGAGAATCTGTAACTATGTCACATCATTTTGACCTCTAAATGTGCCATATTTTCCCATCAATGACAGAGAAAATACCCTTGTGCAAAATCAGTCTGGAACAGGTGCCTTTGTCAAGGTCAAATAACAACCATGATCCAAACAATATAGTCTATATTGTCATATGTTTACCTTATTAGTAGATCCACTCATGAATATGATTATGTCAAGACAAACCTAAGGTAATGTTGTAAAATCCATCTTAGATAAGACACAATATATTAGGACTAATACTTAGGAGAGAAATGCAGATCACAGAACTAGTTGAGCAGAGCTCCAGATTCCATCTCAACTCATGAAGCCTCCAGTAAGACTCTTTGACGATCTATGAAGCAATGCATTCTGCCTTCAGGACCTGGTGCTAGAATTGTGCTCTCACATAGATTTAGGGCCTAATTACAGGTCCGGCGGTCTCTAGACCGCCAGACTCGCAGTAGCAGCCTGGACCGCTGCAGCTTTGATGTTCCAACCGTCAAATTAAGAGTTTGGCGGCTAGACCCCCAAAATACAGCTGTCTCCGCCAGGACCAGTGATCCCGATGGGATGATGACGATCATGGTTATGATCAGACAGAGCGGCACTGAACTCAAAGCCTCCCTGCTGATTACAACCTTGTTTCTCCATCAGCCTTTTCATGGCGGGATGACTGCCATGAAAAGGCAGGGGGAGAACAAGTGGCATAGGCAGTGCAAGGGTACTCCTGCCCAGCACACTCGAAATGCACACTGTCAGCTGTGGAGGCAGTGTGCATTTCAAGGGTACTGATGCCACCTATGTGCAACAGCATTGCCGCTGGCTCTATTATGAGCCGGTGATGATGCTCCCTCACCCTTCCCACTGGACTGACCAGCAGAAACCTTGGTTTCCACCGGTCAGCCCAGTGGGAAAGTTGTAATGGGGTAGGCAAGGAGGTCCCCAGCACTGCAGAAACCTCCCTGTTGGGAGTTTGGCAGATGGATGTTTCAGTCCACCAAACTCATAACCAGCCCCTTAATCTCCTAGTGCTTGGCCTTGCACTCAAAAAAGCTGACAAGCTATTCCAAACAGACAACAAACCCTGTCTCCAGGCATGACACCACCTCAAAATTCAGGCTTATTATTTATTCATCTGCTAGAGCTAGCATAGCACTTAAGATCACACAGTGATGGTATTAAGATCTATAAATTGTGATGTTACAAATGTTCCCTGTTTTCGCTGTTATTGAAGAGCTTAGCTGCTATTTATCTTCTGTGATGAAACCAATATTATGTGCACTAGATCCTGGCATTTTAAAATAAATATGTAAAATATGTTGAAATACATATTCCATTTCTAGTGATCTTGAACTTGTAAATCATTAATTAATGATCATGTGGATTACTATTGTTCCCTGTTAGTAACCCAAAAGCATTGACACCACCTCAATTATGCATTGGGTGGGGTTCTGCAGGTTCTTAAATATTCATCGCTGATGCATTGAACTAAGCACATGTGTGTCATTAATGGCTATGAAAACAACCACGTTTTACCCTGCATAGGGCTTATTGGTCCCCTCACAAGCTGACCAAGTTTGAATTCCATGAGTTCCATGAGTGCCCGAAGTGTGAGTTCCCACATGCAGATGATGTACATATTTTTGTAGATTACCTGGTGCTGGCTCCCTTCTGAAAGGAAGTACTTGATTTAGGACCATATGTACGAAAAAACTGATTTGTGATTTCCAAATTGCAAGTCTATAGAAATCACTATTTGAGAATCTCAAAACGGTATGTGTAGAACCACTGATTCTACTAATAGCTACTCCTATGGATTCACATTTGCAGTTAGGAAATCACAATTTTGGCAATAGCAAAATTGTGATTTCCTAATAGGAAATCATAAATTAGGAAAAGTTGCATTTTTGATGCAGAACGATGATGTCAGACCAGAAGGTTTACAAATAAAGGGTGTGGCCACTACCCATAAAGCTAGGAAGGTACTGGAAGCAGTGAGTGCTCCTGCATTATCAGCGTATCACACCATTCCTGGAGAAGAACATGTCCACTGCAGACGGAATCAAGGAATGAGGGAGCAGGAAGAGGAAGGTCAAATTTTCAGTGAAGGAGCTGTATCTCATGACCGAAGAATTTGTCTCCCATATGGACCAGCTATTTGGAAAGACCTCCTTCACAGTCCCAGAGAGCCAGAAAACCAAGATCTGGACCAGTCTCCTGGAGAAGGTGAACTCCCTAAGAGACAATCAGTGGATCATCCCAGATATACGCAAACAGTGATATAGCCTGAGGTCTAGCACAATGATGAACCTGACCACTGCACTTAGACATTATAAGTCACTCCTCTGTTAGGCCATTCAACCCAAGGGCAGAGTGCATGTCTGTAAGTGTGAGGCTATCCGTCCATGAGCAGGGTGTGCCTACAGACCCCAGGCCTATTCCGGGACTCTGTAAGTGCGAGGAAGCCATCTTAAGGTATGTAGTGGACCCTGGTCAACCTGAGTGGTCCAACTACATAATGGCTTCTCTGAACCTATGCATGTTTGGTATCAAATATGTTGGAATCATGCAACAACACCGATTCAAGTGTTTGTTGCATGATACCATGTACTCTGCATGTTTCTTAGGGCCAGATGTAGGAAAGGGTTTGTGCCTCGCAAACGGCGAAAAACGCCATTTGCGAGGCGCAAAAGCCTCTCCGCTATGCAGAAATGCATTTTGCGAGTCGGATCCGACTCGCAAAATGCATTTCCGACTCGCAAATAGGAAGGGGTGCTCCCTTCCTATTTGCAACTTGCAATGCTATGCAATTTCATTTGCGACCACTTGAAGTGGATGGTAACCCAGTCCCAAACGGGAAGGGGTCTCCGTGGGACCCCTTCCCCTTTGTGAATGGAAACAAAAATAATTTTTTAGAGCAGGTAGTGGTTTTTTAAAAAGCAGTCATGGACATGGTGGTCTGCTGTCTCCAGCAGGCCACCATCCCCGTGAGTGCCCATACTTGCAATGGGGTCGCAAACTACGACCCACTTCATTAATACAAATGAGGTGGGTCTTTGCGACCCCATTGCGAGTTGCAGAAGGTGTCTGAGACACCTTTCTGCATAGCAAATTGCGACTTGCAATTTGCGAGTCGCATGGACTCGCAAATTGCAAGTCGCAATTTGCTTTTTTGCTACATCTGGCCCTTAGATTCTCTAATTCTGCCAGTGCAGCCTTACAGGGTCCAGCTTCCAGCCCACGCTGCTGCTGACCCCATTCACTGTTGTGCCCTCCTGCTGGCGAACCAGGCTCAGACCAGAGCACAGGATGTCCTGCAAGGGAGAAGTGTGACTGCTTCCCACTGTGTATTAGGTGTCTAAGGGCTGGGGTGGGATGGCCTCTGAGCACCACCAGACTGCTTTGAAGGGCTTGTTTGGTGCCCTTCTTGCATAATCCAGTTTGCACCAGTTCAGGAACCCCCGGTTCCCCCTCTGGTGGGAAAGTACACAAAGGAAAGGGGAGTGACCACTCCCCCTGTCCAGCTTCATCGCTGAGGAGGTGCACATAGCTCTGCCAGGTGGTCACTCGATTCTGCCATCTTGAAAATAAGATGTGTAGAGCCCCCTGGGAGCATCTGACTGGTTAGGCCAGGTAGATGACATCCCTGACCCCCTCTGATAGGTGCGCCACTGCAGAGAGTCACCAACCCCCTTTTAGGGTTACTTAAGGGCTCCCTTATGGGTAGGTCCTCAGATTAATTGAGCAAGACTCTTCAAGGAACTGTCTGCAAGACTTCTTCTACTCCTCGCCTTTTGAACTGCTGCTGGTCTTCGTTGGAACCGAGCAAGTCTGCTTCTGGTGGGAAGGCTGCAATTGCAACATTGTTTCTCTGGGTCCTGCAGGAATTCTGCAACATCCAAGGCTGTGCATCCTCCAGGGTCACAAGGACTCTGTTTGCACCAGGAAGAGTGAAGGAATCTCCCTTAGAGTGAAGGAGTCACTCTCCTGCAACCTCAAGCACCTCAAGACAACGTCTACTGGCTGGTAGGATCTGCTGTCCCATGGACATCGAACAACTCTGCAACACAGGTGGGGAGTCTGTGGCCTCCTTTGGGTCTTGCGTGTCTTCTAATCACCTTGGGAGACTGTAGGCCCCTGCTTCTACCACTGGACTGGAACACCTTTGCATCACAGCTGTTGCATTTTCCAAGGCTTGTTGACTCTTCCTCTGGGAGATCTTCAGGCTCCAAGAATCCCCAGCAACCATCACCCTGGAAGCTGAAAATCAGCACCTGTCCTTCAACTCCTGTGACGTGAGACTTCTTTTTTGTAGGAATGGTAAGGCCTCCTCGTGACTCCCTGTGTCCAGCACTTGTGGGTGACTCATGTGAGATCCATCACCTTTTGTTGGCCTTCCTGTGTGCTCAGGGCTAGTCCTGACTTCCCTTCCTAGGTAGAGTCTCCTGGACCTTGCTGGTCCACACAACTCTGCAAACTCTTCTGCAACTCCTGTTTGCATTTGCCAGTGCTTTTTGGTGATCTGACTGGTCACTAACCATCCTGCAATCCGGTGACTGTCGAGGGACAGCTGTTAATTGACTCCTGGGATCTCCTGCAGCTCCTGGACACTGCAGATGATCTTCTTTCACTGACTTGCAGGAATTTCAACTTCACGAGGGCGGGCATTGCCACCTGCACCACCTGGGCACTTCCAAGGATGCTGGACTCTGTCCCCTTCCTTTGCAGGTCCTCCACATCTGTAATCCATCCCTGGGTTCCACAGGGCGGGTCCACGGGTCATGACAGCAGCTGGACAGTCTGAGGCATCCACAGTCGTCAGAGAGAGTCCCTTGTACCCTTTTCATCCAGGTACCTGGTGTAGGTACTCCAGTATTCTGGGTATCCAGGGGTGGGGCACTTTCCATCCATCCTCTTGCCTGCTGGTTTCCTCTGCGTCTCCAGGGCAGGGTCTTGAATTCCACAAACACCAACCACTACTCTCTGTATTAGTGTAAGGGACAACTTGCTGGGGTCACTTACTGTACTTACCTCTGGTATTTCTAACTGCCCCAGTCCCTAGCTAACTATCACACTATTTCACATTCCACTTTTTTAGTATATGGGTTGATTCCCTCCCCCCCGGGTGCTGTGTATTTTTATGCTATTTCTGATGATTATTTTGTGTATATATTGTGTATAGGTATCTGCAAGGGGAGATATATAAATGTCAGTTTAGTAGTAGTGCTGTAATAAAAGTATCCTTTATTTATGGAACTAGTGTAGTTCTTTCTTGTGAGTGAGTTATTGTCTGACTACTGCGGTATTGAAAGTGCTTTACATTCCTCCTGGATAATGCTTTACCTCCCCACTTCAGCTACCTCTAGAGAGCTTCTGCTATCTGGAAGCCTATTCACTATCACAAAGGGTTGCCTGGACTCAGTAATGGGTGCCAAACCGTAGGTGTATGCCATAAACTTGGCCAGCCACCTACAGTACATATGGCCCATAATAACCAAAGTGGTTGTGCACCAGATACAGGTAAGTCGACCGCTTGTTTTATCTGGGAGAGCCAGGGCGAAATACTTTATGATAAATCTAAAGTGAAACAATTTTTTATTTGGTGCTATTAGCTCACAGAGAAATACATTGCAAATGAATAGTAGCAAAACCCCATCTAGTCTGGGCCCTCTATGTTAATTATGTTTGCTATTTAGATATCACATGTGAAGCACAAAGTTTGGACAAAATCTGGACGGGATTATGTGAGTTGGCAAGCTCACTGGTTCAGTCCTATGATTACACTTCATTTGCTGCATGAAAGGGTTGTAGCGGCAAAGTAAGCAACCTAGTTTCTCCTATTGAAGAAACGAGGCAATTTGAAACTGATGGTAGAATGAGGACAAAGAAACTTGCAAAGCTTAACTAAAGACTCACTGTATGCAACACTGTGACACTGTAATAACCAGAAGGCAGTGCTCAGCTCTATACAAACTTCCTAATAAAAGTATTTAAATAATGAGGACAGTTACTGCCTATAAACTGTCATAGCATACCTCCTACTTGAATCTGAATGGTTTATGTATGTGATTTGTAGCATTACTATCTGAGTCTAATCTATTATCTCTGGCATGTGATTCTGAGAAATGGAAAGCATTTGATTTTCTGTCATAGCATAGGATTGAGCCTCTACTTTGTAGGATATAAAAATGAAATGAAGAAAGATATGATATAACTATTGAAAACACATTTAATGCGACATTGTAAAAACTGACTACATGTAGCATTTTAGCCAAGGGATGCTGAAAATCCACTTTTTCCACCAACAAATCTTTCAAAGGAGTTGGAGGAAGGCAGTCTTCAGCACCTACACGGATTGTATGTTTGACTCACATATCTCAAACGTATTTGAATGTTTCATTTGTATTTGTTTAGAACCTCTCATTTTAACAATTTTATTTGACAACTACGCTAAAAGGACTTGCTTTTCACAATCTCCTTAGTAACACAAATCAGGTTGATTCCTATTTCAGCTACACCAGTTTAAAAGTTCATCAGCCACTAACTACTACAGGTGCCAACAAATAAAATAGGGCACTCTTCGAAGCTATCAAATGTTGCATCCCAGCCCCTTCTTACATGCCTCTTTACTGCCCAAATCCAATGGCATAAATTGACACTTCATTAAAAAACAACACAACTACAGTACGGAGATGCTTTCTAAGCAAGCCAAAGGATTTAGGATTTCCTCCTCTTGAAACTCAGGTTTGATTGTGGTCATCAAATTACCATAATATACCAACAAATATTTTAGGGATACAACACTAGGGAGAATTATGTGGTCCAGTGCATCGATCTCCCTACATGAACCTATAACTGAAATAGGATGCACTGTTCCAAAAGAACGGACTCCATTCCACCAGTTAGAGTAGGGTGTCTTTTCAGACACCACATGCATTAGTCTTACAGGAACAGTAGCCCTCACTCTTCATTGGGTGACATGCTTCATCATCGGGCCATGCTCCTCATCAGGTCGGCACTGCAATGCCTGATGACAGGGCTCTTTGCCGGAGATCTTTTTAAGAATGAATGCTGTTAGTGAGTGGAAGTGAGAGGGGCAGGGAAAACTGCTAAAATTGGCTGAAGGTGCCCAAGAAAACTATCATTAATACAACCTGGCACCGCTGCCAAGGTTGAAAACAAAAAATCGGGAAGTGCCGAAAGCAATGATCAGGGGCCAGATGTAGCAACTTGGCAATTTGCGACTTGCAAATTGCGAGTCCCTGCGACTCGCAATTTGCAAGTCGCAAATTGCTATGCAGTACGGTGTCTCAGACACCGACTGCGACACGCAATGGGGTCGCAATGACCCACCTCATCAATATTCATGAGGTGGGTCACAAATTGCGGCCCCATTGCGAGTATAGGCACTCGCTAACATGGAGGCCTGCTGACGTCAGCAGACCTCCATGTTCGTGACTGCTTTTTAAATAAAGCAGTTTTTTTTTTTTAAGTGTAGCCCGTTTTCCTTAAAGGAAAACGAGCTGCACTTTAAAAAAAACGAAACCTTTAGTTTCGGTATTTTTTCAGGGCAGGGAGTGGTCCTTTGGACCAATCCCTGCCCTGAAAAAATATTTTTGGGTCCATTCACAAAGTGGAAGGGGTCCCATGGGGACCCCTTCCAATTTGCGAGTGGGTTACCATCCACTTGAAGTGGATGGTAACTGCGACTCCATTTGCGACCGCGTACGCGGTCGCAAATGGAATTGCATCCCACTGTGAGTCGCAAATAGGAAGGGAACACCCCTTCCTATTTGGGAGTTGGAAATGCATTTTGCGAGTCGGAGCAGACTCGCAAAATGCATTTCTGAATAGCAAAGTGGCTTTTGCGCCTCGCAAACGGCGATTTTCGCCGTTTGCGAGGCGCAAACACTTTGCTACATCTGGCCCCTGGTTCCCTACCAACAACTAGAAATTAGAAATGGTGGAACTGTGTGTGGGTATTCCCTACACTATAGAACTGCTATTCATGGCCAACATGTTTCTCGCCTAATTCAGTCACACGGATCAGATGGCGATTGATGTACAATCAAAACTCAATACTTGTCCCTATACTATTCCACCTATCTCAGGATTCACTGGCTGAACTTCTGTGTTCCCAACAAGACAGATGTGTTCATCAATATGCAGATGGTGCTCAACTGTACCTTGAGGTCTTGTCAACTGATACTCATCTCCTCAGAACTTACCTAGCTACTGCACGAACCTGAATGTCTGCTATTGATTATAAAAAAATCACCTCAACCCAGTCATTTTCCTGATTATGACAGCACACTTTCACCCCAAATCTATGTAGGGCTCAAGTAGTTGGTTTTCTCCTTTTTTTGCATCAGGTACTATTTCACCTCGTTTCTTCACTTACACTGATCAATCCTCCAATAAACCTGCAAGAAAAAAGCAAACTGTCAGGCTCATTAGTCTTATGTGTATGATTACATCCTCCCCCGTCCAGTATTTTCTTAGCTTTTGGCCAAGCCTTTTTCCTGTGTCACATAGACAGACTCAGTTTCCACTGTGTCTCAACCAAAAGTCAGCTCCATTCTGTATAGCAACAAACAAATTAGAAACACATCAGATCTCCTTAAAACAGCTCTGCACACATCTCCAACTCTCATGTATCTTGTTTCATTATTGACAAAATATTCACATGAATAGAATGGACAACTTTGCAACCACACATGTGAGTCATATACCACTCTTTCTTTGTAAATACCTGGTTACTTTCTTGGGACAGATCAGCAGTGTAGCAATAGCCCTAATAAAATATGGTTACAAATTCACCATGACATATAAGATATGTAACTTCTCATTCTCGATCACTACTTCATTTGCCATGTTATCAATACAAGCATATGCTTGTTCTATCTTGCACAGACTGCTGCACTTCAAAACACAAATTTGTGCTACATGAGATATTTAATCACTGTTTGTAGTAGTAGTAGTAATAGTAGTAGTAGTAGCAGTAGTAGTAGTAGTAATACATTTGTTTATGAAGACAATGACCTTTTAAAGAAATCTACCACAATGTTTCATATACATTAATTTGCTAAAATAAATATTAAAACTCCAAAAATAATGACAGCTAGTATAAATATTCCCACTGCGTAAATCACATCTAAAAATTGCATAGGAAATAAAAACTTTATTGTCTCCACATGGGCATAAATCCCATATTTAGATGCATGAGTGTACAGACAAACTTGAAGGATTTTTGTTCAGGTAAAGATCTAACATACGGGATCAAAATTGATATTTGAGAGGTCACCTCCGCCACAGCTTATCCTGGCATGCTTCATCCTCAGTAACCCCAACACTTAGGTAAACGCACTCCAGCTGGCTCAACCAAGCTTATGAGTTCATTGATATTCGCTCTACAGAACAATCACAGGGGTCCATTTGCTGTCTTAACAAAATACCTCAGGGTAGTGCTATATCACTTAGCCCTTCTAGGAAAGCACCAGGTGCAGATGTTTTTAAACCAAGCTTGTAAATCTTACTCGCTGAAGTTTTGCACTCATTCTACTATTGTCCCTGTCTTTGCAAAGGGTAGCAAGTTTGATCCTCTGTGCTATAGGCCTATCTCTTTGATAGTCCCTATAACAAAGGGGTTAAAACAGTGCTGCACTTCAGAATTCTAGAGTGAGCCACGAGGAATTACATTTTGTGTGACACACAATGTGGATTTCATGAAGGACTCAGCACAGTGGAGCAATCCCTAAATTTGCACTTAACCACCAGATACAATAGATTGACATGAATTGTGAGATCCAACGGTCAGCTGTAATGTGCAACCTGTAAGAGGAAGAACAATGGGCCAGATGTAGCAAAGGGTTTTTCCCATTCTGTGTCAATGGGAAAATGTGTTCGTACATACGGCCCAATGTTCTTTATCTCATGTGGTTTGCCAAAACCTGCTTGAGAACTGGCATATGCATGCTGTTTCAGATCACATCAATAGCGTTTTTTTAACATAGGCCTTCCTACACTTAAGGGTTGCTTTCTAGAGAGCTCCACATTGTAGAATCTCTGCCCTGATACAGAGCCTTCTGGTATTGGTCTCCAATGTTCTTATCAACAAAGTTGCTAAAGGCTGCTGTGTGTACCTAGCCTTCATGAGCCTATCAAGTATTTTCAGTCGTGTACATAGAGCCAAGCTTTGACACCAGCTAGCTGTACTGTGGCTTGGTCCATTGATTGCGAATTTCCTGGCTGTTTTACACCCTGACTTGATTGCCAATATCAGATATGGAAGTAACGGTTAATTGACCAAGCCTGTATAACTAGTTAGGGGTGTTCCACAAGGCTGTATCCTTGCTCCTCTACTCTCCATATTGTAGATTAATAATCGCAACTCTGGCTTTGCCGGCTGTGGTCACGATGTGCCATGAGTAGGATCTAGGGCTCTACCCACACTCTTGTATATGGCTGATTCTGGCACGAACAGTGAATAACCTTGAAATGTTGGTTAATACATTTGCAAGTTTTATGCAGGACCTTTGCCTTGCCACTAACCTGTCAAAAGTGTACGTCATGTCACATGGTATGAAAAGTTTCAGGATTAGTAGTATCACTATCACTAATGAAACCCTGGAAGTATTCCTCAATTCCTGTATCTTGATGTAGTTTTTGACAGTAATTCAATGTGGGCAGCTTGTGAACTAAATTCTGCTAGCCAATAGGTGCTCTTCCTATTATCACCACAAGCATAGACAGCAAACGAATTGCACCATTACTGAAAATCTTTAAGGCCCAGTGCATTCGCTTTGCCACATGCGAGGAATATGAAGCTGGGTGTCGGGGGTCCATTAAATGTAGTGCCTAACACCTGGAAGAGAATAGATGTTGTCATTTTACGCTCTTGCTTCTGGCAAACAATAACAATTACTTCCATCTAGTGGAGCTATGTTCACTGGAAAATGTGATCAAAGTGGCCCCTCACCGACAAGGCTATAACTAAGTAGGCATGCACAAATAAACAGGGGTTTCCACACCCAATGTGCATATCTGACTCATTGTTAAATTGTAGAAGAGGTTTGCAAAAGCAGGGTGAATAGTTCGTCAAATATGTCTGTATTTTCAGGCGTGTAGGCAAAGGCTTTTTTCACATAGAACAATATTTTTCCTGTGATGGAAAATGCAGTCAAATGTTCAAATACACTGTTCAACAATAATTACTCATGCAAATTTGCAGGTTTGAGGACAATCCTGCCAAGTAGAGTGTAGGGTAAGACAAGTATGAAAGGAAGTCTATGATTTGCAAAGATTTCCGGGTCTACCCCTGGATATTTTTGTGATTCGCCAAAGTCTATTAATTATGCTCAAATTATTGGTAGCAAGCTGTGATATATAGATCTGGTTATTTTGATGAATCAGGACCTTAATACTTACTTTCTAAGATACAACAGACAAATCTTTGTACACACATTAAATTGCCCAGGTGCTCATTGATATTGTATCTTAAAAAATTGGTGGAAGCCAAACGCCATTAATACCACAATTCCCCACCTTGTTTAGGGGTAGAGGAGCCTCTGTGTTTCTGATGGAAGAACCACTGATGTCTTCGCAGTCGAACATGCCATCATTGGCTCTGGTTCTTTGGACACCATGGTGTCAGAAGTCTCTTTAGAGCTTTCAGCAATTTATGATTTTTTCTGCATGGCACTATCTTGCACAGGATGGCTGTTCCAGGCATGAAAAACTTAACAGAGCTCTAAAACTTAGGGGCATACTTACAAACCCCTAGCACCACCTTGCGCCACCATAGCATCATTTTGTATATGCTAAGGCAGCGTTAAGGTGGCTTTTCCCGTGCACCATATTTACAAAGTGGTGCAATGCTTGCATTGCGGCACTTTCTAAACCCTTGTGCCACATTATGCCTGCGTTAGACATAATGTATGCAAGGGGCGGGGCGTTCCCCCATAGGTAGGCCTGACAAAATGGCACAGTGAAATTTACAACATTTCACTGCACCATTTTTTTCGTCATTTTTAATGCCTGCTCAGAGCAGGCGTTAAAATGACACACCCATTTTAATCAATGGGTCTCCCTGTGCTTTGCCGCACTAGCATAAACATTTTGATGCTATTGTCCTAACGACCTCCACGGTGCACCATATTGTAAATCCCGTACAACCATGATGTCGTTAGGTGGGGCAAGGGCGACGCAAGAAAAGTGGCGCACTGGGACAAACGTGCTACTTTCTTGTTAATATGCCCCTAATTCTTGTATCTGATGCAAAGCATTCATACCTTAAATTTAAACTTCACATCGCTGGTCACCTACAATGCCAGTGAGCTTGACTCTCCTGGGAAGACATTTCTTTGATGTCTTTTCAAAACGATTTTATTTATTTTCAGCTCTAAAAGACATACTCTGATCCTACTAGCCTACATTGGATGCGGCCTTGAAAATTAAAGGCTCATTCCACCTATGCATCGCTGTTTTCATAAGGACCTCACCAACCGTGCTCCATTTTGGGACAGAGTTGAAGCCCTCTCTTTAAAGAGCCTTACATCTTAATGAAGTAACTGCTCAGTAATCAGCGACTTTTCCCATCACTCGCGTTATATACGGCGGGATCTTGCACACATTCATCTGTGTAGGCACAGGGAGATTAAACAGTCTGCCCAGAACGACAGAATATTGAGCTGACCCTAAGAATCGAACCCGGTTCTCCACGTCTCAAGTCGGTGGCTCTGCCCTTTGCGCCACATTCTCCTGCCTCTGAAACGCGTCATAGTGCACTTTTGGTTAGGTTCGCGCTACACCAATACCTTGTCGATATAAATAACGTATGAACACGATCTTGTAGCATTAACTACTTGTTAAGCCATCGAGCACCCTGATGCTATATGGGTGTGGCTCCTTTACACACTGATGGCAAAGTTTCTTTCCTGTTAGTAACTACCATGAAATATCTTTTGCTCCCAGCACGAACTCTATTAATGGTGCAGGCACCATAAAGATTGCTGCTTATTCAAGGGAAGAATAATTTACATGATGGCTTTGTTGTCAAGTTTTTAAATATGGATTTCCATATGCAATTATTATGGCTCTATAATTCGAGTAGCAGGTGATACCATTATGCATGGTCTGCAGAGCAGGATAAAAGACAATGCCAGCTAATAATAATACCCAACTGGGCATCAGCAGGGAAGATTAGGTTCTCTTGCTACAAGCCTGATGCTGCCAGCAGCTTCATTTCTACGTCTAGGCTGGGCTATTGTTCCGAAACAGCTTGACTATTGACCATAAATGATAATAACCTAGTAATGGCATCTAGAAACCTGCAATATCAAATTATCCCGGTGTCAGGGAACAGGATTGGAAGGAAAATATAGTTTAATAATTTATCCTTCGCTTCTGTTACGTGGATGCTTGACACTTGCAAGAAGTTCTTCTGAACAATGTCTTAGTAAATTTGTTAAACAAGTGTGCATGCTATAGTTTTATATCCCCTTTAGTATGTGGCATACATCAGTAATTCTGCTCCTTGTCAAGGTTTTAAAAAAGGGACAAGGATTTTCATTAGCAAGGACAAAATACTACAGTGTATATCGTACGAACGTTATTACAGAAACTAATAAAGAATACTTTTCAGATTGAATTATAACAGACGTACATTTATCAAAACTGTCATATATACAGACCTTTGGGCCAGGCCTGTGGAGTAGCCATGGGTCCTAATGCAAGCAAGGAAATCCGTTGTCCCCTCCCCTTTTTACCTCACATTTGTGGTTTAAGAGCACAATTGACCAGATTTGAGTGCTTGCCAATTTAGGTATTCTTCCAAATCTTCTCTTACAATAGGAAACTCATGCTCTCATTCTTGCAACCTGGAAAATGTTGTATTCTTCGTAAGAAATTGTCTCATCTGAAAAGGTTTCTCAAATAAACCATTGATCTTAAAATAGAACTCAACCATACCCTTATTCTTTCTTATTCTTTGGTGACTATAGCCTCATAGTCTCTCTTGGGTTTTATTTCCCGCACACGTACATTGCGTTCCAAAAAACACTGCCACGGATGTACAAAGTAATTTTACTGTTGCAAAGGTCAACTTTGAGTCTTTTGGACAGCAAAACAAATGTTTTTAAATGTGCAAGATCCAATTTGCAGTTCCATGAACATGCTACTGAAACACAATTTGGGTTTCAGACAAAATGCAGAATTTGTGTTTCAGCAAAATACAGAATACAGACAAAATACAGAATATAGAAACTGTGTTAAAAAAATTAAAAGACTTCCTTATCTAAAAGCAATTGCCTACATAGTAGTGTGCTGACCCCAGCAGGGCATCATGCTCCTGACTCAAACCAATTGTGGTGGGTTTCAATTTACAACCTACCTCATGCATATTAATAAGGTGGGTCAAATTGCAACTCACTATGAACCAGTGCAATCGGTAGAAGATGGTGATCAAATTTTACCCACTTCAACTGAATACATTTGAATAGATTCCAAATACAAAATTGCAAATTGATATTTGATGCATTGTATGATTTCTTATTAGGAATCTTTGAGCATCAGGCCCTTATTTCTTCCTGTAAAAGTGATGCTTCTCTTACAATGAGAGTGAGGCCAAATTTCTCAAAACGTTTTGAAACCTCACAGACTTTTCTGTTATGCACCTCCTAAGATTTGCCACAAATTAAGACATCATCCTGATAATTACTTACATCTTCTGAGTTGCCTAAAATGAATGACATCCTTGATTGAAACTCAGACGCCTTAGACACTAGCCTGAAAGGCAACCAACAAATTTGAAAAGCCCCTATAGGTGTAATGAAAGAAGTTAAGTCTTGGTAGTCTTCTTAATCTGATGGTAAGCTGATGTCAAGTCAAGTGTGGTAAAATACCTGGCTCCACCCAATAATGACAGCAGTTCACTAATGGAAGGTAGGGTAAAATTTTCAACCACTACAACTTTGTTCAGAGCCTGAGGTCCACAAATACACTCTCCTGTGGGTTTCTTTGTCACTACAATTGTCACAAGCTGTTCTGATGCCTCAATGGATACAGTAACCCCAGCCTGAGTTAAGCATTTTAATTGTTTCAGAACATTGAAAACTCCAAGGGATAACCTATGCAATTTACACAAAACTGAACAAGCATAATTTTTCAGTTGAATTTTGTGTACATAGGTTTTAAGACAATCTAATGCCTCTCAGAAACAGCCAAAAATTCATTCTCAATTAAGGACAACCTTCTCATACCTAGCATGAACATTTCCAATGAGTGTATCTTTCAGGTTTGTCAGGATTAGGATCCAAGCAAACACTAAGAGCATTCTGATGTGGGAATCATAAAATGAAATCATGAAGTTCTGCAACATATCCCTTTACCAGAGTGAACCTATTCCTTAGGCCCAATGCTGCTTGAAAAAACTAAGCATCTTAATTGCTACATAGCTACACAGATGGCAATCTGTTGTAGAAAGTCTAAATGAATTCTTGAAGTCACAGTTATAAGTCTCCTAACATTATGGTACTGCAAAGGCAGGAGTCAAACATCATCTTAACAATGTGTCCATCAATCTCACCATCTTCTAATGGATTACCCTTATCCCTGCATATAAACTGTAAGACATCTTCATTGGTGACCTCTTTTACTAAACTTCTCTGTGGACCTAGATTCACAAACCCTCACACTTCATTAAAAGTCACACACATCTTCTTACTTGCAAAATGATCAAGTATCCTACACCTAAAACATCTACCTTTATACTTCTTCTCATAGCTCATGCTTGCATCAGTCTTTGTTTTCACCTCCCTGCTAATGTTTACTTTCATTAAGATTGAAATGTTGTCTTTTGTGGAATTATTAAAGCTACTCATATCAACACATTCTTTAATGTGTTTCACTCTTTTTACAATATTCACAACTTCACTTCAAAGAAGCTCATCTTTGAGTATTAGTTCCTCTCTAAGCCTGTTAAAACTTATGATTCAAAAGAAAGTGACCTCTAATACACTCCACAATGAAACACCAAATTTCAACATTGCAGCCAATTTCTTAAAAATAGTTACAAAGTCCTCCACTGTTTCATTCTTACCTTGTAAGCATTTATCAAATTAATAGCATTCCAAAATAGTACTTATATTTCTAATTCATTAAGGTCTTTAGCCTTCACTGTTTTTAGTTCTGGTAAATTATTGAATATGTTCTGACAATTAGGGACCAAACAATGTAATAACAATGGCCACTTGTGTTCTGCACCCAAACCTTTGCCTTGCACTCTGGCATAATTTAAGAAAGAAATCCATTTGCTCCATTTTATCTATGGTTCTTTAGAATGACCTAAGACAAAAAGGAGATGGTGGTACATTTTGCATATTAATCTCCATTTTCTAAAACTAAAACCCACACAAAAAATGTAACTATAAACATTGTCAGTCACAAGTTAAAATCTCTAGATATTTTAGAGTATATCGAACTTACACTCAATTATTAATTATACTCTAAAATAACTAGAGATTTTAACATGTCATAATCCCCCAAAAACACTTTAATGGACTTGAATACACTGGAAAGAAAGTCAACAAAGAAATTACACACATTGTCCTTCCATAGAAATCTTCTAACCAAGTTGCCCAGGAAGGTTTCCATTTTGACAGTAGTTTAAATAAAAGTTAAAGAATAGGTATGAGATCTCAGGTGTGCCTGTAACTGCTCTATATAAAGCACACAGTAAACAGGCTACTCCTTGATACACAGAACTCAGTTCTAACACCTTTAATACTGGCAGATTCTCCCAAGATGAAAGGATGAATATGAGGTCACAAGTGTGCCTTTCATTGCACAATATTAGTATGAACACAGTAGATAAGCCTCTTCATGAATTACAGTGCTCAGTTGTGAGCCCCTTCTCCTAACCAGATCATATGCAGTTTACTGCTAATTGTAGATCTTCTCTTTAGGCCACAGCATATACTCCTATGGACTGTTGCTCTCATTCAACTACAGAATCACAGTGAAGTTTACTAGCCTCTGCACTAAACAGCCTGACAAGATACCAACCTCTGTGATGGTATAGACCCATCCAACCACAAAAGGCTAGAAGATAGAAGCACAAAATGACCATGCATGTGTGATGATGTAAACGAGTACTCATGCTCAGTCCTCAAAGCTAGTAAGCTTCACCACATAACTTCTAAAACAGGTTACTGATGGTTTTTGATAAAGTCCAGTTAACTTGTGAGTCTGATCGTATGCCCTGTCAACAGCTCCATTTCTGAAACTGCTGAATTCTAAAGTCATTGAAAACAAAAATTCTCAGGACCAGAACTAGATTTTGCCTTAACATCTGACATCTGCTTTATAATCATACTTTTTGTCAAGCAGGACTCTAGGTTATAGATTAAGAGCTTTATTAACATTATCCATTCAAGACCAAATGTTTCAGTATGACTAAACTACATTAAGCTTTCCACTGGGCTAGGCAACATTCCAGCCAATGTACACAGCCACTAAAAAACAGGAGATTTTTTTTTTTAAATGGGAGACATTATCTTTAGCGTCAGTGATATGATTTGTCTACTTTTCAGTTTAAGATCCAAGTTGAGGCATTCATTCTAAATGGCCCATTGTGAATAGGGATTGAGTAATTAAAAATCTAATCACTTTGCAAATAATGCATCAAAGTACCTTAATAACCCTTTTTCAGTTCATTGGCTTAACTTCATACTCAACTGACCCCAATGAAATTCATTAAGATAGTTTGACGATGTGACATTCTCATTTGTTCTTGTTGTTTTCAGCAAGTCATTTAAGGCCCAAAAATAAAAACAAATTTGTAAAAAACATGTGGAAGTGATTGTGAAAAAGTACATAGAAAAGCTGGGCAGAAACACTGGGGACCAGTGCTTCTAAAAGTAATGCATCTACACTTTGAGCAAGTTTGAATTTACTCTCTTTTGCCTCCAGAATCACTGTGTTCCCACCATACATCTCTATGTGTCCTGTACCCTTTCCCACCACACGTTCCTAAGTGCCCTGCACTCTTTCCTTTCAAAATCCACTACTGAATCACATCTCACCTTGCCTTTGTTGGACTACTATCCCTCAATCAGGATATCCTTAGGTGGGGTGTGCTCCCCAGCTTCTAATGTAGCAGGAGATTACTAGGGATATGGGATGAGCGCAAATACTAGATTCTGGGCATTACTTCTTTGAGACCACCCAGAAATGAAATAAAAGCAGGAAGGTGTGCTAGAATTATCCGCAGCAAATGTCAGGTAGAATTGCACCTTTCCAGCAGTTACTGGATCTGTTTTTTTTTAAAGTGATATTTTAGTGCAGCCGAAAAGTATGAATATGCTTGCTTTTTCAGTGGGTGCATCAACCACACCCCTACCCACACATGGGAAAGGAATTTGTATATTATTTGTAGGTTAAGCACCAATCACTTTGTATTATACAGTTTGGTAACATTCCTGTGGTTCTACATTTTTGTGTGTGATCAAATGCTTGTGAAGTTATTCTCTGGCCAGTGGATAACTCAGTAATACCCTTTAGCTCTGTCAAAAGTCATTACTTAAGTGAAATCGAAGAATTCAGTAATGCAATTATTTTTAATTTCTCTCACACAAGAAAATACAAAGCTCTTTGTCTTTCATCTTAAATCTCACTTTACATATTTCCCGTATTAGAAGAAACGGTACATTTTTAACACATGTATCATTATATATATGGTGATGCATAAGAGTTGTCCTGTAAAAAAGTGATTTTTGAATCTTAGCAATGTAATAACTGAGTAAATGATGGTCTGAATGATTGTAGCTATAAATGCATCTTTAAGCTGTAGTAAGAGAGTGTGTTGTCATCCTAGGCTTACAAGATGTGTAGGTAGCCCCACTAGTATTTTAACTTAATTTTGAATATGCATTTGTTTCCCCATGTTTGTGATAACTAAGACACTTGGCCAGCATGTATCTGTGGTGCTAACCTGTAGAGGTTGGGCTTAGAAACCTTAGCCATTCTAAAACAAGCAGCTCATGGAAAACAACAGTGAAGTATAAAACAATGTGATAGAAAAAATAAAGTATGCTATCCTATAGGTCCTACTTATCCACACTATAGTAAGCGGACTTGTTCCAATCAAGGGAAATGTGCTATGTTTCATTCTGAATGGGTGTCCATGATAAGGTTAAAAACAAATAAGTTAGGAACTCATTGGATAATCAAAGTTTGTGGGTTCTACAATGTGGTCAACATGTTTCACACCTGTGTTCCTGAAGGGTGTCAGCAGAGATTCTTCAGGACCGGTTGTGGTACGCAAATCTATTATATTTGGTACTAGATGCATTGAACACTGTCCAAATGTACCCATGCTCATACATGCAGACAATGCAAATAAAACTTACATGCTTATTATGATAACTCCTCCATTAGAGTGTTACCAATTTGTGTGATCATATTGAAGAACCCAGGGATCTTTCATACCCTATGAGTTCCTATATTGTTTGTTTTGAACATTAGCATGGACACCCGTTCAGAATCAATGCTGTCCTTGGTGGTCCATAGGTAATTTAAATCTGATTATGATCTCAAGGTACTTAGAGGTTGATTTAAGAAAAGCGGCGCTGTATTCAGTGCAGCACCACTTTCCTTGCGTCCCTCAGAGCCCCCCTCCTGCCACCATGTGTGCACCATATTTGAAATATGGCGCACCATGGTGCAGGAAACGGGGCAATAGCAGCAGAATTCCTGACGCTATTGATGTACTCTGCAGAAGTAGCACCAGAATTTTGGCGCTACTCCTGCAGACTGCATAGGGGCACATTGTATTCAATGGCATGCTCCCTTTTAATGCCTGGTTTGAGAAGGTGTTGAAAGTGCCAAAAGATTGTGCAAGGAAATCTCTCAGATTTCCTTGTCCCATTCTTTCTGTCCCCTAATTGGGGAATGCCCCCATGCATGCATTATGCCTGGCGCAGGCATAATGTAGCGCAAGGGTTTACAAAATGGCGTAATGCATGCATTGAGCCACTTTATAAATATGGCACGTGTAAAAAGCCACTTTAGTGCCGCCTTAGCGTAAAAAAAGTCCTCTATGGTGGCCCTAAGGTGGCACTAGGGCCTCTTAAATCAGGCCCTTAGTACCCTATTACCTAGATAAAGATAGGCTAGGATCTTTTTGTCAGACCAATATCAGACATAGAACAGAAGATCCCTGGCAATATGTTCCCTCTCAGGGCCCGTTGGGTATCGCAGAACCCATACAATGAGGAGCAGAGCCCACTGATGCTACTTTGTTGGGTGAGGAAATATACATCCTGAAAAGGACACTTCTGGTGACCTGAAAAAATTCACTTAGAAGAGTGTGGATAAGTAAGACCTACAGAACAGCATACCTTATTTTTGTGAATGTTTAGCTGGGAGGGCGTATGCTTGACTGCCCAAAACCTCTTATGCGCCCTATATTTTTGCTGTTCATGGAGAAAAATCGTTTTTGTTCATGAAACATACCTACTGCCTCCATCGCTGTCAATAGGGGTCTGAAAATTCTGCATGGAAGTTCCACAATGTGGCAATGAGACCATATGCACACATATTGGATTTCAGTCTTTCAGACATATATATTTGATCCTAAGCCCTGTTAGTATGTGCTGTGGTTTGAAGCCAGGGATGAAATCTTTTCCTTATGAGTTACTGCAGATCCTATCACCTTCTAAAAAGGTTAGTACAAAGTGCAGTCTTAATATTAAAAAAAGGATTTAGGGAGTAGTTACTGCTTGCAAGTTAGTCAAGAATATGGGTAACAGCAGAAGCCATTCAGTGATATGGTTATGGAGCCTAAGGAGATGCTTTACTACTGGAGATAGCCCGCACAACACTTATAGTGACTGACACTTTGCATTCCATTGTTGCTATGTCTGAGGGCTTAAGCTAGGTGAGGTCATATGTGTTTCAGGTATTGTCAAGTATTACTACAATATCTTCATCTTCAGTAGAGGCTTATGTGCCTGTCTACTATTCTCTAAACACATATAGGCTCTACGTCTACCTTGGATTTAAGATCCTAGCATACTACATATAATACTGAAACTTTTGTGCTCTATTTTTCCCCTAATCCCCAAGACATTGTCTATGACACCCCTTGCGTAAATATTTGTGCCTTATCTTTAAGTAGTTTTTCTCATTTTTGCATTTGAAAGATTTTAATTACAGCTCATTTCAGTTATCACAGTGAACCTGATATTTCGTTTATTAGGGTTATAAATAAGTACTATTTCTACATGCATAGTGCCCATTCGCAACTTGCTAATACTATCATGAGCCTCCTCCATTTTATGTGCATTGTTAACATGGGCTGGGCTTATTTGGTTAGGAGCGCAGTAGCTTTCAACAAAGGCAACCCAAAACACTTTAGAGCATCCTGAATGAACACTAAAAGAACAGAAATAAAGGATCTATCCCTCAAGTTGGCAAAGGGCTGTACTAAATGTCAAATTGAAAGATGTCAGCCACCGCTGTTCTTTAATCATTAGATCGATCAGATGCAGGCAGAAATAATGATAGGTTGAATCTGAGAATAACAAGTGTGTAATACGGACCTAAGAAGGTGTGCTCAAACATTGTGCTTCTGGTATCTAAAAGAGAAGAGGACAACACAGATCAGGGTTCTGAGCTCATGAGATGATGTTTTCCAGTATTAGAAAGATACAGGAGTGAACAGGTGTACAGAAACAGTAAGAGCTACCATTCGGTGAATGTGCAGATGGTGTGTTTGGCCATGCAGTACATCTCCCATGTGAATGCCAAGTTTCCTGGTTCAGTGTATGACGCTTACATTCTGAGGAATAGCAGCATCCCTTATGTGATGGGGCAACTCCAGAGGCACTGTGTGTGGCTAATAGGTGAGGACAAGGACCCTGTACCCTGTGAATAGTTATCTGGGTCTGGGGTCATCCCTAGGTGTTGCTGTATGGTTATGATGTGGGCCCTAAGGGATAGTGTGTGTCTAACAGTTGTCCCTCAACATTTGCAGGTGACTTTGGGTACCCCAACCTGTCACGGCTACTGACCCCAGTGAGAAATCCCAGGACAAGGGCAGAG
Source organism: Pleurodeles waltl (assembly GCF_031143425.1). Lineage (NCBI taxonomy): Eukaryota > Metazoa > Chordata > Amphibia > Caudata > Salamandridae > Pleurodeles > Pleurodeles waltl. The sequence continues at coordinate 721,719,998 of NC_090449.1, forward strand.
GAACACTACCATGAGGCACATAGGTGAACTAGGAGAAAGAACCTTCGACCTCTTGAAGGCCAGGTTCCGGTGCCTCCATATGACAGGTGGTTCTCTCTACTACTCACCAAAGAAGGTGTGCCAGATCATCGTGGCCTGCTGTATGCTGCACAACCTGGCTTTGCGACGACAGGTGCCTTTTCTGCAGGACGATGGTCCAGCTGGAGGTCTTGAGGCAGCTGTGAAGCCTGTGGACAGTGAAGAAGAGGAGGCAGAAGAAGAGGATATCGACAACAGAAACAACGTTATCCAGCAATACTTCCAGTGAGACAGAGGTAAGAAGATATCACTGCCTCACACATCTCATACTATTGTTTGAACTATCATAAGTCTATCACTTTCACCCAGTGTATGGACCCTGACTTGTCACTTCGGCTTTCCATTTCACAGACGTGGGTCCTACTGTGTGACCTCTGCTATATGTCCTCATGGACTAGCTCTGTGTTACATCGGTATGTTGATAATAAAATTGACATTGCTATATTCCATAGTTATTGTAAATAAACATTTGTGAAAGCACAAACTGATTCCAGATTGTTTTGTGATTGATGTGTGTTTATTTTTGTGCAAATAAGTGGAGGGGTTTGTAAAATGGTCAGGGGTGATGGTGGAGGACTGTCCATTGCAGAGTCCAGTCTATTTGTTTCACAGGTGCATTGTCCAAAGGGTCATAGGAAGTGGAGCTAGGGCAGTTTAAGGATGGACAGGGTGATAAAGTGGGACAGAAGGATGACATTCAGGGGGGTCTCATTTCCTGGTGGTGGTCTTGGCAATGTTCTCTGTCTTGTTCCTGGATCTCAGGGACCGTTTGCGGGGTGGCTCTCCATCTGCAGGGGGTAGGGTGCTGGCGTCGTGGTCCTGTGGCAGTGCCTCCTGCTCACTAGTGCCAGCAGAGGTGGTGGGTTGTTCATCATCCAGGCTAGTGTCAGGAGCCCCTTGTTGTGCCACAGTGTCCCTCCTGGTGTTGACAAGGTACTATAGCACCCCTACAATGATGACCAGGATGGTGTTGATGGACTTGAGTTCCTCCCTGATCCCCAGATAGTGTTCCTCCTGCAGCCGCTGGGTCTCCTGAAAAGTTGGCCAGTACCGTTGCCATCGTCTCCTGGGAATAATGGTACGCTCCCATGATGTTGGAGAGGGCATCGTGGAGAGTGGGTTCCCTGGGCCTGTCCTCCCCCTGTCACACAGCAGTCCTCCCAGTTCCCCTGTTTTTCTGTGCCTCTGTCCCCTGAACCGTGTGCCCACTGCCACTGCCCCCAGGTCCCTGACTTTCTTGGGGTGGTGGGTTTGCCTGGGTTCCCTGTAGTGGTGGACACACTGATGTTTGACGTGTCCTGGGGACAGAGGGATGGGCTCGCTGGGTGGGTGCTGTGCTGTTGTTTCCTGAGGGGGGAGGCTCTGTGGTGGCTTGTGCCACTGTCAGGGGAACCGACTGTCCTGAGGTCCCAGATGGGCCTGGCTGGTCATCTTGATCCAGTTGTACAGAGCTTCTGTCATCACTGTGGGCCTCTTCTGTGGGGGGAGTGGACATGTCTGGAACCTCCTGTCCGGTGACGTTGGGTAGGTGTCCTGCAGGGGTGTAAAGGCATGATTATTGCATCTGTGTGTGCCATCGTGTGCAATGGGTGTGTGACCCTGTACTCCAGTACTTGCATTCTTGTCTAGGTCCTTGTGTAATATTTGGTTTGGGGTCTGTGTGGGTATCTGTAGTGGACATGCTTTGGTGATGGCTGTCCATGCTTTGGTGTTGCATGCAGGGCTTGGTGTTGGGATGGGTGGTTTGTGATAGTGAGACACATGTGAGGTGTTGGAGTGATGGGGTGAGGGTGAGGGTGGGGGTATGTGATGGCATGCAGGTAGGGTGGGGGATATAATAGTTAAGAGTTGACTTACCAGAGTCCATTCCTCCTGCTACTCCTGCGAGGCCCTCAGGATGCAGTATTGCCAAGTCTTGCTCCTCCCATGTTGTTAGTTGTGGGGGAGGAGGGGAGGGTCCACCGCCAGTCCTCTGTACTGCAATCTGGTGTCTTGAGACCACGGAACGCACCTTACCCCGTAGGTCATTCCACCTCTTCCTGATGTCATCCCGTGTTCTTGGATGCTGTCCCACTGCGTTGACCCTGTCGACGATTCTGCGCCATAGCTCCATCTTCCTAGCAATGGAGGTGTGCTGCACCTGTGATCCGAATAGCTGTGGCTTTACCCGGACGATTTCCTCCACCAAGACCGTGAGCTCCTCCTCAGAGAACCTGGGGTGCCATTGAGGTGCCATGATGTGGTGTGGGTGATGTGTGGGGTGGTGTGTGTTGTGATGTGTGAGGGGATGTGTTGTTTTAGCAGTGCATTGCGAGAATATTAGTTATATTTACCCTAGGGCACAAGTTATAGTTACTTGAAATGACTCTGACTATAACTGCTGAATTTCTACGGTTGTATTTGTATAAAATGTGAACCTAACTAGAGCACCCGTGTAACCTTTAGTCTTTTAAGTGAATTTCTATGTTTTTTTCAATGTAAAGTCATGTTAATTACTATACATTTATCCAACCACTGCCGCACAAGGCCTTCGGGTGTTCGCAGCGGAGGTTTGTTGCAGGGCCTTCGGCAAACCTCCTATAACCACTCAACCCCAACTCACACCCAGCCTTCGGCATTTCATTGTGGGTGTTGGCCCCAGGGCCTAGCCTGTAGCCAGGCCTTGTAGCCATCCCCCTATGACCATCAAACCCTGCGCCATGCATGGCCTATGGGCGCACGGTGGGGGTTGGCTCTCAGCAGCAGTTGACAAGAAAGAACGCACTTGTCACAGTAACTACTTGAAATATTGTGCTAAAAAAAGCAAGGATGCAAACACCTCCATCAAAGTTTACAGATAACTTTTTTAAGGTGAAAATGAAAAGAAAAAAATACTTGCCTTGCCTTGACCATATGGAAGAAATTAGGATGATTAGTACTTTACAGAAGTGGACTTTGAACTTGGGCACCTGCTTTGTTTATATCGGTAAGTGCTTCCTGTTGAGGTTTGATTTCTGTCAAATGAGCATCATACCAGAATGAATCCTGCCCTGTGTGTTTATCCAAGAAGAGGCCACAGTTTTGTGCATAATATCTACCAAACTGAAGTACTTTCTACTGGGTAATTAGTGAGTGCTACCTCATTTTGTACATGTATAGTGCATCTCCTACACTACAGGTGCTTAAAGGATGCTGTGGTAATGTCAGACCTGCAGTTCCACCTTGAAAAGATATATATATTTTTTTTATTTCGGGGACTGCTCGGGGACTGCTGGGGGAGGTTCCAGCTGGCTTCTGTCTCTTGTGGGAGCTGGCAATGCTCCTGCAAGCAGGGAGCTACTTTAAATAGCAGCTACCTGCTTTAGGGAGCAAAGTTTTCATCTCTTTCCCTGCACGCATGTTAGCTGAAGCTGAGTCTCAAAATGACCGCCAACACTTCCTGGTTGGCAACCAATCAGACCTGTCCATAAGATCAGGCAGATTAGCATAGCCTTTGCTCCTCTAGATATACACATTTGTTTTTTCTTTAAGTTATCTTAAACTCCTATATGGATATTCATCAAATAACAAAAAGCGTAATCTACATACCAAAAGCTACCTTTCTGCTAAATTTGGTGTAATTCTATCCAGCAGTTCGGACAAGTCGTGTTCCAAACTCCTATTGGAATTAACATGGGAAATGCACTTTTTTTTACCACCACCCCTTTTTCTCGGCCCGGCTTGGTAGATCACCCCAAAACTTCCCATGCACAGCGAACTTCTTGGGCACAATTTTTTAAAATTTCGTGAAGATTCACCAAACAGTGCCAAAGATATAGGCAAGTCAAAAAACGCTTTTTCTATGGAAACTAGACCCGAACTATAACTACTTGCTGGTGACCGCCAGTAGGTAATATATGTAAAATATACAGACATTTATCCCTCGCCATAATCCTTTTGAATTTCCTCCTTACTATCCCTTATCCTTACCCATCTCAAAACCTTACAAAGCCCTTAAAACCTTACTCATTACTACCCCACAGCCTTACCAATCCCTGAAACCAAAAAAACATTGTTACCCCATACCCTAACCCCATACCTGACCTCTGCATCCGTTTAAAAACCTTACTACCCCTTTCTACCCAATACCCTCTCCCACCACTAAACCATAAACCCCCCTTTAAAACCTTTACTGCCCTTCACCCTTAGTCACCCCTGAACCATAAAAACTGTTTTGAAACCCTTACCACCCTGTGTACCAATCACATATGCCCTGTGATTTAAAGATGACGTAATAATTAAAGCATTTATAAAAATATTTACCAGTGAGCTTAAAGTATCACGTGAAAAAGTATTTTTTTTAAAGCCTGCATGTTACTTACCTTTGTGGTAAGGGCAGCATACTATAGTTCAGGGTAAACATGACAAGGTAAAAGCTGTACACCATTTCATCACATCAGTCTACTCATTCGCCATAAGTACAACTATAGACAATGTAATTCCCTGTCATACTGCTTCATGTGTTCCTCTGCCACTTAGTCAAGAACAATTGATTGAGACTAGCAGCATCAATTCATATAAAACCCTTTTCTGATCTCCAACTTTCTGGATGGTCAAAGACTTTCCTTGATGAACAATTTCTTCACCCTGGCTAATAGAACGGATTGATCGTTTCCCTTTCAATTAAAGGGCCAATAGTTCCCAAGGCGTGAACCGTAAGGCCCACCGTTCAGGACTTTCCTTCAATAAACCATTAGCAGTCCCACCATGGTCTGGAGTTCACAAAGCTTTAAGTGCATCCAAGTTTCTCTTTACCCTACGGTTGCAGGAGAGTCCCTTATCACTTTCATAGCTATCGTTAAAGTTTATTTAGGAACTGCCTCAACTCGGTTGCTAATGTCAATGTGTCACCTGCAAATGATCCACCCTTTTGCAACAAAATCTCAAAAGCTTTTATACACTTTTTCCAACGTTACAGATATCACATCGCCCCAATAGACATTTCCATAGTGCTTTTTTTGCGAATCAACATGTTTTGAACTTTTTTTCACATATACTGAATATTCCCTGCTCAGGTTTACAGTTATGTCCCTCACAGAGTTTCTAATTTATTGTTAAATGTATATGTTATTGTTAACATATTGCTCATAAAACCAACCAGAGGAAAAGTAAGGTCAACGTATTTTTATTTATTCTTAGCCTTATTTACTTTTTTCATCCACAAATCAATAGAAACATGATATGCATTGTATTCCAGTGCACATACCCACCTAATTTTCCAGTTGACTTGTATATGCCTCAGCCAACTGTTAGGGATTTAACCAGCCATGCTTCCACCCCTAGGGTTAAACAGATAATGTTAGTGTTGTGTGAAATTTTGTATTTATGCAAAGTTGTGTAAATGTTCGGAACTAGTGCAGTATTTTAATACAAAATGCATCTTTGCATAAATTTTTGATGCAAGGATGGATTTCACTCTGAAAGTACTGCCAAAACCGCAAATGCTGAGAACAACTACCAATCACATCCTGGTGCTTCGCGTTATTCCTGCACTCCAGCCTCAAGTTACTCAAATTACACTTCATAGTTTAATTTTTTCCTTGGCCTAATAATGATCACTGTCTACTTTCAAATATATCAATCGGCTCCTCAGAATTACAAATGTCTGTGCATTTTTGACAACTTAATCTATTTTACTGCATTTTGTATTTTTGTTGCATTTAAGAAGTGCTGCAAATACCTCATGTACACCAGAGTTCATTAGTGGAAAGGGATGTTCTACTACAATACTACATTTTTAAAAACCTGCAACAATATCAGCTGCAGAATATCAATCGACTACTGCTGTACTGTCAAAGTAAGCCTACATAAGTAACTACAGAAGTACTATTCTTAGCTCCAGATCTACTTACCTTGACAATACATGTATCATCAAGATAAGAAGTTATGGAGCTAAGGCCCAAAATTTACAAGAAAATGGCACATCGGTCCCAATGCGGCACTCTTCTTGCGTCGCCCCTGCCCCACATAACGACACCATGATTGTGCTGTATTTCCATTATGGCACACCATGGCTGTCATTTTCACAATAGCATCATGATTTATGAAGCCATTGTGGCAATTTGCAGCATTTGTGCCATAAATTATGGGGCTAGTGCAGCAAAGCACTAGGGAGGCACATAGGTTACTATAGGTCCGTCCCTTTAATGTCTGCACAGGGCAGGTGTTAAAAATAACAGAAAAAATGATGCAGTGAAATCTTGTAGATTTTACTGTGCCATTTTTTTGCAACCTCCCTGCGTGGAAATTGCCCCCCTTGCATACATTATGCCTGGAGCAGGCATAATGTGGTGCAAGGGGTTACAAAGTGGTGCAATGCAAGCATTGCACCACTTTGTAAACATGGCGCTGGGGAATGGCCTCCTTAACGCCACATTAGCGTAAAATAAATGAGGCTAGTGAGGCGCAAGGAGGCTCAAGGGCCTTGTAAATCTGGCCCTAACAGTTGTACATCTACCCTTACCAATATGCACGTAGCTTGACAGAATATTAGTAGTCAATATTCTGCAGTCAATATTGTTGGAGTTTGATTCGAATGACCTCGAAATCTAGGCATATTGGAGCAGATGGGTTGCATGCTACACAATAGTGTGTGCATAGTTGGAAGAATATTGAATATTGAATGGCAATGTCGCCTATGTGGGAAGTGATTTGGTGTCATATGCGATGACCAAAGAGGGGCTTTTATACTGACATTGGTTGCTGCACTTAAGCACTTAGGGGAGTGACGAGAAGTGAGGGCTAGAATGCACACTCTTCATAGTAGCTATTATTGTATTTTATTTGTTCATTTACTTATAGTGTATGATTGTGTAGCTATTAAAAAAATAGCGCTTCCTAGACTCATGTGTAGCTCTTACACGATAATCTTTGCACCATAAAACACTAATAATAGGAGAATGTCAACCAGATTTGGGGAGCTTCATGGCCTTAGCATTTGGCACTCGGAGGTATTCACCTCCTACAATAACACAATAGTACAAAATGCTAAAACAAACACAATTAATGTGCTGCTGGCATTCAAACCATGCACTACATATGGCATGGGCTTACTTTCATGAGTTTGAGAAAATAAAGTGGGGTCCAGTTGTATGCACTGAATAAATACCATCTTTACTTGATAACATATGTTGCCCTGAATTGGGAAAGTGGTGTACATCTAAGGTAAAGTCATCTTCATATGCATGGCTAGATTGATTTATAAATATGTTTTGCGGCGTTTTGCATGGGGTATGAACGATTTGTAGTTTACTAAATCACAGCATACTTAACTTGTGTTTCTAAGCAATTCAATTGATGCAGTGCTTAATTTGAGCTGGGGGTTGCCGGTGGGGGCCGTAGGCACTCATTAATGTGGGGCAGCACATAAAGGGCGAAAACGGAAAAAGAGGAAGACGAAAAACCGCCAAAAGGGAAGAAAGCAGGGGACCAAAGGAGTGAAAAAAAAGTGGCATGGAGTGGCTGGTAGTTGATTAAAGAGGTCTGAGTTGGATCTAAGGCCACTCACCCTCGGTATTCGTCGTGCTGACATTTCCACCTGCAGCGGGCTTCTGAGCAGAGCGTTGGTCACCGGCACTCTTTCTTTTACAAATAAAGCGCTGGATTGATGTACATATCAGCTCATGATTTTAGGAGTTGTTTTTTCAAAGATCTTGTTCATCACTTCGGCTAGTCAGGTAAAACAAAACGAAATATCCCAATTGTTTAGCAAATAAGAAATTCGCTTGCCAATACCAATATATTTTTTTTAATTATGAAATTACAAGTGCTGTTACAAGAAACTGTAATCCCGAAATACGTGTGTAATATCTTGATGTCAAATATGTTCAGAAAACAATCCTTAACTAATCTGTAAGGTTCTCATTCAACTAGCAGTTTATAACGAGCCATCTCGCTAACTGAAGGTGGACGAATGTTTGTTTTGTTTTCTCTATGGTTCTCATTGTAATCATAGTCTGCACGAGACCCTTTGCCTCGAGCTCTGCCTCAGGTGCCAGTGAGCTAGGGTAGTTACAGTGCTGCTAACGATGGTCATCTGTAATACCCATAATCCCAGGCGACAATCCGCTTGTGATGCACATTGCAGTGAAAAGCCCTTTAAGCGAGACAGCTCGCACCTAGAGGCCCCATCACTCTTAGGACTCTGTGCAGAAGCAGTCTGTCACAGCAACAACAGTAACACACGTGAGGCTGGTTTGCTCAGGGCACCTGAGCTGGGATATGTGATATGATATTGTGATATGTGGCTTTGTATCTGAGTGACTTGCAGTTATCCCGGAATTTCACACTATCATCATCTTAAATTTGGGATGGTCAAAGAAAAACTGAAATTCTGCACGAGCATCAATCAGGGATTGTAAAGGATAGCACATGACTTTTTTCGTGCCTTGCACTGTATTTGCGACCTCTTTAGGAGTTGATAACTGAACAATGATTTACGACTGGAACTGCGGTCCCAAACAATTGATACATTCCTTTCTGACATTCCTTTTGAAGGAACACCCAAACATGCCTCTTCCAAACTGAGATTCATTTGAGGTTGGAAATACCGTTTTGCAATTTAGAAAAAACATGTCCAAATCACAAAATACGTTTAGAACATTAGAAACAAGGCATCTGCAAATTTAAACCGCGGATGCTTGCGTGTCACAATGTTTGGAACCTCAAACACCCTTAGTACATCTTAATTCTAAACTCCATCATTTATATTAAAACAACTCTTAAAATTCACTTGGTTTAGGTCACCCATATCACCTTCTGGAATGACTGACAGGTTATGTATATATAATAAATGTCATTGATTCTTTCAAACATATGTTATTCATAAAATTGTAATTTGTCACCTAGGGCCATATGTACGAAAGCTTTTTCCCATAGACACAGAATGAGTAAAATCCTTTCGTACATCTGGCCCCTAGTTCTACATTTTTACATTCTACACTGTTATTTATTTAATTTGGAAGAAAGGATTACTCCCAACGTCTGCCCACTGCTTCATCATGTTTCAAAAATAAAATACAGTGTTTCATTCTGATGTTATAGATAATAATGTGTTCTCAAGTAATTTCCAAACTCCTCTATCGCTCTCTGGGAGAGTCTGCAGCATAATAAATCAATTAGATTTGTATGAGTCCTGCAGCATAATAAATCAATGAGATTTGTACTAAGCTAAATTGTTGAAAACGAAGGGAGTATTAAGGAAACTTTTTATTCATGTAGTTACTAAGAATTAGACCAAGATTGTGTCATTATGCAATCATGTATATTGTGCCTAAGGTTTTGGAGTATCTGGGGTAATACGATGAGATTGCTGTCAGCTAAACAGCAGAGAATACTATTGCTAGCAAAACACTTCTGTTTTCTCTGAGTCAGGTTAGCAGGGGTTAATGAAACATGAGTGTCCTCATCTCTGAGGTGCATAGAGGATCCCCCTTAGACAGACTTTAAGGGGGTAAGTTAAAATGGTGACTTGTTTATGTTTCAGTTAGGTTTGTCACTAACAGGATTCCGTTAGGGTCACCGTTGCTATAAAGTCTCTTTAATGTCTATCTAGAAATAGTGAACTCTCTCTGCCTGGGCCTGCAATGTAATCCTGTAATCAGAATCCACACTGCCAAAAACTCCTACCACAGAGTTTTCAACAGATTCAGGCCCAAGACGAGGCAATTATAAGATCCCTGATGGTGTCCAGGCTACATAACATCAGTGTTATATCCTAGAACAAACACCCACTCCACAGGATCCAAAACCTTAAACTGCACCACAATGCACTGTGAAGCAAGAAACCCTAACTGGTAGCCAGCTGCCCCCTAAGGATACTCCTCTGACTTCCAATTAAGCAAAGGGCCTTTCACAGATCCAACCCACTGTATACCAATAAACCTCATGCCTTCCTGTTTCATCAACCTGCTCCCAGCAACGAACTGCGCCAGAGATCACTTTGTCAACAAACGGACAAATACAGCTCTGTCATCCACGGTTGACTATCAAACTCCCTCTATTAACCCATAGGGAAGATAGACCACCTCCTCACATTTTGCAAGACCCTAAAAGTAGCTTTTTAGTATAACATCGTGCACTGCTAACCAGTTCTCTAATGGCAGGCAGAGGTAAATTAGTATAAACCACTGGGTACTGCTTCTAAGAAAATGGAAGAACGAAACTACTATAGCAAAAAAAAATCACAATAATGACACGTTATCCACTTAGGGCCTAATTGCAAGTGCTGTGTGCATCTCAATATGGACAGAAACGAGAGTTTGTACCCGTATTGGGATTCTTGGTTTTCTGTTTAGTAGAGCACCCAGCATGTTTTCCATCAGGTAAAACCTAGAGGAATTCACAAAGAGGAAAACAGTATTATCCTATCCTCTACTTTATAGAACAGGTTGAAAACATGCAGTATTGTTGTATTATCTGCTATCCTAAGGTGCAGTACTCAGAATGATATGGTAACACTACCCCGTTACTCTCGCAGGAAGTATCAGTATTTACCAGGTGCGGCAATACCACAGATAATTAAGGACAAGTCTTAATAAGGCCCTTAAATTGACAGCCACGGGGTCCCTACCAGCAATGATGTGGATACAAAAGTCTGACATTTTGCCTTATCTGAGTTCATGTTAACAAAGTGCAATTAGTTATACAGATGCAAGTGCAAGAAAATGTTTTTGAAATGAAAATCTCAGAGACTCAATCTGAGGCTGATTTTCCAACCGACACCCCCATTCTAATATTTATGCATTTATTATAATTTTTTATGAAGTTCAAAAACGTGTCTGATGTGCTGCATTTGATGGCTGAAAAACAAGCTTTTCTCCCCATAAGAGTTCAAAAACAAAGTTGCCTTTGATGACTTGCTCATTATTTTATAATTAGCCATAGCATAGTTCAGGCACTATCAATAATTTAAGAAATAATCATGGCCATTGAAAATATAATGCATACATTTCTGGGCACGGAAGATAAAGAATCGGATGCACACTTTGGCATCAAGTACCTCCTTGATGTAATTCAGTATGTGAACCGCTATTTTGCAGCTTTTAAGTATGTAAGGCACACGACATGATAAAACGTTATGAGAATTGTAAACCTTTTTGCCTAACTCCAAAAGTCATGAACTGAAATATCTGATCCCATGCAAGAAATTTAAATGTGCACCTGTAGGAAGCTGGCCTGGTGTGTGGTGGGTACCTAAGGTACTTACACCTTATACCAGGTCCAGGTATCCCCTATTAGTGTAGTGTAGGCAGTGTCTAGTAGCCTCTGGAGATAGTTTTGGATGAGCAGCCAAGGCGTATCTAGGAGTCATTCAAAGATCATGCAATGCCTCTGTAGTCACACAGCACTTCCACACATGAAAGAAAACGCTCAGTGTTACAAAAATAAGGGTACTTTCTTTTAGTGGCACAACACCAAAAAGTACCAAATAAGCAATTTGCCAATAGGCGGTAAATAACACACTACATATGCACACTAGCTATCAGCAATAGGCATAGAAAGTGATAGAAAACAGCACAAATGCAAATACACAATAGTGACCCTAAAGGGAGCCGAAACTATATAATACAAAAATGAAATGCAAACACAGGACCCCCACCTAGGTAAGCAGAATGTGCAGAGGGAAGCTGGGGGTACTAGGGAACCCCAAAGGTAAGTACCACAGTACCCCCTAGAGACCAGTAGGAAAAGAGTAAATTACTATATTTTCCCCAAACAACCAAAAAGGAAAAAAAAAGAAGAAAATGCAACACCCAGACAAGACTGCAAGAAACCAGAAGTGGATTCCTGAAGAGGAAGACCAGTGGAAGAAGAGGACCAAGTCCAGAAGTCACAGAATAGTCCAGGAGGAGTAGGAGCTACTATCCTCCCAGCTGTTGATGCGGGGTTGGTCGATGGTAGGAAGAAGACGGTCAGGAATGCAGCGCTGGAGCAGGTGAGAAGTTCCTGGAGGATGCAGTTGACATCCCACGCCGGATGGATGATTGCAATCGGTCAACGGCATGGAAAAGCCACGAACAAGCCTTGGCAAAGGCAGAAGTCGCGGTGAAGCAAAGGTCGAGCTGCCGGGGACCAGCACGTTCCAGGAGGACTCAGCCCATGGGGGAGTACTAGGGGGACCCTCAGCAAGGCAGAGAGTCCAAAGAAGAGGAGGCAGCCCACACAGGAGACCCACTGGACCCCACTGGATGAGAAACCAGGAGTCACAGAGGAGCCAATGCAGCACTACTGGAAAAGGGTCCCACGCTGCGGGAGCACCATGCAGAGGGCTGTGAGTTGTAGGAAGGAGTGCTGGGGGATGGGGCTACATGGAGCATGAAGATCCCTTGGAGCAGATGCAAACAAGCCTTGTCTGCTGGAAAAGACGTGGTGCCCGGGGGTACTGTCCTGTGTGGGATGGCAAGGGCTTGCCTCCACCAAAGTAGGACAGCTGGTATAGAGGACCAAGGGGACTACTCCAGACCACCAACTGTGATGCAGGATCCACGTAGCTCAGGATGAGAGGAGATCCACGCAGCCGGTCATCATTGCAGTTGGTGCCTGCAGGTGCACAGGAGTGTCTTCTTCACTCCAAGGGAGATTCCTTCTTCCTTCTTGTGCAGACTGAAGACTTGCTGCCCTCAGAGGATGCACAGCTGGGGAAATGTTGCAGAAGCTGGAAGGAGCCATGGAAACAATGTTGAAAGCAGAGTCTTCATTGTGGATGCAGATTGTTGGTTCCTGGAATGTCCAATCGTGGTTCCAGTGGCTACAAGTCAAAGTAAGGTTGTAGAGGAGTCCTGCTGGAATCTTGGAAGCCAAATCTGAGGACCGACCCAAGAGAGAGACCCTAAATAGCCCTAAAAGGGGGATTGGTTACCTAGCCAAGTGATCACTTATCAGGAGGGGGCTCTGATGTCACCTGCCTGACCTGGACACTCAGATGCTCTCAGAGGTCCCTGCCCACCTTAGATACAAGATGGCAGAAACCGGGGACCCTCTGGAGGAGCTCTGGTCACCACCCCTGGGGTGGTGTTGGAAAGGGCAGTAGTCACTCCCCTTTCCATTGTCCAGTAGTGTGCCAGAGCAGGGACTGGAGGTCACTGAACCGGTGTTGAGTGGTTTATGCATGGAGGGCACCGAAGGTGCCCTTCAAAGCATACCAGTGGCTTGGGGAGGCTACCCCTCCCAAGCCATATAACACCTATTTTCAAAGGAAATCTTTTGTTCTGACTTCCTGGGCTTGAAGCGTCCAAGCTGCAGAAGGGCAGAAACCTGCCTGAGGGGTGGAAGTAGCTTGGGCTTCATTGAAAACCCAAGAAGGCTGGTAGGAGCAATGCTGGGGGTCCTCTAAGGAGCCCCCAGAGTGCATGTAATCATACTTCCAATACTGTCAAAAGTATTGGGGTATGATTGCACCATCTTTGATACCAAACATGCTTAGGTTTGGAGTTACCATATGTAGCTGAACATAGATTGTGACCTATGTCCACTACACGCATAAAATGGCATCCCCGTACTCACGAAGTCCATGACAATGGAACTGGAGTTCATGGGGCACCTCTGCTAGTGCAGGGGGTGCTCTCACACACAGGTACTTGCACCCGGCCCTTTGGGCTAGGAGAGCCTGCCAGAGGGGTGACTTACAGTGATCTGGTGCTATGTTAGGCCTGCAGATCACTTTGCATGGGCTCCCCAGTGGTGGCATAATACATGCGGCAGCCCATGGGGATCCCCTGGTATCCCAATGCCCTGGGTACCATATACTAGTGTCTCACATCAGGGAACCAATATGCCAAATGTGAGGTGAAAATGGTACAAGTAACCAATTTGGAAGGGAGACCGCATAATTAATGGGGTCCTGGTCAGCAGGATCCCAGTGAACGCAGTCAAACACACTAACAAATAGGCAAAAAGTGGGGGTAACCATGCTAAAAGAAGGCTACTTTCCTACAGCACCACCATAAATCATTATTTTTGGGACCCTGCCCACTTTTGCTCTGTAAAGCTCCACATTTTTTCTCAATTTGTTTCTGTGCAGAACCACTATTGCAACTATTTCTTGAAAGTGCCTTCCACACTCAGCATAGATCGATAACTTTTTTTATGGCAATTGTTTCCAAAATCCTTGCTGCATGAGTTTGCAAGGTTGTTGATGTCAGCTCCACTAGCTGTACACCATGTCCTCTTCCTTCCCTTATGCTTCAGTCTTTATTTTGCTGATTTTTCACATCTTGACTTGCTCTAATGTTATCTTTATCACTGGCAGTAGAAACGACAGCAGCGTGCACACGTGGCCTCTTGACGCTGATACTCTGCTTGCAGGAGTTCTTTTTACGTACATTTTCACATGACAGTAACGACCCAATGGACAGGTAATGGGCAATGCTCATTATTCAACCATAATATATAAAATAAAGGTGCTATCCTGGCACACATGTTAAGATGCCGGTAGGACGGACAATCATACAAATGGCAGGGATGAAAGTCTATTATCTTTTTTTATCAAGACTAACCTCGCAAGGACAATCATTCTTCTACTACTTGAGCCACCTATCTCTACTCATGCTCATCCTTGCTAACCCTGGCCTCTACTGTGTCTTTGTTTGTTTACTTTCTGTTCATTGTATCTGTCGTAATGAAAGTGGTGTCCAGTGTACTTCGCGCCCCCGCCATGCACAGTTTTTTCATAAATTTGTTTACTGCAAATATTTAATTGATATTATCAGTGATGTTATCAAAGGTGTCATCAGTGCTGTAATTTGTGGGGCAATTAGTGATGCATGGCAAGCGCACAAGTTATATTTACCTTAGGGCACGAGTTATTGTTGCTTGAGATAATTCTATCTATAAAAAGTGAACTTCTATGGTATTGTAGGTTTCAAATGTGAGCCTAGCCATAACGTCCCTGTAACCTTTGTTTTTTAAGTGGATTTCCATGTTTTTTTAAAAATGTATATTAATTTACTTTACTATACATTAATCCAACCATCACCATGCACGGCCAAAGGCCAGTCCCTGTGTCCAACCCCTATAACCACCCAAACCCGTTCTGCACATGGCCTTCTACCATGCACAGCAGGGGTTGGCCACAGGGCCTGGTCTATAGTGAGTCCCTGCAGCCAACACCTATACCAATCAAACTCCACAAGGTCCCCCACCCCAAGCCGATCTTGGCCCTGGGGAACCCATCCTCCAGGGCCCAAACCCAAACATTTCATTTTTTGAGGGATGGAGGGCTGTACACCCCCACCTCCCTAGGCAGATCTCCACCCTGGGGACCCCATACCACAGGGCCCAGCCTACTTATTAATTTCTTTTTGGGAGGGGACAATGTAGCCCCCCTCCACAGGGCTGATCTAGGCCCCGCAGACCCCATCTCCTAGGGACCAGCCTAAATATTTATTTTTTTGGGAGGGGGTCGCGTGGCCCCTCTCCCCATGGCTGATCCCGGCCCCAGCAACCCCATCCCCTAGGGCCCGGCATTCTAAAATTATTTGTTTTCCCCCTAGGCTGATTTCAGCCATGGGGATCCCATCGCCTGGGGCCCAGGCTGAATTTGGGGTAGGGGGGCCACGCTGCCCCCTCCCAAGACTGATTTCTGCTCCAGGGACCCCCATCTCCCAGGTTCCAGCTTAATTATTACATTTTTTATACTTGTTTTCTTGTTTACTTTTGAGAGGGAGGCCATGTGACCCTGGGGAGGTGGCGGCCCCTGGGGCTGTGGGTGGAGAGGGCATGTGGCCCCCCGCATGGGATCTTAAAAATGCCCTGGGAAGGGGGTGGTCGCTGGGGCTCTGGGGGAAGACGTCGGGCCCCCCCCACATCAAAAAAACATTTTGCCCCAGGGAGGCGGCAGTCTGTGCTCTAGCCCCTTGTTTTTATTTGTTTACTATTTTAGTCAGCTGAGTCCCAAGATGGCTGCCAGTGCTTCCTGGTATAAAGTGTTGGCAGCCAATCAGAGCTGTGCATTTTCCTGCATGAGCTAGTCATTATTTGCAAATACTTCGTGAAGGATCTGCGCCCCTAGATATACAAATTTATTTCCCCTTTAATATCTCAAAAACTAGTGGATGGATTTACACTAAAAAAGCAAAAGCTTGATCTGTGTACCGAAAGCTAGATTTCTAACAAATCTGGTGTAATTCCATCCAGTGGTTCGGGCTGTAGTCATGTCTAAAGGTCCTATAGGAATTAACATGGGAAACACAACTTTTTTTTACCCCTCCTTTTTCTTGTACCCCACTTGACGGATCATCCCAAACTTTTCTGTGCACAGCAAGAATCACTGGGACACTTTTTGGGAAATGTTTGTGAAGATTTATAAAACTAAAGATATAGGTAGGTCAAAAAACGCTTTTTCTATGGAAACATGGTCCTAACTATAGCCACCTATTGGAGACCACCATTATATATATATATATATATATATATATATGTTTCCAACTTGCACTTTCGTAATGAGTTAAATAAATAATTTGCATTGCTGCCTGCTTTTTCTGAAGCCTGTTGCTGAGAGTTTGCTGTCCAGAAATAGTGGCGTGGATGGGATTTCAGTAAAACAAAAAATCAAACCTATTTGCAGTAAAACAACAAATCAAACATATATATATATATATCTCCAAAAAGAATATTTTCCTCTCTTTGTTGTGGAAAAGAGATGAACCGCAATGAAAAGTCACTGTGCTGGCATATATTTATTAAATAAACTTAGTTTGGCGTCCCCTGCCGAGGAACCAGCAATGCCAAAAAATGGTGAAAAACGCTATAAGATGTTGTTTTAGGGGAAACTCTTATTTAAACTCAAAATGTCATAAAAGTGTTACAACAAAATATAGATTAAAAACATACAATAATAAAATAAGACCATAAAGAAGAAATTAAGATTGCAGTACACTAATGAAAGATATAGGTGGTCATTACAACCCTGGCGGACGGTGTTAAAGCGGCGGTAAGACCGCCAACAGGCCGGCGGTAAAAATGTTGCAATTATGACCGTGGCGGAAACCGCCAACAAAGACAGACACTTTAACACTCCGACCGCCACGGCGGTACAAACAAACAGCGCGGCCGTCACCGCTAACAGACAGGCGGAAGACAATGTACCGCCCACAGTATCACAACCTACCAATCCGCCACCTTTTCCGGGGTAGATTCACAGCGGATAAAAACGCGGCGGAAACAGCCATTTCAAAGGGAAAATGCTCACCTCTAAACACTCCACAAGGAAGGAGTGCACCATGGAGCCAGAACTTCATATTCTCCCAGCGCTAGTCTTCCTGCTCTTCTACGAGGAGCATCAACGCCGGGGACCACGGTGAGTACTGCACCTACGACATAGGGGAGGGGGGAGGCAAAAAACAGGCACACACACACTCAACACCCCAACCCCCACCCCGACCCTCACCCACTACAACACACACACCAATGCTTATCTATACATTACAGTAACACCCCCCACCCACCCCGGAACAATGCAAAGACAAAAGGAAATGAGTGGAACCATTGTAATATATCAAAATACAGTAAGCAAATATATACATATATATACACAATAAACAAAATATACTCCACGATTATTAGTGCAGGTATCGCACCATTCATAGTTCGTGGACCACTGGGCCCAAAATGCATGGGCGAGGCCCACACAAGATACCCGATCCAAACGGAGAGAGCACTGCAGGGGCATCAGACAGAAATACAACAGGCACCTCAGGGGGAAGGGAAGGGGAGGCACCTCAGCCGGATGAGTGCACCACGCCAGATCCACGAGGGGGCTCCATGCCCATTGATGTATGCTGGGGAGTGCAAAGCCACAGTCTCTCAAGTCTCTACAGTGGGTGCTTTGCCCACTGTACCATCTTGGGGAGTGCAAAGCCACAGTCTCACAAGTCTCTATAGTGGGTGGGTTGCCCACTGTTCCATCCTGGGGAGTGCAAAGCCACAGTCTCACAAGTCTCTACAGTGGGTGGGTTGCCAACTGTTCCATCCTGGGGAGTGCAAAGCCACAGTCTCTCAAGTCTCTACAGTGGGTGCTTTGCCCACTGTTCAATCCTGGGGAGTGCAAAGCCACAGTCTCTCAAATGGATGCAGGTCTCCACTGGTTCTGGAGGGGGACTGGTGCCCAGAGTGCTTCATCCTGTTCAGGACAGAAGGAGTGGATGCAGCTCTCCACTGGTTCTGGAGGGGGACTGGTGCCCAGAGTGCAGCACTCACCCCGTGACGGTCCCAGTTGCGTCACTGCCCCTGCCGCAAATGGGCTAGTGGTGCTTTCCATGGCGGTCTTTGCCCTGTTCAGCGGTCCTTGGTCTGTTCAGCGGTGCTTGAGTTGCCAGTGTCTAACCTGTTCAGCGGTGCTTTCCATGGCAGTCTTTGCCCTGTTCAGCGGTGCTTTCCATGACGGTCTTTGCCCTGTTCAGCGGTGCTTTCCATGGCGGTCTTTGCCCTGTTCAGCGGTCCTTGGCCTGTTCAGCGGTGCTTGAGTTGCCAGTGTCTGACCTGTTCAGCGGTGCTTTCCATGGCGGTCTTTGCCCTGTTCAGCGGTCCTTGGCCTGTTCAGCGGTGCTTTCCATGGCAGTCTTTACCCTGTTCAGCGGTCCTTGCCATGGCGGTCTTTGCCCTGTTCAGCGGTCCTTGGCCTGTTCAGCGGTGCTTTCCATGGCGATCTTTGCCCTGTTCAGCGGTCCTTGGCCTGTTCAGTGGTGCTTTCCATGGCGGTCTTTGCCCTATTCAGCGGTCCTTGCCATGGTGTTCTTTGCCCTGTTCAGCGATCCTTGGCCTGTTCAGCGGTGCTTGAGTTGCCAGTGTCTGACCTGTTCAGCTGTGCTTTCCATGGCGGTCTTTGCCCTGTTCAGCGGTCCTTGGCCTGTTTAGCGGTGCTTGAGTTGCCACTGTCTGACCTGTTCAGCGGTGCTTTCCATGGCGGTCTTTGCCCTGTTCAGCGGTCCTTGCCATGGCGGTCTTTGCCCGGTTCAGCGGTCCTTGGCCTGTTCAGCGGTGCCTGAGTTTCCAGTGTCTGACCTGTTCAACGGTCCTTGCCAAGGCGGTCCTTCATTGCCCAGCAGGGCTGTGGCTGGCGGTCCTTCATGGGTCAGCTGGGCTGTGGCTTGCGGGGCCCTCCTGGCCAGCTGGGCTGTGGCTGGCGGTGGCCTCCTGGGCAGTGACTCTGGCCAGGGCCTCCTGGGCAGTGACTCTGGCAGTGGCCTCCTGGGCAGTGACGATGGGGCTGGCGGTGGCCTCCTGGGCAGTGACGATGGGGCTGGCGGTGGCCTCCTGGGCAGTGACTCTGGCGGTGGCCTCCTGGGCAGTAACTCTGGCAGTGGCTTCGTGGGCAGTGACGATGGGGCTGGCGGTGGCCTCCTGGGCAGTGACGATGGGGCTGGCGGTGGCCTCCTGGGCAGTGACGATGGCGGTGGCCTCCTGGGCAGTGACTCTGGTGGTGGCTTCCTGGGCAGTGATGATGGGGCTGGCGGTGGTCTCCTGGGCAGTGACGATGGGGCTGGTGGTGGCCTCCTGGGCAGTGACGATGGGCTGGCGGTGGCCTCCTGGGCAGTGACTCTGGCGGTGGGCTCCTGGGCAGTGACTCTGGTGGTGGCTTCCTGGGCAGTGACTTTGGCGGTGGCCTCCTGGGCAGTGACGATGGGGCTGGGGGAGGCCTCCTGGGCAGCGGGGTTGATGGCGGTCTTCTCCGCCGTGCTGCTCCTCCCAGACTTTGGAGATTTCTTCTGCCCCCTTCCCCACCTTGGGAGGAGTCACAGCTGAGTCGACACTCCCCCCGGGACCCCTGTGAGCGGCTTGGCTGGCTGGAGTCTTCCCCCTCTCCGGCCGGGCACTGTCCAACTTCTGGTGCTTCACAGGGGGGGGGACTGGCTGTGCTGTGGCTCCGTGCCACACTGGCTGGCCTGGTGGCCGGTGCACTCCACATACCTGTAACAACAGGCACCACTGGTCCCGGAGATTTTTTGGCTGAGGTGCTAGTACGGGACCTATGAGTTGGACGGGGGGGTGGTGGGAAATAGGTTAAGGGTGGACAGGAAAAGTTTTTTGGAGACACTGGGACGGGTAGCTGGAGAGGGTTTGGGAGTGGAGGAAGAGGTGGTGGTTGTAGGAGGTGTAACTTTTGTGGATTTGGGTGAAGGTGCATGGGCTGGAGGCTGTCATGAGGTGGATGGCTGTTGGGTGAGTGTGTGCCTGCGTTTGTGTATCTTCGGAGGGGGCGTCACAGACACACTGGGAGAGGACACAGGGGACGTGTAAATGGTAGTGGGTGTGGTGAGTGCACGTGAGCGGGGTGTGGTGGTGGGTGTGCTGGTGCGGGACGTAGTGGCTGTAGTGGTAGTGCATGCAGGTGTGAGTGTAGACGAGACTGGGAGATTGGGTCTGGGTGGAGGAAGTTGGAGGGGGGAGGCTAGACACAGGGACAATGGCTGCCATCAGTGCTGAGGCCAGAGTCTGAACGGTTCGATGAAGGGCAGCCTGACCAGAATGAATGCCCTCCAGGAATGCATTTGTGTATTGCAACTCCCTTTCTACACCCTGGATGGCATTCAAAATGGTAGACTGCCCAAAAGTGAGGGACCTGAGGAGGTCAATGGCCTCCTCACTGAGGGCAGCAGAGGTGACAGGGGCAGGGGCTGAGGTGCCTGGGGCGAAGGTGATGCCCACCCTCCTGGGTGAGCGGGCACGGGCGAAGGCTGAGAGGCTGCTGGGAGGGCGGTGCTGGTAGGGGGGTGGCGGCTGTACCTGTAGAAGTGGGGGGCACAGATGTTGCCGCCACCACAAGGGAGCTCCCATCGGAGGATCAGTCCGTGTCGCTGGTTGCAGATCCTGTGACCGCCGTGGTGCTCCCCTCGCCCTCCGTCCCACTGGTGTATTCTGAGTCCGTAGTGTGGCCCTCCATGGCCATGTGGGATGCAGCTCCCTCGTGCTCCGGTGCCACTGTACCTCCGCCTGATGATGCTAATGCACACAAGAACAGGGAGACCACAAAAAAGGGGGACGACGACAGAAGAAAGACAGGTTGAGTGTATGGCTTACCGCTACCCTTGGCGGACAATACAGACAGAGCAGCCCCCTGCACTAAGTCGCGCTGTGGGGCTCTACAGATGTAATTCCTGGGAAATGGCCTACAAGGCTATGGCCGACATCTGCACACATAGATGACACAGGGGCATGAATACCTGTACTTGGCACTCTACAGAGGTGGGGTGGGGTGCCACATGGCCTGCCTTACGGAGGGGCCTTGCCTACGGAACTCACCCTGGCCTAGGGAAACCCACAGCCCTCCTCCCCCACCCAGACACCTTCACTGCGCGCAAAGTCCGCTGAATGATAGTGTACTCATCCCCTTGTGTCTGCTGTGATGCCCTCAAGCGCCCTTCCAACTCAGGGTAGGCCACCGCCAGGATCCTGAACATCAGGGGGGTCATGGTTCAACGGGCACCCCTCCCACGTTGGGAGGCCATCCCCAGCTGAGCCTCCGCTGTCTTCTTGCTCCAGCGGCGAATGTCCTCCCATCTTTTACGGAAGTGGGTGGTCCGTCTGTGGTGGACCCCCAGGGTCCAGATGTCCTTGGCGATGGCACGCCAAATATCCTTCTTCTGGTGGGCGCTGACCTACATGACATGTACAGGGGAAGAAGAGAAGTCATTACCAACTGCACCGTCAAAGTGAGTGGCCCACATCCCTACCCTTGCCATGTGGCACATGCATTCACAGTCCTTCATGCACGTAGAACTGTGCCCCCTTCCTTCTTACAACCAGCCCTCTCCACACAGGCATAGCCCATACAACATGCTCCCTGTGTACTTACCTGTTGGTCTGGAGGACCGTAGAGTAGCGTGTATTGGGGGGGAGGACCCCGTCGACGAGCTTCTCCAACTCCTCTGCAGTGAAGGCAGGGGCCCTTTCCCCAGACGCACGAGCCATTGTCTCTTCCAGACCGAGGTCACAGCAGCACTTGCAGTGTAGGTCCTCTCCTGTCGAAGATCGGGTATTGAGTGATTCAACAGATAGAAAATGGCGGTCACGTCCGCGGCGGTCACGTCCGCGGCGGTGCGTACCATCACCGCCGGCGTACATCGTCATTGGCTCCTGGGACCCATAGGGTCCAATGTTAACCAATGCAGCATTGCGCCACGGTCTTCGACCGCCTATCGCGACGGTGTACAACGCCAGCGCAGTTACCTCACATCCCATTGTCCCAGTTTAGAGGTCAGGCAGCCGCCATTTCAGGGGCCCCCATGGCCTAATTACCAACTGCGTCACACATACCTAGGCCTTGTCTCACAACACAAATACAGGCCACATTTTGTGTATGAATGGTGTTCTGTGTAGACTGTGGGTACATACCTCTGAGTTGTTTGACTCTGTGGTCGCTGTTGTCCTTCATAGGCACCGTCCGCTGGGACA
Source organism: Pleurodeles waltl (assembly GCF_031143425.1). Lineage (NCBI taxonomy): Eukaryota > Metazoa > Chordata > Amphibia > Caudata > Salamandridae > Pleurodeles > Pleurodeles waltl. The sequence goes on from NC_090449.1 coordinate 721,742,483, forward strand.
TGTGAGGAGATGGCGGCATCCTCCGGTGTACCGACCGCTGGTGGACCTGTCGACAATGGAGGAAAGAAGTTTGATCATCACCTACAGGTTTGACCGTGCCACAATCCAGGAACTGTGTACACAGTTGGAGCCTGACCTGATATCAGCAATCCGCCATCCCACAGGAATCCCCCCACAAGTGCAGGTGCTATCAGTGCTCCATTTCCATGCAAGTGGGTCATTTCAAACAACAGTGGCCATGGCATCAGGGATGTCACAGCCTATGTTTTCCAACGTGTTGTCCAGAGTGTTGTCTGCCCTGCTGAAACACATGCGGAGCTATATCGTTTTCCCTCAGGTGGAGGACTTGCCTACAGTGAAAGGTGACTTCTATGCCATGGGACATATCCCCAACATCATAGGTGCCATTGATGGGACCCATGTAGCTTTGGTCCCCCCCCCCACAGGAGTGAACAGGTGTACAGGACCCGGAAGAGTTATCATTCCATGAATGTACAGATGGTATGTTTGGCAGACCAGTGCATCTCCCAGGTAAATGTTATGTTCCCTGGCTCTGTGCATGACGCCTACATCCTGTGGAATACCAGCATCCCTTATGTGATGGGTCAACTCCAGAGGCACCGGGTGTGGCTATTAGGGGACTCTGGTTACCCCTAACTGTCATGGCTACTGACCCCAGTGAGGTATCCCAGGACCAGGGCAGAGGAACACTACAATGAAGCCCATGGGCGGACTAGGAGGGTGATCGAACGCACCTTCGGCCTCCTGAAGGCCAGGTTCAGGTGCCTCCATATGACAGGTGGATCCCTATTTCTACTCACCAAAGAAGGTGTGCCAGATCATTGTGGCCTGCTGTATGCTTCACAACTTGGCTTTGCGACGACAGGTGCCTTTTCTGCAGGAGGATGGTCCAGATGGAGGTGTTGTGGCAGCTGTGGAGCCTGTGGACAGTGATGAGGAGGAAGCAGAGGAAGAAGACATTGACAACAGGGACTCAGTCATCCAGCAATATTTCCAGTGACACACAGGTGAGAAAACATTCCTGCCTACTACAAGTACTTTAACACTTCTACCTCTATCCTGTCTGTCGATTTCACCCAGGGTATGGTCACTGAGTTGTCATTTTCCCTTACGGTTTCACAGGTGTGGTTACCAACGTGTGTCACCCGCTTAGATTCCTCATGGACTTGGGCTGTGTGACATAGGTATGTTGACATTACATTTGAAAAAGCATTTTGTCACTGTAATTGCTAATACACAATTTCCAAATCACAGACTGACTCCAGATTGTTTTGTGCTTCAAGGGTGTTTATTGAAGTGCTCAATATTGGAGGGGGTTGTAAAATGGTGAGGGGGGATGGTGGAGGAATGTCCATGGCAGAGTCCAGTCTATTAGTCTCACAGGTGCATTGCCCATATGGGCATAGCAAGTGGAGCTGGGGCAGTTCCAATATAGACAGGGTTACAAAGTGGGACAGTGGTTTGACAATCAGGGTGGTCTCATTTCTTGGCGGGGGTCTTGGCATTGTGCTCTGTCTTGTTCCTGGATCTCAGGGACCGCTTGCGGGGTGGTTCTCCGTCTGCAGGGGGTGGGGTGCTGGTGTGGTGGTTCTGGGGTGGAGCCTCCTGTCCACTAGCGCCGGCGGAGGTGGTGGGCAGTTCATCGTCCATGCTAGTGTCAGGGGCCCCTTGGAGTGCCACAGTGTCCCTCCTGGTGTTAAGTATTTCCTTCAGCACCCCTACGATGGTGCCCAGGGCAGAGCTGATGGTTCTGAGTTCCTCCCTGAACCTCAAATACTGTTCCTGCTGCAAGCGCTGGGTCTCCTGAAACTTGGCCAGGACCGTTGCCATCGTCTCCTGTGAGTGGTGGTAGGCTCCCATGATGGAGGAGAGGGCCTCGTGGAGAGTGGGTTCCCTTGGCCTGTCCGCCCCCTGTCGCACGGCAGCCCTCCCAGTTCCCCTGTGTTCATCGACCTCCGTCATCTGGGCCATGTGCCCACTGCCACTGCTCCCAGGTCCCTGTTGTTGTTGGGGTGGTGGGTTATCCTGGGTTCCCTATAGTGGTGGACACACAGCTGATTGACGTGTCCTGGGGATGGAGTAATGGGCCTGCTGGCTGGGTGCTGTGCTGGTGTTACCAGAGGGTGGAAGGTCTGTGGTGGGCTGTGCCTGTGTGAGGGGAACTGACTGTCCCGAGGCCCACGATTGTCCGAGCTGTTCATCTGGATCCAGTTGGACAGAGCTGCTGTCATCACTGTGGGCCTCTTCTGTGGGTGGGGTGGAGATGTCTGGACCCTCCTGTCTGGTGACGTTGGGTAGTGGTCCTGCAGGGGTGTAAAAGCATGATTATTGCATCTGTGTGTGTCATGGTGTGCAATGGGTCGGTGACCGTGTACCCCAGTGCTAGCATTCCTGTGTGGGGGCTTGTGTGATGATGGTTGAGGGGGGTGTTATGGGTATGTGCAGTGGGCATGCTTTAGTGATGGGTGTCCATGCTTTGTTGTGTCATGCAGGGCTTGGTGTTTGGATGTGTGGTTTGTGTTATTAGTACATTTGTGAGGAGTTGGAGTGATAGGGGAGGGGGCGAGGGTGGGGGTCTGTGATAGCATGCAGGTAGGGTAGGGATATGGTAGTTAAAGGTTTGACTTACCAGAGTCCATTCCTCCACCGACTCCTGCGAGGCCCTCAGGATGCAGAATCGCCAAGACATGCTCCTCCCATGTTGTTAGTTATGGGGGAGGAGGTGTGGGTCTGCCGCCAGTCCGCTGTACCGCCAGGTGGTGTCTGGAGACCACGGAACGCACCTTCCCCCGTAGGTCGTTCCACCTCTTCCTGATGTCGTCCCTATTTCTTGGGTGCTGTCCCACTGCGTTGACCCTGTCGACTATTCTTCGCCATAGCTCCATCTTCCTTGCAATTGAGGTGTGCTAAGCCTGTGCTCCAAATAGCTGTGGCTCTACCCGGACTATTTCCTCCACCATGACCCTGAGCTCCTCCTCTGAGAAGCTGGGGTGTCTTTGCCGTGCCATGGGGTGGTGTGGGTGATGTGTGGGGTGGTGTGTGTGGTGATAAGTGTGGTGATATGTAGTGGTGTGTGGTGTTTTGTGCGTGAAAGTTGTGTGGGTGATGGTGTTGAGTGCCTGTGGCTGCTAGTTTGTGGATGGTGGTGTTTCTCTCTGGCCTTCTTTCGGAATTTTTGGTAGTAGGGGTTTGTGGGTGATGTGGGTGTGTGTTTTATATTGTATTGGGTGTGTGGGAGTGGTGTGTGTATGTGTATCAGGTGTGTGTATTTGGAATTGTCCAATGTGGTGGTGTTTTGTAGAAGTGTGTGTATTTTGAGCGCGGCAATGTGTACCGCAAATGGAATACCGCGGTTGAAAGACCACCGCGTGGATTCGTGTGTCGTGATAGTGTGGGCGTATTTCTGTTGGCGTGACAGTGGAGGTTTTGTTTTCGCCAGTTTATCACTGACCTTTGGTGTGGCGGACTTGTGTGGGTGTCTGAATTTTGTCGGATTTCGAGATGTGGGTCATAATAGCTGTGGCGGAATTCCGCGGCCGCGGCGGTGTGTTGGCGGTCTTCTCCGTGGCGGTAAGTGGCTTTTACCGCCAATGTTGTAATGACCCCCATAATCCCTGATCTCATAATTACTATCTAAAATACAAAACATTTATAAAATCCTTAAAATTATAACATCATTTTAAAAAGTAAGCAGTGAGTTGGGGATTTTAAGATAAGCATCTGTTTCACAAAAATAGTCTATTGGATTCAATTAATAGATGCTCTAATACATCACGTACATCAAGATAAAATCCTTTACAGTTGTATACAAACCCATGCTTAGCATAGGCTGTTACAAATAAGGATTGCATCACGTTCTACCATGCAACTTTAGGGATTGTTAGAGGTCAAACCTTTTGATCTCATTCTCCAGGTCCATTGTAGGAAACAAGTAACAGCAAACACTACTGTCTCCTTTTGATCACTTTTCAGTACTTTTAGAGCCTCCCAGTAATGCCGCACACCCTCCAGCCTACATACCGCAACAATCAATTTCTTGAGGGGCAGACCTGAGACAAAAGAAGAAGAAATGTTCCTCCGTTTCCTTTAAATATGGGTAACTAGGACAGCAATTAGGAGAGCCTCCTATTTTATCCCACTTGGCAGACAGAATCAGTAAAATGCCACATCTAAATTGAGTATATATAAGCATTTTGCTTACAAGTTGTAAATTCTGTCCATGTATGACTCAAAATTGGGTGGAACGTTTGTGATCTAAAAACTGATCGGGCAGGCTTCCCACTTTATGGTCATCCCAGATGCTTGCTATGACAATTTCTCAATATCTTTTTTTTAATTTTTCAGTGGCGCCTCTGGTAATTTCTGCATGTGAATTCCACAGGCTACTCAATTTAAGCATTTCACATTGTTTTTTGACATATTTTAGCCATAGGCTGGGTTTCTTTCTATCACTAGAGATTCACTCTACTAATGATTCAATATATGGAGTCAGCTCCGTGGTTGCCCAGATTTGCACCCAATACAACAAGGGTCTTAAAACAAATGCCTTAAGAATGCAGTTCAATGCTAGGCTCAACCTTAAGGGAGCTGTGGGAGTACTTATGGGTAAATTAAAGAGCCCTCTAATAAACGTATTTTCTACTGTTGTGAGTGCCGTTGCATCAACATAGGCCCCATACCTCTGTCCAAGTTGTAGCTGCTGGCACTTCCGTAGCTCTGTATATTTTAGGAGACACAACACCACCATATGTATCCCCATATTTTTTCCCAATTAGCGATGCTCTCTTTTTTAGCACAGATTTACTTTTCTACATTTGCAGCCCCTAGGTCATATTAGCTGACAATATAACTCCTAAATAAACAAAGTTTTTGACCTGTTCTATTGGGGATCTCTCAATAGTCATCCTGCCTCTAAAGGTTCAGTGCGGATTTATTGCCATGTATTTCGATTTAGCTAGATTTATTTCTAACCCCTTATCTTTGTAGGATGCAGAAACATACTACAACTTCTCCTGTAGAAATAAGGAGAGCATTGTCAACAAACATCAAAAGTGGGATGGATACACCTGCACTCTTGAGTGCGTCATGCTTACACCTCCTGAAGGACCCTTAGTATCCAAAGGAGGTAATTTGGGATAACATAGGCCCTCAGAACCCTCTATAAGTTTTCCCTCTGAACCAGATTGAAACTGACTTCAAGCCTACAACTGGAACATTGAGCAAATCTATCCTTAAAGTTATATATTTTCACATAACACCTCAAAACAGAAGACCTGCCTGAGGTTACTAACTTTTCTCCTGGAGCCTGCTTATGTGTCTTCAAGGATATGATTTTGGGAGAGCCAGGCTTGCAGCCTTCTGAGGATCTGCCTACAATTCTTTTTCCTATTATCCAATAGGCTGATGGGGCTATAATTGACTGGCAGATCTCCGTTACCCTTCTTATAAATTGGAATTATAACTGCACCTCGCTAGGACGGAGGAATGTCCTCTCCTCTCAGGATTGCATTGCTCGGGGCATTAAGGCCCATATTTATACTTTTTTTGCACCACACTTGTGTCATTTTTTAACACAAAAGTGGCGCAAACTTACAAAATATAATTGTATTTTGTAAGTTTGCGCCACTTTTGCGTCAAAAAGTGACGCAAATGCGGCGCAAAACAAGTATAAATATGGGCCTAAGGTACTGAACCCACACTTGAGGTTCTGATAAGTAGAGATCTCCAGGGATACCATCCAATCCTGTGTTCTTTTCTCTCTTCATTTGCCTTAGTGCTTGCTCTGTTTTCGTTAGTGTGAATATTACTGGTTCTGTATCTTTGAACACAATAGTCAATCGGTAGTTATAGTTAGGACCAACTTTTCCCATTTGGTGCTGCTTTCTCAAGCGGGGGCCAAGGAAAAGGGGGGGGCAAAAAACGCTTTTGCCTCATGCAATGTCTATCGTGTTTTTCAGTTTTTAGACATACTACACCCTTAGCCTCCAAACAGAATTACACCAAATTTGGCAGAAAGCTAGATGTAAGTCCAGAATGAGCCTTTTTTGTGATTTTGTGTAAATCTGGTCAGGAGGTTTGGAGTTATTAAAGGAAAAATATGTAGATATCTAGGGAAGTAGATCCTTTGTGAATCTACCTGTGGGGGATTTGCTGGTCTCCTCTGGGGATCCGCAGATGTGTGCGAAAAGCAATGCACTGAATGGTTGGCCACAACCTGAAAAGAAAGTTGTGGCCTCCATTTTGTTCCTTGGCTGGGTCCCCAGGACAAAAACACAAATGAAAACAATGTTAATGGGTCAGGATAGTGATATCCTGACCCCATTGTACACATGGACGGGTATCTGAAGGACCCCTCATTGGCAAAAAATTATCCTTTTTTTTGGCAGATCTGCAGTTCCACTGCGGTGCACAGAATGACCCTCAGTGTAAATCTGTGATGGATTCAGTGATCCAAAACCCAGTGGAAAAAAAAACCTCACCCACTCATATACTGTACCCCCATGATGCACAGCCGATGGTCCCCTGCTGCGCACACAGTCAAAGGCTGTGTGAGGCAGTGGTTGTATTAACGTACAGTAATTATATATCAATTTATGTAAAAAAACATCAAAATTCACTGTAAAAAAACGACGGTTACAGGGATGTTATAGTTAGGTTCACATTTGACCCACACAAAACCGTAGATATTCAGCAGTTATAGTTATAGCTATGGTTATATATATCTGAAGAAACTATAACTTGTGCCATTAAGTACCTTCCTTCAGTCCCAGGCTAACAAAAAATTGAAAATTCCATTCTTGGAATGCAGCACATTTTTCTGCCCAAGTGTTTTATATGTTATGGCTTTCATTTTGGATTTACACCCGTTATTTGTATTTGTTGAAAATAGTTAGTGGTGGAGGGTGAGGCCAGGGTATAAAGTGAAAGTGGGACTAAGTCCCTGATTTAGAGTTTGGAAATTGGGAAACTGTGTGGCAAATGTGATAAATACAATATAATCTGTTCCCTTCCCTGTACTGCAGTGCATCGTTCTTTCCACTGTCTAATTACAGCAGACAGGATGACCGTTATACATGATGTGTGTTAAATAGTATTGTCATTAATATTTATCTGCCTCATCTAAGTTTGGACTCACACGGAGGGTGAAATTGAAAAGGCAGTAAGAGAACAGTAGGGTCAATAAACTTACAGTTAGTTAATAAATTCTGCCAGCACAACTGCCCCAGAACCATTCATGCTGCAGAGAGTAGCAGAGTACCCCCAGCGCTAGAATGCCTCCATTAATGATGCACATATACAATACTATTATGAACTGTTATGCGTATACTACCTACTCACTAGAGAGAGGTAATTTTTCCACTCAAAGTGTCTGTTTAGCTTTAATATGAAATCCTTTAAAAAAATAAAACATTTGGGGGCATATTTATACTCCGTTTGCGCGGAATTTGCGTCGTTTTTTTCGACGCAAATTCGACGCAAAACTAACTCCATATTTATACTTTGGCGTTAGACGCGTCTAGCGTGAACACCTTCCTTGTGTTAATGATATGCAAGGTAGGCGTTCCCGTCTTAAAAAATGACTCCGATGCATATGCGTCGTATTTATACTCCCGGGCAAAAATGACGCCCGGGAGTGGGCGGGTCTAAAAAACCCGCATTAGCGCCGGATTTTAGCGCCTGGGTCAGGGCAGGCGTTAAGGGACCTGTGGGCTCAGAATGAGCCCAGAGGTGCCCTCCCCTGCCCCCAGGGACACCCCCTGCCACCCTTGCCCACCCCAGGAGGACACCCAAGGATGGAGGGACCCACCCCAGGGACATTAAGGTAAGTTCAGGTAAGTATTTTTTTTTTAAAAAAATTGTGGCATAGGGGGGCCTGATTTGTGCCCCCCTACATGCCACTATGCCCAATGACCATGCCCAGGGGACAGAAGTCCCCTGGGCATGGCCATTGGGCAAGGGGGCATGACTCCTGTCTTTGCTAAGACAGGAGTCATTTCAATGGGGGTTGGGCGTCGTAAAAAAATGGCGCAAATCGGGTTGAGGTGATTTTTTTGCCTCAGCCTGACTTGCACCATAGTTTCCCCCTACGCCGGCGCTGCCTGGTGTACGTCGTTTTTTTTAACGCACACCAGACAGCGCCGGCGGCTAACGCCGGCTAACGTCATTGAATAAATACGGTGCCCGCATGGCGCTTCATAATGGCGTTAGCCGGCGCTAATTTTTTTGGCGTAAAACTGCGTTAGCGCAGTTTTGCGTCAAAAAGTATAAATATGGCCCTTGTTTTGGTGGTATTCCTTGCAATGCTATTGTTCTGTGAGGGGTAGGGAAAACTTGGCCCTGTGACTAATCACATCAAAAATTCCAACAGCTCTAAGCGATCAGCAATGTTCTGCTACTGTCCCACTATAAACAATTTGTGTTTTACAATTTGTGGTTTTTAAATTTTTTCTTTCTTGAAATGGCTACTTCTCCTGCTAAAACTCCACCATCCCATCAGGAGATGGGCACCTGGCTGTAGTGCCAGAGGATCAAGGCCACCCAGGCAGAATAGCACCGGCTGCTGGCTTTGGACAAGGAGGAGGCACGTGCCTCAGTCCCTCTCATCAGCTGGCCCCGCCTCCATCCCAGCCACACTATAGGCAGTGCTTGCAGCAGTTGGGATCCACCACTGCTGCCAGACCCCTTTTCATTAACACAGACCACCTCCTCCGCCGCAAGCTACATGAACTGGTGCAGATTTGAGTGGGCCATCCAAATCTGGCTGGAGAGGTGGCATGCCTCCACAACCGCCCAGATGCCCACTGAAGTCCTTTTTTAATATACTTTTTTTGGTGGGAGGGTCTTTTTTTGTTGGTAGAGAGGGTGGGAATTGGGAAGGGCAGTTGGGGAAAGGAGTTAGTACTTACTTTTGGACATTGATGTTTGGGGCATTGGGGAACGATTAATTTATTTGGGAAGAGGAGTGGGGTTGATGAGGGTGGAAAGGGTGGGTGTTTCTTTGTAAAAAAAATTATGAGTAATTGGTTTCATAACACTTACAACCTTTATTTTGTCTTTACACTGCTTTAGAACAGGCCTTTAAAAAAAAAAAAAAGCTGCCCTCTGAACAGTCACATGCTGTACATCAACTTTTCCACCTTGATTTTCCCTATGTGATTCCGAAGTCTCTTGCCATATATTTATTTCCTAGATTACGTACTTATAAACAATTTCTCTACTACCAGGCTGGGAATAACATAGACTATGGGGGTCATTCTGACCTCGGCGGTAAAAGGTGCTTACCGCCGGTCAGAAGACCACCATAACACCGCCGCGGCCACGGTAAACCGCCACGGTCATTCTGACCCGCAACTGGCAAACCGCCAAAAACCCGACATCCACAAAAGTCCGCCACACCAAAGGTCAGCGAAAAAATGCCGATGACCAAACCTCCACCATCACGCCAACTGAAATACGCCCATACCATTCCGACCCACAAATCCACACGGCGGTCTTTCAAATGCGGTATTCCATTGGCGGTACACACCGCCGCGGTCAAAATACACACACACATAGAAAACTCAGCCACATTGGTCAGTTTGAAATACACACACCTGATACACATACTAACACAAACTCCCACACACCCAACACAATATAAAACACACACCCACATCACCCACAAGCCCCTACGACCCGAAATCATTGACGAAGGCTAGAGAGAGAGCACAGAATAGACAATCCCACAACACAGAGGCACACAACACCATCACCCACACAGAATCCACGCACCAAACACCACACACCACCACACACACCACACTCATCACCACAAACGCCACCCCACACCTCAACCACACCACCCCAAGGCACCCCAAAGACACCCCAGGTTCAGTGACGCCGAACTCAGGGTCATGGTGGAGGGAATAGTCCGTGTAGAGCCCCAGCTCTTCGGGGCACAGGTGCAGCACACCACAATTGCCAGGAAGATGGAGCTATGGCAAAGGATAGTGGACAGGGTTAACGCGGTGGGACAGCATCCACGCAATCGGGAGGACATCAGGAAGAGATGGAACGACCTACGGGGGAAGGTGCGTTCCATGGTATCAAGGCACAACATTGCGGTGCAGAAGACTGGCGGCGGACCCCCACCTACTCCCCCAGAATTTACCGCGTGGGAGGAGGAAGTCTTGAACATCCTGCATCCTGAGGGCCTCGCAGGAGTAGGCGGAGGAATGGACTCTGGTAAGGCAAATCTTCACTACTGCTTCCCACCCCACCCCACCTGCATGCCAAATCATACCCCCACCCGCACCCCCTCCCCCATCACACCAACCCCTAGCAAAAGGCTCACCATCAAAACCCACCCATCCCAACACCAAGCCCTGCATGCGACCACAAAGCATGGACACCCATCACCAAAGCATGCCCACTGCACACACACATCACCCCCACAAGCCACCCTCACAAATGCCCCCACAAGGAAATGCCTGCACATGGGTACAGGGACACCCACCCATCACACGAAATGCCACACACAGAAGCAATAACCATACCTTTATACCCCTGCAGGACCCGAACGCCACCACACCGCCACGGAGGGTCCAGAGATGTCCATCCCACCCCAGAAGAGGCCCCCTGCGATGACAGCAGCTCTGTCTCCCTGGAGCCAGACGACCAGCCCGGCCCATCGGGGACCTCTGGACAGTCGGTTCCCCACAGACAGCCACAGGCTACACCAGACCCAACCCCCTCTGGGAACACCAGCACAGCTCCCACCCAGCGGGCCCATGCCTCTGTCTCCAGGACACGTCAATCAGCGGTGTGTCCACCACTACAGGGCACCCAGGTTGACCCACCACCCCAACAACAACAGGGACCTGGGGGCAGTGGTAGTGGTCACACCGTCCAGGGGACAGAGGCCCAGGAACACAGGGGAACTGGGAGGGCTGCTGTGCGACAGGGGGGGGGACAGGCCCGGGGAACCGACTCTCCAAGAGGCCCTCTCCTCCATCATGGGAGCATACCACCGCTCCCAGGAGACGATGGAGACGGTACTGGCCCGGTTCCAGGAGATCCAGGAAGTGCAGGAGGAACGGTACATGGGGTTCAGGGCGGAACTGAGGAACATCGGTTCCGCAATGGGGACCATCGTCGTGGCCCTTACCAGATCGTCACCACATTGCGGGACCATGTGGCACCCCAAAAGGCCCCTGTCACTAGCCCAGGCCAGGAACAGCCTACCACCTCTGCCGGCGCTAGTGGACAGGAGGCCCCCACACAACGACAGGCCACCAGAACCCCACCTCCTGCAGAAGAAGAACCATCCCGCAAGCGGAACCTGAGATCTCACAAGAAGACAGAGTAGGATTGCAAGACCCCCGCCAGCCTAAGATACCCCCTGATGTCATCCCACTGTCCCACATTGTCACCCTGTCCAACCTTGAACTGCCCCTGCTCCATCCTTCCCCAGGCATATGGACAATGCACCTGTGCGACTGAGAACTGGACTCTGCCATGGACATTACTCCACCCCCCCCCATCACCGTTTCCCAATCATGTACCTATATGTAGCACTTAAAATAAATCACTTATTCCACTTAAAAAAACAGGAGTCTGCTTGTATTCTTAACAAATGTATTACACATAACGGTGCTATAATGTCCAGTTACTTTGTGATGACAACATACCAATTTCAATAAGCTTTAGTCCATGGGCAAACAAAGCTGAAGTCAGGCAGTGGGTCATACAGCTCTGAAAAGGGAAGGGAAAGTCACAAATCAGTTAACAGGAACTGGGGGGAAACACAGACAGTAGAGACGCATGAGGCCTTAAGTAAATGTAAAATGGGGTGGCTGATTCTTACCTGTGTGCTACTGAAAGTATTGTTGTATGACTGTCTCCCTGTTGTCTGTGTCGTCCCCGTCGTCTTCCTCCTCTTCACTCTCCACAGGCTCCACAGCTGCTACAACACCCCCATCTGGACCATCCTCCTGCAGAAAAGGCACCTGGCGTCGCAATGCAAGATTGTGAAGCATACAGCAGGCCACGATGATCTGGCACACCTTCTTTGGGGAGTACACGAGGGATCCCCCTGTCATATGCAGGCACCTAAACCTGGCCTTCAGGACCCCGAAGATCCTTTCTATGATCCTCCTAGATCGCCCATGGGCCTCATTGTACCGTTCCTCTGCCCTGGTCCGGGGATTCCTCACTGGGGTCAGTAGCCACGACAGGTTGGGGTAACCAGAGTCACCAATTAGCCACACACGGTGTCTCTGTAGCTGTTCCATCACATAAGGGATGCTGCTATTTCGCATGACATACGTGTCATGCACTGACCCAGGGAACTTGGCATTTACATGGGAGATGTACTGGTCAGCCAAACAGACCACCTGGACATTCATCGAATGATAACTTTTTCTGTTTCGGTACACCTGCTCACTTTCTTTGGGGGGAACCAAAGCCACATGGGTCCCATCAATGGCACCAATGATGTTGGGGTAAAATGTCCAAGGGCATAGAAATCACCCTTCACTGTAGCCAAATCGCCCACCTCAGGGAAAATAATGTAGCTCCGCATGTATTTCATCAGGGCAGACAACACTCTGGACAAAACCTTAGAAAACATAGGCTGAGACATCCCAGATGATATGGCCACTGTTGTCTGAAAAGACCCACTTGCCAAAAAATGGAGTACTGACAGAACCTGCACCAGAGGGGGAATCCCTGTGGGTTGGCGGATGGGGGACATCAGGTCTGGCTCCAGCTGGGCACATAGTTCATGTATAGTTGCTCTGTCAAGCCGGTATGTAAGTATGATATGTCGTTCTTCCATTGTCGACAGGTCCACCAGCGGTCAGTACACAGGAGGATTCATCCTTCTCCTCGCAAGTCCCAGCGGACGGTGCCTAGGAAGGACAACCTGGAGCACACAGTCAAGCAAACCACAGGTTCGTTCGCACAGCTTGCACAGTACACGAATCGCTATGCATTGAATGGCTTGTATGAGTGGCAATGCAAGGCCTAGGCCTGTGTGACGCAGTAGAAATCATGCCATGTGGGCCCTTGAAATGGCGGCTGCCTGACCTGTGAAGTGTGACAGAGGGATGTGAGGTCACTGCGCTGGCGTGGCACACCGTGGCGGTAGGCTGTCGAAGACCGCGGCGCAAAGCAGCATTGGTTAACATTGTACCCTATGGGTCTCAGGAGCCAATGACGATGTGCGCCGGCGTGACCGCCATTTTCTATCTGATTAATCACTCGAGACCTGATCATCCACAGGAGAGGACCTATACTGCAAGTGCTGCTGTGACCTCGGTCTGGGAGATACAATGGCTGCTGCGACTGGGGAAAGGGCCCCTGCCTTCACTTCTGAAGAATTGGAGAAACTTGTTGATGGGGTCCTCCCCCAGTATGCGCTACTCTACGGTCCTCCAGACCAACAGGTTAGTACACAGGGTGCACGTTGAATGGGCTATGCCTGTGTTGAGTGGGGTGTATGTAAGATGGTGGGGAGGGGAGCGAATGAGGAGTGCAACGCACGAAAGAGGAGAGCATGTGCCACATGGCAAGGTTGGGGAGGGGGGGGCCACTCACATTGACCAGGCAGAAAACTGATGCGATTTCCTTTACCACCCTGTACATGTCACAAAGGTCAGCGCCCATCAGAAGATCGACATTTGGCGTGCAATCGCCAAGGACGTCCGGGCCCTGGGGGTCCACAACAGACAGGGCACCCACTGCCGAAAGAGGTGGGAGGACATCCGCCGCGGGACCAGAAAGACCGCCGAGTCTCTGCTGGGGATGGCCTCCCAACGTAGGAGGGGTGCCAGCCGCCAATTGACCCCCCTGATGTCCCGGATCCTGGCGTTGGCCTACCCCAATTTGGATGGGCGCGTGAGGACATCACAGCAGACACAAGGGGGTGAGTATCAGCACATTCTGCTATCTTTGCGCGCAGTGAAGGTGTCGGGGTGGGGGAGGAGGGCTGTGGCTATCTCCAGGCCAGGGCGCATTCTGTAGGCTAGGCCCCTCCGTTAGACACGGCCCTGTGCCCCCGCCCCCCACCTCTGTAGGGTGCCAAGTACAGCTATCCATGGTCCGGCCTCACCCATGTGTGCATTTGTCGTCCATAGACCTGTAGGCCTAGTCACAATAACTGAGTAGTGTACCCCCATTGCGCGGCCTAGTTCAGGGGGCTTCTGTGTCTGTCCTCTCCGACAACGGTGTTGCCAATGCATGCACTCAACCTGTCTTCATTTCTCCACCCCCCCTTTTCTTTGTCTTCCTGTTCATGTGTGCATTAGCATCATCAGGCGGAGGAGAAGTGGCATCGGCGCACGAGGGAGCTGCATCTCACATGGCCCCGGAGGGCCATACAACAGACTCCGAGTACACCAGTGAGACGGAGGGCGAGTGGAGCTCCACAACGGGGACCCGTGGAGATGTCAGCGACACCGACACGTCCTCGGAAGGGAGCTCCCTAGCGGTGGCGGCAACATCCGTGCCCACCGCCACAACAGGTACAGCCGCCACCCAGCGCACCAGCCCCGCCCTCCCAGCAGCCCCTCAGCCTTCGCTCCGTGCCCGCTCGCCCAGGAAGGCGGGCATCTCCTTCGCCCCAGGCACCTCAGGCCCTGCCCCAGTTACCCCTGCTGCCCTCAGTGAGGAGGTCATTGACCTCCTCAGGACACTCATTGTTGGGCAGTCTACCCTTTTGAATGCCATCCAGGGTGTAGAAAGGGAGGTGCATCGGAGCAATGCATACCTGAAGGGCATTCATTCGGGTCAGGCTGCCCATCAGCGATCGTTCAACGCTCTGGCCTCAGCACTGACGGCAGCCATTGTCCCTGTTTCCAGCCTCCCTCTTCTGACTCCCTCCACCCAGTCCCAGTCTCCTGTTCCTCTGCCTATCCCATCCACACCATCAGACCAGCCTGCACACACCTCTACACCCAAGGGCAGCTCATCCAGACATAAGCACCACAGATCCCACAAGCATTCACCCAAGCAACATCCAGATGCAGACATGCCAACAGTCACTACCACCTCTGTGTCCCCCACCTCCTCATCTCCCTCCTCCCTCCCTGTGACGTCTCCACTCACACCTGCATGCACACCACCATCAGCCAGTACTTCCATCACCAGCACACCCTCCATTACAGTCCGCACATGTGCAGTCACCACCCCCACTGCCATTTACACGTCCCCTGTGTCCTCTCCCAGTGTGTCTGTCACCCCTTCTTCCAAAGCACACAAACGCAGGCAGCTACCCACCCAACAGCCATCCACCTCACGACAGCCTCCGTCACAGGCACCTGCACCCAAAGACAGCACACTTGACTCTCCTACAACCACATCCTCTTCCTCCACTCCCAAACCCACTACACCTACCCGTCCCTGTCCTTCCAAAGTCCTTTTCCTTTCCAACCTTGAGCTCGTTCCAATCACTGACCCACCCCCTCCATCTGGTAAGAGTAAAAAAAGCACCTCAGCCACCACCAGCCCTACATCTACTGTGACCAAAGTGCAGGGCTATTGGAGTCCACCAGATCCTAGGGCAGGAACATCGGCCAGCAGCAAGGGGACAGCCAGCCCACCCCCTGGGAAGAGGACAAAAAAGAAAAAGGCCCGGCGCGACAAGACTGAGACGGCTGCCACCAAGGACAGTAGCCTTGCCCCGTCACCTGCCACATCATCCAAGGGAGGCAAGGGCCACAGAGCTTCAGCGAAGGAGGGCAAGGGCAGCAGGGCGGAGAAGTCAGGCAGCAGGCGAGCTGCCCAGGAGGGCCCCACCAGCCCCATTCCGGGTGTGACGGACGACACCCACGGGCCCAGGACTCCATCACAGGAGGGCGCCGCGACCGCAAGTTCGGATGGTGAATGAGCGGGAAGTCTTGCCCAGGTCTGGCTCCCTAGACACACAGGACAAGCACCGCTGAACAGGGCCCCGCCGGGAGGAGCACCGCTGACCAGGGCCCCGCCGGGACAAGAACCGCTGAACGGGTCCTGCCGGGACAAGAACCGCTGAACGGGCCCCGCCGGGAGGAGCACCGCTGACCAGGGCCCCGCCGGGACAAGAACCGCTGAACGGGCCCCACCGGGACAAGAACTGCTGAACGGGCCCCGCCGGGAGGAGCACCGCTGAACAGGGCCCCGCCGGGAGGAACACCGCTGAACAGGGCCCCGCCGGGAGGAACACCGCTGAACAGGGCCCCGCCGGGACAAGAACCGCTGAACGGCCCCGCCGGGAGGAGCACCGCTGAACGGGCCCCGCCGGGACAAGCACCGCTGAACAGGGGCCCTTCCTGTCAAGCACCGCTCCGCTGGGTCCTTCATCTCAAGCACCGCTCCGCTGGGCCCTTCATCTCAAGCACCGCTCCGCTGGCCACCGCCGTCTCAAGCACCACTCCGCTGGGCCCTTCATGTCAAGCACCGCTCCGCTTGGCCCTTCCTGTCAAGCCCCGCTCCGCTGGGACCTTCATCTCAAGCACCGCTCCGCTGGGCCCTTCATCTCAAGCACCGTTCCGCTGGGGCCTTCATCTCAAGCACCGCTCCGCTGGGCCCTTCCTGTCAAGCACCGCTCCGCTGGGCCCTTCATCTCAAGCCCCGCTCCGCTGGGCCCTTCATCTCAAGCACCGCTCCGCTGGGCCCTTCCTGTCAAGCACCGCTCCGCTGGGCCCTTCATCTCAAGCACCGCTCCGCTGGGCCCTTCATCTCAAGCACCGCTCCGCTGGGCCCTTCATCTCAAGCACCGCTCCGCTGGGGCCTTCATCTCAAGCCCCGCTCCGCTGGGCCCTTCATCTCAAGCACCGCTCCGCTGGGCCCTTCATCTCAAGCACCGCTCCGCTGGGCCCTTCATCTCAAGCACCGCTCCGCTGGGCCCTTCATCTCAAGCACCGCTCCGCTGGGCCCTTCCTGTCAAGCACCGCTCCGCTGGGCCCTTCATCTCAAGCACCGCTCCGGTGGGCCCTTCATCTCAAGCACCGCACCGCTCCGCTGGGCCCTTCCTGTCAAGCACCGCTCCGCTGGGCCCTTCATCTCAAGCACCGCTCCGCTGGGCCCTTCCTGTCAAGCACCGCTCCGCTGGGCCCTTCATCTCAAGCACCGCTCCGCTGGGCCCGTCATCTCAAGCACCGCTCCGCTGGGCCCTTCCTGTCAAGCCCCGCTCCGCTGGGACCTTCATCTCAAGCACCGCTCCGCTGGGCCCTTCATCTCAAGCACCGCTCCGCTGGGCCCTTCCTGTCAAGCACCGCTCCGCTGGGCCCTTCATCTCAAGCCCCGCTCCGCTGGGGCCTTCATCTCAAGCACCGCTCCGCTGGGCCCTTCCTCTCAAGCACCACTCCGCTGGGCCCTTCATCTCAAGCACCGCTCCACTGGGCCCTTCCTGTCAAGCACCGCTCCGCTGGGCAACGCCGTCTCAAGCACCGCTGGCCCATTGACATTGCCGGTTCTGTGTCGAGCAGGGCTTCACGAAGCACTCTGGGCACCATGCCTCCTCCATTAACAGTGGAGTCGGTAATCCATCTGATGGACTGTGGCTTGGCACTTCCCAGGATGGAACAGTGGGCAAGCCACCCACTGTAGAGACTTGAGAGACTGTGGCTTTGCACTCCCCAGGATGGGACAGTGGGCATGGAGGCCCCTCGTGGATCTGGCATCGTGGACTCATGTGGCTGAGGTGCCCCCCCTTCCCTTCCCCCTGAGGTGCCTGTAGTTTTATCATCTGATGCCCCAGCAGTGTTCTCTCCAATGGTATCTGGTCTCCTGTGTGGGCTTTGCCCATGTGTTTGTGCACATTGGCCCACGGACTATGGAACTTTGACGGAATGTGCAGGACTTTTTGCCTATGTATATATTGTTGAATATGTTCATTCCTTATTTTTGTATCTTTTATATGGCATATTTCCCATACCTTCAATGGAGCTATTTATACATATATTTTATAGATCATTTTAATTGTGTCTTTGCATTATTCCGGGGGGTTTGTGTGGTGTCACTCTGACTTGTTGCTCGGCATTGGGGTGTAGGTAGTTGTGGTGGGGGGGTGGGTGTATGGCGCATGTGTGTGCCCGTAAGCTTTCCTCCTCCCCCCTCGCCTGTGTCGTAGGTGCAGTACTCACCGTTGTCGTCTGTGCCGGCGTTCGTACTCCTGGTAGATGAGCAGGTAGGCAATAGCTGGTAGGATGTGTAATTCGGGTTCCATGCTGTCCTCCTTCCTCGTGGAGTGTGTATAGGTGAGCGTTTTCCCGTTCGTAGTCTGTTTCCGCCGTGATTTTAGCGGCGGGGCTTCCGCCCCGGAAAAGGTGGCAGATTGGTGAGTTGTGATAGGGTGGACGGTACATTGTCTGCCGCCTGCCTGTTGGCGGTGACCGCCGCGCTGTTTGTCTGTCCCGCCGTGGTGGTCGGAGTGTTAAAGTGGCGGGCTGTGTTGGCGGTTCCCGCCAGGGTCAGAATTCCATTTTTTGGACCGCCTGCCTGTTGGCGGGTTGGCCGCTGCTTTATCACCGACCGCCAGGGTCAGAATGACCCCCTATGTCTGTCTTGTTGCTTGAAGAGGTTAATTTTTAACTTGTACAGCATCCAGCCACTTATCAAAGAGAATACCAGTTATTTATCTCCTTGTTCTACTATCCTCTGTTACTTTATTGACCACTAGGGGGTATGCTCATGCCTATTGCTCACAACATATATAATCTTCAGTAGAAGTTAGAAACTAAACTAGTTCACTTCTCATCTTAGTTCTCTTACCTGAATAGATGAAGAGATGGCTACTACTTCTCTCAGTCTTCCAAAACTGTATTGCATGGATTCCTAAGGTGCCTTCTTAATGGTGGTAATAGTAGTAGTGGGCTAGTGAGCTAACAGGTAAGACATCACAAGTGAGCTCCCACTCCCACCTACTTCAACTGTACGATTATTCAGAAGGATTATCCATAACAGGCAACTAGAGTGAAAGAAAATACAGAGTCAGTGGGTTATTCATTACTATAACTCATCAAAGACTGAGACCAGACCACCACCATGACACAAAGACCTGATATTACAAAAACTAGCAGTAATATCTTCTGAGCAATGACGAGCTAGTATTTTATTTATTAAAACAATTAAAACTAAACTTCTGAAATCCTTGAGTCCTGTTAAGCCCCAGAAAACAATGCAGAAAGTGGTTCTTACATGCAGTGTATAATGACATTTGGAAGCTTTCCCAACAATAAGCTGCTGCCCGGTTAAGGAAAATAGACCAGTAAAACTTACAGAAGGCATTAGCTGTTGTAGATAATGGGATTAATACCCTGTCCGACTGGATATACACCTTAAACAACATTGTCTCTTCTGCAATAGACATAATACAATATGATATTTCCTTGTTACACCATGGACAAAGTCAACTAAGATCCATTATGCAGTTGGGTTGGACACTTCAAACATTGGCAAGTCAAGTTCCATGGCAACACGTTAGCGCAAGGGACATATTTTATACATTTAATTTAACGCGACAACAACAACTAATGGCTAAGAAATCAGCGACTTATGTCATGTTAAACATCGAAAAGTTTAAAAAGTTGCCTTTTACTGTGGCTGAAATTCCATGTGCTGAATGGTCAATACACAGGGTCATTAATCTGCCTATTTCCACACTCCAATTCACGTCCTGTTTAAAATACATTCCAGTAGGCAGATATAAAAAGCTGGGGGATAGTTACATCCATGAGATGTGGGAGCTGCCTTTCTCATACAAATGTCTCCATGGCATGAAAGAGGTCTTTTGTAGCGGTAGTGAATGTGAGACTTCTCTCAGCCATTCGATGGTTTGTAAACAGCTGTCCTTGCACGGTGCATGTAATGCTTGAGCAGGGAACTTGGCTTGCTATCTGAAGGGAGTTCCGGTCCCCTTGATCAGACTTGCGATCCAGGTGCTTTCATATGGCAGCTATGTTCTCCTCAATAGTGAAAACTGTTGTACGATGCGAGCCAGAATAGTTTATGTTGTTTCAGTCTTTAAGATTGTTACATGCTGCGGGAAAGTACTTTTTCCTCTCACAAGAAAAAGAGAAGTAGCTGACATTTGGCCCTGTATTGCTACTTCTAATGTGAATTTTGATAAGTTGTGCAAACTCAAGGCTTTACTGTTCCAAAAACATGTGGCGCTTACATCTGCATGCAAAACCTGCGCATTTCAGGTGGCAAGGTCATCAGCAGAGATACAGACCCTTTTAAGTACCAACTTTCCGAGACACTTTGGTATGCTCATGGGATGAATATTTAATGTATCCAGTACTATTGGAATCGCACATTTCTTTAAGGCTGTTGATTCTGGTTTCGTTCACATCTTCTCCTCTTTATTCAGTTTAATGCCATCAGCCATCCACTCACTAATCTCCAGTATTTTCAGGGGATTTCCGATAACTTTGGATATAATAAGTGGCATTTTGCTATTGCTACTTTTTCTGCGCAATAGCTGTCCAGCCTCAACAAGCAGGAATGAAAGTGCTCCCACCAGCGCAGCTGTGTCATAAATGCATGATGCACTACTTCGAAGCACACTCCTGGAGCAATTGGAGTGTGACTGGTCTCTGTCATTCAGACCGGTTTTGCACTGTGTGCAGCCTGTGTTTTGGTACCTCTGGGGCTCGTTCGAATATGCACTGAAAGTTTGTCTTTCTACGCAGTGCTTGCTTTCATTGGATGCTGATCTGTTGATGTTCTCGCTGAGGGCTCATTACCAGACATGCACGTTGAGGGTGTGTTTGCTACGGGAAGCTGCATGTGATTTGCCCATCATGGAGGATGCAGCTCTGAACTTATTATTGGGCACACAACGGAATGCTGCTGCCTTGGCTCAAGCTCAGGATTTGGAACATGAATGCTCCTTGATTCTTCTTGGCGATGAGTTTCCTACTTTACCACCTGCCAAAGTGGAAGATTTCCTTCCTTCAATTGTCCCGGATTCTATTGGCAACTTCCAAAATGATTCCGACTCTTGAAATTCGGCCCTATTACGCCACAAGGTAATATTTTTACATTTTCCTTTTACATGCTCAAGTGTCTTTTTTAACTTGTCATTATTAACATTTTGTATGTATATCTTAGGTTGAATTTTAGTAGCTTTTATACATAATTAAGCTTTGAACCACCTTTAAACAGGCAAGGGGAGGGTGTTGTGTAGCAATTTTAGTTATAGCTCCATGCACGTTATTTTATCAAGACCAGACCTGCAGCTGTACACTTTACCCTAGATATATTTTATTCAGCTTCATTTATTATTTTAACAATAGCCACATTTGCGGTCTTGTTTTATTCCTCTCTATATAGCTGTTCTTTACCTAGGCCAGTACTGTGTTCTTAAACAAGACATTTTGATCACTCTGTGCTTCTCTCAAGGCTGCAGTAAGATAGGTTGCCGGTAAATGTGGTAACGCTTTGTCTCTGGTATTCATAGTAACATACACATCCTTACGTAGGGACATTTTCTCAGAACATCAACTGTTTTAATATAAAAACACTTTCCTGTCCCATACACGACAGAGGGAGATTCCAGCCAGAAGACCACGACTGTATGCTGATTGCTGAACGCTTCACTACAGCTGGTTATGCAGACTTCAGGCCTTCGCTCAGGTATGAGGGATGTTGTCTTCGCAGGGGAACCTGAAGAGCAGAACTAGAGCTTAACATGCTGTGCTCTGATGTAGCCTAGGTAGGAATTAGTCTATTGATTCTAGTGACAATATGGTAGCTTCACTCTCCTTGTCACAATTTTAATCCTGTCATTTTTTATCGTCCTGGTTATTGCAGGACATGCTTTAATATCTAATATGCCGTTGCTTCATGAAAATCTTATTGAAACATATACTGCCTCCGCTTGTCCTTGTATGTGTGAGACTAATGTAACTGAGAAAAGCAGATGAGATCTGAGTGACAACGATTTCCCTGAGGAGTCAATTGTGTCATGCACTCGGCTGCCTAATCATCCCTGCCCTTGGGTAGAGATGAGGCACTGCTAGTTAGCCGGAACCAGAAACCCGGATTGAGGCAACAAGCGTCACCTGTAATGGGTTAGTCTCCCACACGGCAGGCGATTCTGCAATTCAAATCCAGTAATCTATTTAGAATAATGAGAGCCTACATGACAGGGTGATGAGCAGTACATCATCATCAAATCTGTTGTAGGAGGAAATGAAGGAATGCCACAGTTCAATTAAATGCATTGCAAACAGTCCTTCACCCCCAGAGACCCAAGAGACCCAAGTTATTATGTTATATATCTAAATGGTCTATCATCTAGGTGTGAAAAGTAAAGATTATAGGGGAGTGCAGGTAACCCACACAGTTCTAAAATTATGATTGTTAAAAAGTGATAATGTGTAAATGCCAAATTGGGTGGCGCATCTGCATTCTTCTCGGAATGTCTGTCTTGGGTGCCTGGCCAACCTGAACCAGTAAGGTAGGCAGGAGTGTTATATAGCTTTTGTCTTTTTTGTGCAGAAAAATAGGAGGCCTGTATATTGTAAAACAGTAAATGTCAATATTGTAGAGTCAAGACTCATGAGGAGTAGACCAAGAGGCAGAGCAGGATAAACTGAGAAGTGAGAACAATTTTACAACCAATCCCAGTGAAGAAGCTGCATGTTCCTGGATGATAAATCTCACAACTGTTGTAACATTTGGCCGAGTGACTTCATCATATGACATCACATGTCTGTCTCTAGTTACAGCCCCCTAACCACAACCACTCCATTAGAGGAGTCATTTAATCCAGCACACTACTCAGCATTTCCCAAATTATACCTCTCTCCATTAAAGTCTACAGGACTGAGTAGGCCTCTTTGAGTCACGTTGGTTTCTCTTTGAACTTGAATTAGATAACTACCTTCATCTGACTGTTGAGGTAGTCCCACCCTGAATTAGTCTGACTCTGAGTCCTGACTCCGCCTAACTCCTGAATCCTAGTCCTTCTCACCCAAATGTGATTGAGAGAGATAGACCTGTAGTGTACTTCTATAGGTAAACAAGAAGAACAAAAGAACTTGAGCATGTTTTGTGCAGATTGTATTTGCTAACTAAACTGACTGGTTTCTGAACAACCTGAAAAAAGGAAACAGTAAATGATCCATGTAAATTTAGCTAAGTTTGAAAGAGAGATCCAACAATCACCCATCAGCCCCCAAACATTGCAAATCATCAAAATCAAGTATACCAATATTAGTTTAACAACACCCTAGCTGTCTGCCACCACAGTCCACCATCATCACTACTCACTGTCACTCAATATCACTCATTGGCACACTAGTTAGTTACCTGTTCCAGTCTAAGCACAGTGGCACACAATTGTACACTAATGCAGCTCATCTTTTTCCCATGGAAACAACACAATGGCAGCCTTGTAAATTAATGTTTTTAGTGTGGCATCCCAGCTAGGGAATGAAAAAAGAAGTATAGGGATGTGACAGAGGCAGATGTTTTCTTGATGTCCTTTAAGAGAATGGGGGTGTTTCTTCTGTGCACACTTGCCCAACTCCAATCTGGCTATACATATGAATAAATGGTGGGTGCTGCATAATTCAGGCACCAAATATATAATCTTCCTCCAGCTATATCCATTTCTTTTAGAAAAGCAGTTTGATGATTACGTGAAAGTTCTTTGTGACCTACTCAGTCTGGAAAGTAGAGTTTGTCCTCAATCTCAGGGGGTTTGCCCAGAAGTTGGTCCGCTAATGCACTTGAGTCAGACCAATTGCTCTCATCCTCCTCCTGTGCTGTTTCAGGAACCGTGTAATCTAGAGGTACGAAGTGTTCCTTCATTTTAATCATGGTCATTCTTTCCGTGTTTTGAGGCAAGAGACTAGTCCTTTGACTGTGACAACTGCACCAGCTGCACTGAATGCACACTCAGCAGACACACTGGCTACTGGACAAGGCAGATACTTTATTGCCAGCCTTGTGAGCTCTGGCCATTGGTGCATCTTCCCATACCAATAGACCAATGGTTTTTGATCCACATAGGCATCTTTTGGATCACCCAGATTATCTTGGGCCATCCTCTGAATGGTCATTGGTGCTGCCACTTGCTCAACCTCTTTTGCTTTCACCTCTGCACTTGACTTAAGCTCTGCCATTGCAGAGGCTGGGTCTGACCCTTGTGTTGCTGGTGTTGTTAGGAGTGTTGTTGTTGCTGGTGTTGGCTGCTGTGAGGCAACAGCACTGCCATCTCTGGAGGCTGATGGCTGCATGCTAGAACTTCTGCCCGGGACTCTAACATTTAGCCATTCTTGTACCAGGTTTCTTGCTTGCTCAACAATCTATGTCTTGTTTAGTGAAACATCCTCTTCTAAAAACAAGAATGCATGTGGCCAGTATTTCTTTGTCCCGTGCATCAAGTATTGTGGCACACATGTACTCTTCAAAGGACATAATCTCTCTTTGCAGCCTTGGATTAACAGCCAATCAAAGTATTAAGCACTCAACCAGCTCATGTGCTTCTCTGTTGACACAGATAAGCGTTTGTAACACCTTTTTTACCTGGTACTATAGCAGATGCAAAAACGGGATAGCTTGGCTCATCATACTGTCCTCCTTTCTGACTTGCTGTGTGAAAACCTCAAAAGGAAGTAGCATTTGTGTCAGGCACTTGGCTAGGCTCCATTTGTCAATCTCCATTGTCATGTTTTTCCCAGTTGCATACTCTCCTCTTTTAAGAACATAGTTGATGATCGGTCTTTACTGCTCAAATAGATGTTGCAACATGTAGTAGGTAGAGTTCCAATGTGTTGGCACTTCCTGTATGAGGGCTGTAACTGGTACTCTCTTAGTACACAGAATGATCCTCAATTGTTTCAATGCTTTAAAATGGTTGAAATGAATGCAGATTCTTCTGCAGGTGGCCAGTATGTTGCTGACTATGTCGTCTTTTTTTAAACAGTCCTGCACAATCAGGTTGATGCAATGCACCAAACACAGGACACTGAAATATCCACCATCTGCCATTGCCTTGACTATTTTACTGCCATGGTCCCTGGCAACAAATCCAATTCTGAGACCTCTGGGTCTCAGCCATTCAAACACCTTGCTGGTAAAGTCTTCCAAGATGTTTGCAGCTGTATGGGATTTCTCCATGGCAAACATCGCTACAGTTGCATGCCACTGTGCACGTTTAAAAGTTACTTCAGCACTGAGACCTGCAGATAGCTGTTGCCTGAACTCCACATGAGAACGCCAGTGTGCAGTAATGCACATGTAATCAGTTGCTTGACAACAGGTCCACATGTCTGCTGTCAGGTGGATAGTGTGAACAGCACTCTGATGGGCAGGTCACCGCCACAAATTGTCGAATACAAAAAATCCCACTCCGTCAACAAAAGCAAAAGGGAGGAGGTGCAGCACTAACATTTTAGACAGCTTCCGGTTGTACATATGTGCCACTGGCATGCCTGTAACTTAAGCTTGGAGTTTTTTCTTTTGTGGTGACATTGATACAGGCGACTTCCAGAAAGAACCAGAAGGTGGTAGACAGAATATACATCTTGGGGAAGTCACTGTATGCAGTGGTGTCCCCATCTGATCCTTGCACCTTTTTGAGGTTGCTGTTGCATGTGATGCTATCACCCTTTTCTTCCAAATCATCACATCCCACTGTAATCAAAGCTGGTTCCCCTCTCTCATTGCCACTATCACCTGCAACAATTTGTTAAGGTACTCCTCCTACCAGATTGCATGATATTGAATCATATGGCCTCCAGTACCATAGTGTGAGCCAGACTTACCTTGGCAAACACTAGCATGGCAAATGGAGCATATTGCAATGTTATGCTCCTGATTTCTAATCCTAAATGAGTCCCACACTCGGGAGAAGAGCTTTTTTAGTGTTCCACTGCAAATGCCTGAAGAACTGAGCTACGTGGGTGTATCAATTGCCATTCTTCAGAGCGTACTTTGAATGAGGTAGTGGTGGATGCAGGACTCAGTGGAGGCCTTGCAAATATGGAAGCTGGTACGGGTTGAACCAATGCCACATCCCTCTGAGCAGGTTGACTAGGAGGGGTAATGTTGGTATCCTCTGAGCCAGCTTTCAAAGGAATGACTGACTGACCCTCCTTATCACCTTCCATAATTCTAAGGCTTAGAGGAGCTTTTCTTTTCCCTTGTCTCTCCTGGCATATATCAGACTCAGTCAGGATCCAATACATGTCCAGATCATCAGACGTGGGGCTTGGAGGAGATGATGGAGTACCCGTTCTTTTTCTTTCTGGAAAACCTGAAGCGAATGGTTCAAGAAAAGGTACATCTTGCTCTGCAGGAAACTCAATCTCCTATTCTGTTCCTACTTCAGGCAGACGTACTGCTGGCTGTGGCTCCTGTTGTCAACTTTGCTCAGTTTCCTATGATGATTGGGTACTAAGATAAATCCATTTCAGAGTCACTGCTCATCACCATGATTGTAGTGCTGCTTTGCTGAGAGACATGACCTTGAACTTAAGTTGGGATGGTGCCATCATTGATGCCAGAGTGCTTCTCCCAGCTTACTGCCCGGAGGACAATTTTGCAGGCCCACCGCATTTCCTGAAAAAGGTGGGGGGTGGAACTTCAGTGGTGGCAATCTGCTTCTTCTTCTCATTCTCATTAGCCACTTTCTTGGCAGGAGCACCATTCTTTGGGACCATCTTCAAGCTCTGTCAGTTGGAACTTAGCTGCACAAGCGGAAGCAGGCAGAGGAGGACTTGGTTGGTGTGGTCTGCTGTCACTTTGTACCTGTCTTCTGTCTGGCAGTACTGCGGGTGAGATCTTATGCACCTAAAAGCAAAGAAAAGAGAAAAACATATAGTGACACATGGTATTTTTGCTGTTTGAACTATTCATAGTACAGACAATCTAATTTAGTGAGGTTATCCAATATAATAAACACATTCTAATCCACATCATAACATAATATTTAAATCAGGATAGCAACAAATAGATGTAACTGTTTGCTCTATGTGCATCTAAAGGGAGACACCTGTGGCTGGCAGGGGGTACGGGGAAATTGAATATTCTTTAAGAAATTAATGCTGCTAGTGTGCATCTACTACAGGCAAGGGGGCAGGGGAAAATGGGAGAATCCTTTAAAAAATAATGATTGTGTGCACCTACAAGAGGCAGGTGTGCATGGGAAAATTGAATAAACTTCAAAACAATTATGCTGGTAGGTGCCTATGTCAGGCAGGGGTGTAGGGGAAAATGGAATAACCCTTAAAAATGCATAATGCTGGTGCATGCCTACGGCAGGCAGGGGTGCAGAGGGAAAATTATCAATCCTCAAAAAATGAATGCTGGTGTTAGCCTATGGCAGGTGGGGGTGCAGGGGGAAATGGAAAAGTCCTTAAAAATGAATGCTGGTGTTTGCCTTTGGCCCAAGCGACCTATGGCAGGCAGGGCATGGAGGGGAAAGCCCTTTTCTATTAAGGTCCCTGGAAAACTGGAAAAAAAGGATTTATTTAACACAGCGAATGGCTACACAATATGGCTTCCGACCACATGGTCAAACAACAATAACAAGCAAGGAGCCATGGCGAACAAAAAACACATGCAGGCCTATGTCAAAAGAACACTGACTAGCTGTACAAAATTGCCACCAGTCACATGGACACACAACCAGAGCAAGCAAAGAGGCATGAACAACAAAGAACACATGCAGGCCTATGGCAAAAGCACACCGACTGTCTTCAGAAAAAGGCCCCTGGTCAAATGTTCAAACAACAACAACAAGCAAGGAGCCATTGATAACAAAGAACACCTGCAGGCCTATAGCAAAAGCACACTGACTGGCATAACAAAATGGCCGCTGGCCACATGGTCAAACAACAAGAAGCAGGGAGCCATGGACAACAAAGAACACATGCAGGCCTATGGCAAAAGCACACTGACTGGCTCCACAAAATAGGCGCTGGCCACATGGTCAAACAACAGCAAAAGAAGGAGCCATGGGCAACAAAGAACATATGCAGCCATGTGGCAAAAGTACGCTGACTGGCACACCAAAATGAATGCCGGCCACATGGCCAAGCAGCAACAGGAACCAAGGAGCCATGTACAATAAAAAAGAACATATGCAGGCCTTTAGCAAAAGCACACTGGCTGAATACAAAAATGTCCGAAAGCCACGTGGTCCAACAACAAGCAAGGAGGCATGGACAAAGAGATCTCATGTAGGTCTATGGATTTACACTGACTACGCATCATGGTCACCAGCCACATAGCATGGAGAACAGAGACAAAATGGTGGTCTATGGAAAACACACCCACATGCAACAACACACACACACACACACAAGCATTAGTCAGCCAAAAGAGGCATAGTAAACAATGTAGAAACACTACCATTAATTCAGCAATGCCAATAACAAAAGATAAGTCATCTATGAATGTTTTTACAACACACATCCTCCCAAGATATACTTTTTGCAGAAAAAAGTGAAACACAAACAAAACACTTTTCAATTAATCCAATGCCATCCCTGACCTAAATCATAGATGTTTTAAAACAGCATATACTGCAGAAGAAGTGGCTTCATATACTCAATGACAAGTACTGGATGGATGTCCCATGGGCAGACTAGCCCACATGGTAAAAAAAATGAATAGTACAAATGTAAACAAAACATGGAGACAATATGCTTTACTGTGCAACCTTTCTCCCTTATAAAAGATAAACAATTAACAGCAAAAAAATTACTAGGGCCCTACTGCAACTCCAGGCCACCAACCACAACCACACTCAATTTTAACAAGCATTTGCAATGCAATAGGTCTCGCATTTGCTTGAGTTAGAGCTATTGGCATTGTAAATTCATAAATGGTCTTTTCGTGCCACAGAAAGTGGTCAACCCTGCCTCATAATTTCACAGTTTCCTGCCATATAATTCCAGTGGCCCTACATAAAACTAAAGCATCTCCATTTACCTTCTTCTTCAATCTGTAGTAAAAAATGTAAATGTTACCATTTAGCATTCTCATTTAATTCTGCCATGTGAATTCCAATATAATACCACTTTCACAACCCCACCATCAGAGTTGCTGGCTGGCTAACAAAAATTCCCAAACAAAGACACAAGAGAGCAACAGTGGAGAAATAAAGTAGAAGGGTCACTTAAAAATATCAAGAGTGTTCAAACAGCCATAGTGTAATGAGGAAGTTAAGTTGGCCGGAATCATGGTCATAATTGTAATAAGGATAGACTATTAAAACATATACAATTTTCATTTAAACCTTCATTCGATATTACAAACAAGGCCTTTAACACAAAGCTTCTCCCAGCTGTAAAACAAATGTTTTAGCCATGAGAAAGCTTAAAAGACACTATGGCCCTCATTATGACATTGGCGGTAAGTACCGCTTAGCGCCATGCTGACTGCTGCCAACATACCGCCGCCGCAGCGGATTACTGCCACCCATATAATGACCCACACATACCAATCCATCACTATACAGCCACACACACAAGTCCGCCAGCCCAAAGGTCAGTGATAAACTGACAGTAGCAAAAACCACACTGTTACGCCAACAGAACTTCGGCCACAACATTATGACCCACGAATCCCCACAGCGGACATTCAATTGCACCACACTGGACAATTTGAATAACACATACCTGGCACCCATATACACACCACATCCACACACCCACACCACTATAAAACACACCCCCACATTACCCACAACCCTTTACAAATAAAAACAATTGCCACAAGAGAGATACAAGACCACAGACAAGACCACAGCCACACACCAACATCACCTATACACCATCCATGCACCTTACATCACACACACCCCAACACATCACCCCACACACCCTCACCCATACAGCTCACACTACACCCATGGCACCACAACGACACCCCAGGTTCTCAGAGGAGGAACTAAGGGTCACGGTGGAGGAAATCATCCAGGTAGAGCCACAGCTATTGGGATCACAGGTGCAGCAGACATCCATTGCTAGGAAGATGGAGCTATGGCAGAGAATAGTGGACAGGGTCAACGCCGTGGGACAGCACCTCAGAACAAGGGATGACATCAGCAAGAGGTGGAACGACCTACGGGGGAAAGGTGCGTTCCACTGCAGCAAGAAACCAAAAAGCTGTACAGAGGACTGGCAGTGGACCCCCACCTCCTCCCCCACAACTAACAACATGGGAGGAGCAAGTCTTGGCAATCATGCATCCTAAGGGCCTGGATGGAGTAGGAGGAGGACTGGACTCTGGTAAGTCAACTTTCTATTACTATCACCCCCCCTACCTGCATGCCATCACATACCCCCACCCCTACCCTCACTCCCATCACTCCACCACCTCACACACACCCCACCATCACAACCCACCCCTCCCAATACCAAGCCCTGCATGTAACACCAATGCACGGACCACCATCACAGACCTGCATGGACACCCATCACTAAAGCATGCACAATAGAAAGAATCACCTAGCCCACAAAATAACTACTCACAAAAGGCAATACTGACAGGGCAATACCAACCATAGAGGGCAACACACCCATGCACAAGATGACACACACAGAAACAATAACACTGCATTTACATCCCCACAGGTCCCCCACCCAACGTCACCAGAGAGGAGGTGCCAGCAACATCCAGTCCCCACCCAGAAGAGGCCCACAGTGATGACAGCAGCTCTGGACGCCTGGGTCTGGATGACCAACCTGACACATCAGGGATCTCCGGACAGTCGGTAACCCAGGCACAGTCCCACACCACCACAGAGCCTCCTCCCTCAGGGAACACCAGCACAGTACCCACCCAGCGGGCCCATACCTCTGTCCCCAGGATATGTCAATCAGCAGTGTGTCCACCACTACAGGGAGTCCAAGCCACCCCTTAAACACAGGATGATCAGGGACCTGGGGTCAGTGACAGTGGGCACATGGTTCACGGGACAGAGGCACAGGCAACAGGGAAGCTGGGAGGACTGCTGTGCGACAGGGGGAGGACAGGACCAGGGAACCGACTCTCCAGGAAGCACTCACCAACATCCTGGGAGCATACCACCATTCCCAGGAGATGATGGGTCAGATACTGGACAAGTTGTAGGAGACCCAGCGGCTGCAGAAGGGACAGTACCTGGGGATCAGGGAAGACTTGAAGGACATAAACACCACCCTGGTCACCATTGCAAGGGTGTGGGCAGACATGGCCAACACCATGAGGGAGGCAGTGGAACACCAGCGGGCCCCTGACACTAACACTTGCCAAGCCGATGAAAAGACTTTCACCTCTGCTGCCACTAGTGGACAGGAGGCCCCGCCACAGGAACAACAGGCCACCAGCACCCCACCCCCTGCAGAAGGAGAACTGCCCCGCAAATGGTCCCTGCGATCCAGGCAGAAGCCAGAGACTATTGCCAAGACTCCCACCAGGAAATAAGACTCTCCTGATTGTCACCCTTGTGCCCCACTCTGTCACCCTGTCCACCTTGAACTGCCATTGCTTCACTTCCTATGCCCCCTGGGACAATGCACCTGTGATACAAATAGACTGGATTCTTACCTGGACATTACTCCACCATCACCCCAGCCCATTGCACACCCCCCTCTACTTATTAGCAATTAAATAAACACCATTTGAATAAATACAAGTTTGGAGTCTGTTAAATGATTGAACTATGTATTCATTTAACAAGCTTTAAACACTGCAATACAACTGTACAGTAATGTATACATAGGAATGACCTGTAGTCAACACACCAGGAGCGATAGTGGGGCACAAATATCTGAAAATAGAGATGCCAAAGGGTACAGTAATTGGCCATAGAAGTGGGAAAACCAGCCTGCCAGTGACACTGTCAAACACAAAACTTTCAATGTAAAGTGAAATTACAGTGTCTTACCTGTGTGTCATTGGAAGTATTGTTGTATTATAGCACTTCTGTTGTCCTCAGCCTTTGCCTCCTCATTTTCACTGTCCACAGGGTCCACTGCTGCCACACTCCCATCTCCAGCCTCATCCTCCTGTAGAAAAGGCACCATGCGACGTAAGGCAAGGTTGTGCAACATACAGCATGCCACGATGATGTGGCAGACCTTCTTGGGTGAGTATTACAGGGATCCACCTGTTATTAGATGGAGGCAACGAAACCTGGCCTTCAGGAGGCCGAATGTCCTTTCAATTATTCTTCTTGTTCGCCTATGTGCCTCATTGTAACTTTCTTCTGGCCTTGTCCTGGAATTCCTCACAGGGGTCAGTAGCCATGAGAGGTTGGGGTAAACAGAGTCACCTGCAAATATCGAGGGACAACTGTTAGACACACACTAACCCTTAGGGCCCACACCATAACCATACACCAACACCTACTGGGTGGGAACCAGGGCTCACCTATTAGCCACACCCTGTGTCTCTGGAGCTGAACCATAACATTTGGGATGCTGCTATTCCTCAGGATAAAGGCATCATGCACAGACCCAGGATACTTTGCATTGACATGGGAGATGTACTGGTCGACCAGCCACACTATCTGCACATTCACTGAGTGAAAGCTCTTTCGATTTCTGAACACCTGTTCATTTCTCCGGGGGGGGGGGGAACAAGTGCAATATGTGTACCATCTATTGCACCAATAATGTTGGGGATATGCCCCATTGCATAGAAATCTGCTTTCACTGTGGCCAAATCCTCCACCTGGGGGAAAACGATGTAGCTGCGCATGTGTTTAATCAGGGCAGACAACACTCTGGTCAGCACTATTGAGAACAATCACTGAGACATTCCTGCTGCCAAGCCCACTGTCACTTGAAAGGATCCTGTTGCCATTAACTGGAGCACTGATAGGACTTGCACAAGATGGGGATCCCGGTGGGCTGACGGATAGCAGATATCAGGTCAGGTTCCCATTGGGCACAGAGGTCTGTGATTGTGGTCCTGTCCAGTCTATAAGTGAAGGTAATGTGCCTGTCCTCCATTGTTGCCAAGTCCACTAGGGGCCTGTTCACGGGGAGGTCTCCATCGCCTATTCATCCGCAGCGGTTGCAATCTAGTGGGAAAATGGTGAGCAGCTGGTCAGTATTCCATATTTCCAAACACTACACTGCATTGCATGTTGTGACTGTAACTGTATATTGTTGGATAGGCCCAAATGGTGCCTATGTGTACTGTGAAGCAGTTAGGTGCCATGGCCTGGCCCCCCCTGAAATGGCATCTGCCTTTCCTGTATGGAGGGACAGGTGGAAATGAGGTAATTCCGCTGACATTGTGCGCGGTGCCGGGAGGTGGTCGAGAACCAGCCTTGCAACTCCTCATTGGTTACCATTGGGCCCTATGTGATGGTGATGTACAGTACGCACCGCCGCTGACGTGACCGCCATTTTCTATCTGTTCACTCACTTGCTACCTGACCTTCAACAGGAGAGGACCTACACTGCAAGTCCTGCTGTGACCTGTGTCTGGAACCGACCATGACTTGTGTCACTGGGGAAAGGGCCCCTGCCTTCACCGCTGCAGAGCTGGAGAGACTGGTGGATGGGGTCCTACCCCAGTACCGAATGCTCTATGGGCCTCCAAACCAACAGGTGAGTACACTGTGAGCACGATGCATGGGGCATGAATGCATGGAGTTCTGTGTGTGAGGGCCTTGTGTAGGGGGGTTGGTGGAAGGGCCATGGGCAATGTGCTGCATGTATGATGGGCAATGTCTGTGCATAAGGGGATGTAAGGGCTATGGGGGGGCCATGAGTGTAACAGGCAGGACGGTCTGACTGATTCCTTTTCCAATGTGTATTTCTCCTCAGGTCAGCGCCCATCAAAAAAAGGGCATATGGCGTGCCATTGCCAAGGATGTGCAGACCCTGGGTGTCTACGGCAGGTGGAGCACCCACTGTCGGAAACAGTGGGAGGACCTGAGGCGCTGGGCATGGAAGAGGGCGGAGGCCCAGCTGGGGATGGCCTCCCAACGAGGAAGGGGTGCCCGTCGAAACCTGACCCCCCTGATGGCCCGCATACTGGCGGTGGCCTATCCGGAGCTGGATGGGCGCTTGGGGGCATCACAGCAGCCACAATGGTGTGTGTACAGTGCACCAATATACTACTTGCGCGTGGTGGGGTGGCATCCAGGTGGGGGATGTGCACCTGTGGGTGACCCTAGGCCAGGCCGGACATTATTGGGTAGGGCCCATGTTGGGCAGGTTCTGATGTACACCTCCTCCAACTAAGCTATTAGGCATCCACTACTGGGCAGGTTTGTGTGGGTCTCCGATATGCTGCAATTGGTGTTAGGTATCTCTGTCCAGGGGTTGGTGACTAGCTTTGTGACTGTTAGTGCAATACCTAGTGCGTAGTACTGTTCCCTGTGTGTGTGTGTGTGTGTGTGTTGTGTACGCCAACAGTGGTGTTGTTGCTGCCATTGACAAAGGGTATCCTTTGTCTCTCCCCCTCCTTTTTGTTTTGTCACCCTGTCCTTAGGTGCATTAGCATCATCTGGCGGAGGAGAAGAGGCACCGGTGACGGGGAGAGCTGCATCCCACAGGGCCCAGGAGTCCGAATCCACGGACAGTGAGGGCACCAGTGGGATGGAGGGTGAGGGGAGCACCACAGCAGAGACTGGAGGGGACAGTGATACCTCCTCCGATGTAAGCTCCCTGGTGATGGCTGACACGTCTGTGCCCACCACAACTACAGGTACAGCCGCCAGCCCCAGTACCAGCACGCCCTCCCAGAAGCCCCTCAGCGTGTATCCTGTGCCCGCTCACCCAGGAGGGTGGGCATCTCCTTCACCCCAGGCACCTCAGGCCCTGCCCCAGTTAGCCCTGCTGCCCTGAGTGAGGAGGCTATTGACCTGCTGTGATCCATCTCTGTTGGGCAGTCAACCATTGTGAATGTCATCCAGGGGCTGGCAGCCCATTTGCAACAAACAAATGTATTCCTGGAGGGCATTCACTCTGGCATGGCGGCCCAACAGAGACCAATCCAGGCTCTGGCCTCCTCCCTGATGCCAGCCATTGCCCCTGTTTCTAGCCTCATCCCTCCATCTTCCTCTGCCCATCAACTCCAACCTATCCCAAGCACACAGGCAGACTAGCATGCACCCAGAACAACACACAGGAGTGGTTCAGGCAAACACAAGCACCACACAGCATCCCACAGGCACTCACACAAACACCATCCAGATGCAGACATACCTACATCCACTGCCTCCACTGTGTCCCCCCTCCTCCTCATCGTCTACCTCCCTCCCAGTAGCGTCTACACTCACACCTGCATGCACTACATCCTCATCCACTACCACCATCCCGTCTATCACTACACGCTCCTCACTCCAGTCACCACCCCCACATCCATGCAGACGTCCTCTGTGTCCTCTCCCACTGTGTGTGTGCCCCCTCCTCCCAAAGTACACAAACGCAAGCACTCAGACACCCCACAGCCATCCACCTCACAACAGCATCCAGCCCATGCACCTGCACCCAAACACAGCAGACAGACATCTCCTACAACCACTTTCTCTTCCTCCACTCCCAAACCTTCACCCTCTTCCCATCCCATTGTCCCTAAAAAGCTTTTCCTCTCCACTGTTGACCTCTTCCCTACCACTGCCCCCCGTCCTTCTCGTCGGGCCAGGGTGGTCAGAACCCAGGCGAGCACCTCAGCCACCCAGTCCATGGCCACAGTAGTGTCGTCAGCTACTGCAGGTGGGAGAGGATCCTTGGCACCAGGCAGCAACACTGACAGGGTGCATCAAGGAAGGGCGAGGATGCACCACCATCTGTGACAGGGAAGGAGGCACCACCAGCAGCATCTAGGAAGGGCAAGGAGGCACCACCAGCTGCAGGAGGGAAGGGCGAGGGGAAATCTGTGGCGGCTGACAGGAAGGGCAAAGGGTCTGTACCAGCAGGCAGGAAGGACAGGAGCCCTGGTGCTGGGACTCATTCTGAGCCCCCACCACCAACCATTTTGGTTCAGCCGTCCGAGGCTGCAGGGGAAGGGCTGGAGCCTCCCCCCACCACTGCCAGCACTGCCACCAGCACCGCCACCAGCATCACTGCCAGCAGCAGCAGCCCCAGTGGGCAGCCGTCCGAGGCTGCAGGGGATGGGCTTGATCCGCCCCCCACAACTGCCACCAGCACCACTGCCAGCAGCACCAGCCCCAGTGGGCAGCCGTCCGAGGCTGCAGGGGATGGGCTGGAGCCTCCTCCCACCACTGCCAGCCCAACACCAGCACTGGCACTGCCACCACTGAGCAGCCATCACCACCGGCAGACAGTGTGTAGTCCTGCCTTTATGGGCTGTTCTGTGCCCTGGCCACTGCAAATCCAGTGGGTGTGACACCCAGGTGAGAGTCTGTGACCTTGCACTCCCCAAGATCTGCATCACAGGGCACAATGCCCCCTCCAGAACCAGTGGAAGAAGCCATCCACTCACCCCATCCTTCCCAGGATGAAGCACACTGGGCAAAATGCCCCCTCCAGAACCAGTGGAAGAAGCCATCCACTCACCTGATCCTTCCCAGGATGAAGCACACTGGGCACAAGGCCCCCTCCAGAACCAGTGGAAGAAGCCAGCCACTCGCCCCATCCTTCCCACGATGAAGCACACTGGGCAAGAGGTCCCCTCCAGAACCAGTGGAAGAAGCCATCCACTCACCCCATCCTTCCCACAATGAAGCACACTTGGCAAAAGACCCCTCCAGAACCAGTGGAAGAAGCCATTCACGCACCCCATCTTTCCCAGTATGGAGCACACTGGGCACAAGGCCCCCTCCAGACCCAGTGGAGAAGCCATTCACTCACCCCCATCCTTCCCAGGATGAAGCACACTGGGCACAAGGCCCCCTCCAGAACCAGTGGAGAAGCCATCCACTAGAGAGACTGTGGCCTTGCACTCCCCAAGACCAAGCAGTGGACAAACCACCCACTTGAGAGACTGTGGCCTTGCTCTCCCGAGGACCAAGCACAGGGCATGTTGCCCGCTCCAGAGCATATGGGCAAACCACCCACTTGAGAGACTATGGCCTTGCACTCCCCAGGACCAAGCACAGGGCATGTTGCCCCCTCTAGAGCATGTGGGCAAACCACCCACTTGAGAGACTGTGGCCTTGCACTCCCCAGGACCAAGCAGTGAGCAAATCACCCACTTGAGAGCACTCCCGAGGACATGGCACAGGGCATGTAACCCCCTCCAGGACCAGTGGTGTTGTACTATCATCCGGCTGAGGTGCCCCCCCATTCCCCGTCCCCCTGAGGCACCTGTGTATTTTTGACCTGATGTCCCTGCAGTGTTCTCTCCATGTTGTTACAGGAGTGAGGTGGGGCCTTGGCCTATGTGATGTGGCCCTGTGGCCCACGACATTGAGGACTGGGCAGTGTCCCTACATTTGTACATATGTATGTACGTTTGCATTTTGATGCACTTATTCATGTTATTTTATCATATTACTCTCACTTTCTTCCAATCGTTTTGTCCTTGCATTATTCCTGAGGGGTACTGGGTGGATATGTAATGTTTGTGCATCTGATTGTGTGTATGGTGTTGGGGTTGGGGGTGTTGCGTGTTGCGTGTGTGTGTCACTCTCTTTTTCCTCCCCCCTCCCTTGTGTGCTAGGCGGCAGTACTCACCGTGGTCCTCTATGCCGGCGTTGCTGCTGATAATACAGGAAATGGTAAACAAGCATCGGAAATATGTGCAGCTCGGGCTCCATGGCGTCGTGGTTGTTCCCTGAGTCTCCAGAGGTGAGTCCTTTGACTTCTGTGTTCTTTTTCCGCCATGCTTTTGATGTCATTGGTAACACCCCGGAAAAGGTGGGGGATAGGCCTGTAATAGTGTGGGCGGTACATTGTCTTCCACCAGGCTGTTGGCGGTTACCACCATGGTGCTTATTGATACCGCCATGGCGGTCAGTGTGTTAAAGTGGCTGTCTATCTGAACGGTTTCCACCATGGTTATAATTTCATTTTTTTTACCACTGGCCTGTTGGCGGTATTACCGGCGCTTTATCACCGACCGCCAGGGTTGCAATGAGGACCTATATGAGAGGAGGGGTTATTAGTTGTGGTCTCGACAAACCTAGTGTGAGGACCCAAAGAGGATGTAGTTAGAAAGAGCATTTTGAAGGTGGTCCCATTGTCCTAGGGCCCCCAAGGGCTGAGTTATGAGCAAAAATGTTTTGTAAAAGTAATGCCCTGCAAAGCATTATAGGTGGCGAGTTTCCGTGCCACTAATATTCTAGTATGTTGACTTCAATGCTCAAAACAGCTCCTAGAGAACTCCACAATAAAAATAGCATTTCGAAGAAAATGGTCATGTAACTATACAGTCAGCACTTAGAGAGCATAATCATATGAAAAAAGAATGGGAGAAAATAATGCAGTGTTACCATATATTTAATCCCAAGAGGGCAGAGTGTGTTAAAAATTTGAAAGGCTAGCAGTCCCATTGCAATGATATTACAAACAAGGCCCATAAAACAAAACTCCTCCCAGTTGTAAAACAAAAGTTCCTGCCATGAAAATGCATAAAACAAAATGCATAAAACAACAGCCCGGCGGCTGCTATCGCCATGGCGGACAGAGTGGTACATTGGCAGATTGGCTTCAGCCAACCTGCCAAAGTCATAATGTGGAGGTAAGTACCGCCAGTCTATTGGCAGTACTACCACCACATTAGCTCCGACCGCCAGTGTCATAATGATCCCCTATGTCCTGTTGAGGGTGGATGTTCCTACATACATTTACCTTTTCTCGATCACCAGGTAAAGACTTATAATGGTTACATAAACAAAAAATGTAATTACCCCCGTGTCACTAGAGGAAATCTCCCTGTACAAAAGGACCATTTATTTTTTATTTTTCAATAATACAGTCCTGCTTTTGAAGTTGTTTTTTGAAAAGCAAAACTTTTACTCAGTGGCCACTATAAGCATGTAACATGCTTAGCACATGCTAAAAAGCCTTCAGAAAGGCAATGGCAGCTGTCCTGACATCAAAGATAGCCTCTGCCTTATGAGGATCTGCAAGTGTGACAAGATGTCCTACACCAGGGTACTGGAGGACATCACTCCACTGATATCTCGGGCCCGTAGACCTCCTGCCCAATTGTAAATAATGCCCAGTGTCCAAATATGCTTGCTTGTTTGGCTCTGTGTTTTTTTCTATAGTACTAGATAGCACTGCTGATAAGATTAAGAGGATGTCCAGTATTGGATGCCAATTCTACTTAATACTTTGGAACAATCAGCTGTCATGTCATTGCCCACTCAGATTACCAAGGCCTCTCTTTAAGCATGCCTAAGGTTTTCAATTGAATGTGAATATATTCTACAATCCTCAATGGTTGTTATGGCTTTGTTTTCATCTACAAGTCATTAGTAAATTCACAGTAACTTATAATATACAGCATAGTTAAGTTTGTTTGGAGTAGTTCCTTGACAACTGTTTCCACAGGGAGATTATGTAGTTTAGGGGTTACGTGGACACTTGCTTTACCACTTAGCCAAAGTGATGTGGTTGTAGACACTTTACTTTAACACTGTGTGCCTTATTTCTCCAATATGTCAATACTGGAATATTTTGGAAGCAAGGCTTATAATGGTATGATGTTCTGCTTGTGAAGAGGGAGGGGAAGAGGAGCAAGCAGGAATCACATACTTACCGGCAACTCCAGCATTAGGAAAGACTGGAACTTCCACGCCAAGTCCTACAAGAAAAAGAACAGACCCTTAGGAAAGAGGGAAAAGACAAATTGGGAAACAAGGGAAACACAGAGATAGAAATAGGACTCACAATTTTCCCACAGGGAGGAACACAGGAAGAGAACAGACGGAAGTCAGACAACTGCAGGGAGATAGAAGGAGGACAGGAGCAAGAGGTGGTGGAGTAGAAAAAAAGGAGAAGACAGGACACCGCAGGACAAAAAGTGCGAGGAAAGGCTGAGGAAGAGCTTCTGGGTGACCGAGTAGGATAAAAGGAAAACAAGCATTTGCAATGCAACAGGTCTCACATTTCCTTGAGTTAAAGCTATTGGCGTTGTAAATGCAAAACTGGGCTTTTCTTGCCACATAACTAGGTCAACCAAGCAGCATAACTTGGTCCTCTCTGCCACATATTTCCAGTGGCCCTGCAAATAACCAAAGCACTTCCATTTACCTTCTTCCTCTAACTGCAGTATAAAATGAAAATATTGCTATTTAGCATCCTAATTTAAATCTGCCATACTGATTAGAACAGAATACCACTTTCACCGCCC
Organism: Pleurodeles waltl; assembly: GCF_031143425.1. Taxonomy (NCBI): domain Eukaryota; kingdom Metazoa; phylum Chordata; class Amphibia; order Caudata; family Salamandridae; genus Pleurodeles; species Pleurodeles waltl. Next base: position 721,782,698 of record NC_090449.1, read on the forward strand.
CACCATGAGTTGCTGGCTGACTAACATATTGCTCAAGAGGGCAAATTAATTTGTGTAATGTGCAACATAAGAGAACATGTATGCTACTTAAAACGTTTTTCCTTTGTCAAGCCTGCTGACCTACAAAATAGCTCATTGTTTATTTTAGCGATCTTGACTTTAAGGGTACTTGTGACGTCCATGCAATCTTAAAAATGTGAGCTTCAACTTGGTCTTGTAGCAGAGGCATCCTAAACACATACATTCTCCTTGTGGCAAGCTTACGCAAAAGGAATCGCTCACGTGGAACTCCAGTCATCGTCGCCGGTATTGTTTCCATTTCAATGATGAGTGAAGCAAGCCAAAAGCAGAGAGTTCCCATGCCACCGCAACCTTGCGCTGCTGGAGACTTGGCAGGATGGGGCAGCACAGGAGACTGCCACACTCAAAAGTGTAACAAAACACAATAATTTACATTAAAAAGCAGACACATTCAGAAAGTTGTGCATCTCAAGAAGTGTGCCATGCAGCAATTGCCCTGTTGCTAATAAAGCCCCACTGCAGCACCTGACGTCTGTCTTAATGCGTGGTGTCAAGGCTCACCTCACTGCCCCGCAGGTTCTCTACGGCCATCTTGTGCCAAGGATCTTCAAGCTGAGCCAGCTGTATCTTCTAAAGTAAACAAGATGAACAAAATCCCTGGGTACAGAGTGACTAGCAGGTGCAGCTTTTCTTCCTCCGACTGCTCAAGAGATCGCCCAAGCCCCTCCTGCGAGAGACGCTCTTGTGAAAGAAGAAGGAATGGAGAAAACAAGATTAACAATGGGAGAGGGTGAGAGCGGGGAATTTACAACACGGACAGCATGAGGAGGGGAGGGAGGGGCTAAAGGCAATGCAGGCAAAGGGTGAATGATAAGCGGGAGGCGGGCGGCGGTCATAGAAATGGAGCAGAATACTAGCAGGAAACTAACAAGGCAAAAGAAAAAAGTAGTGCACCACACTAACGTATATGTGGCCAATCATGCAATAATACATGTAACAGTGTCAGTCTCCAGGGCGGGAACAAAACAGCCAAATGCCAGGACAAACGTAAAGCATTTCCTTATGAAAACAAATTAATTTTGAAAGGCAGGCCACGGAACAAATAAAACTGATGGGTTTGTGATGGGCTAGGCGAAAGCCCACAGAAGTAGATTACAACATGTCGAGAGACAGCAAATGCACGCTGCCTAGGCTTGACCTAAAAACAGAAGCTAGCTGGAAAGCGAGATTGACGCCGACCAGCTGGCAAGGAGAGTGACTCATCAGATAAGGAATTTGGAAGGCCTGCATGAGGGTCAGCAGGACCGGAGAGGTTTCTTGGCCCTAGCTACATTCATAGGAATGTGTGGCTCAATCAGGTCAGAGTATCTATATAGGAATGGAGGGGACACACATTGGGTAAGGTTGTAAAGAAGAGGAAACCATAAAAGATAGTAAGCCAAAAAGGCATTTGAGGTCTCAGGAAGAAGGTGTCTCAGGGGATATTAGTCCTTTGCCTTCTGTTAGTAAACACTTGTTGAATCCATGTTTGTGGCTGTTTTTCCCTAATCTGATAATCTGAACTGTATATTATGAGTGGGTGTAAGTTTGGTAACCATGTTTGTGCATACGTTGTGCCGGTACGTGCTCAGTGTAGCACTAAAGTCCATATATAGTGTTTTTATTAAAGGTAATCGGTATTTGTAATGAGTTTGCGTGGAGTGTAGAGGATGAGTAGGTTGCAGTGTTTAACCTGTTCTGTGCCGGGGATTTAATGGTTACGTCTGCTGGCACACTGCTCCTGTGCTGGGGATGTAACCATTACGTCCCGGCACCGGAGCTCAACAGGAGTGCTAGCCTTCCCTCCGTGGGCTTCCCCACCACCTCCCCATGGCAGGTTTGGAAGGGGAATCGCTTCCCCTTCCACCCTGACCCCACCCAGTGACGTCTGATGACGTCAGCACGCGTTGCGTGCTGACCTCATCAGAGGTCACCTCCCATCGCACTGGAAGCATGCTTCCTGTGTGATGCGGAAGAGAAATGCTCCTGCCCCTTGGGGGCAGATCGGCCTATTTCTGGAAGGCCCATCTGCCCCCAAGGGGGGCAGAAAGCCCACCAGAGACCAGGGAAGATTTTTGTTTTCAAAATAAGAAGGTGGGGGTATGGCCAAAGTTGTTCTGCCCACCGATCCACACCCCAGGGGGGAAGAAAGTCTACTAGCTGCCAGGGAATTAAAAATAAATAGCGGGTGGTGGCTTCCAACCGGTATAGGCCTGGTCATGCCCCCACCCCAACTGAAGGGGGTAACAGCCTTTCAGCACTCCCCCCCCCACACACTAAAACATCTTATCCCATGGCAAGCAAGAGGACATTTGATTATTTTGGGTTTCGGTTTCACATTTGGGCCATGAGAGCTTAGTAACTTCCAAAATCGTCCCACTTGGAATATTGAGGGCTGCATTTTTTAAACTTCGGGACCCTGCCAAATAGAAAAATCCACAAGACCTAGACATATCTGAAAACTAAACATCTGGTTGATTCCAGGGTGGTGTGCTTCACATGCACTGCACCATTTTCTTACCCACAATGCCCTGCAAACCTCCAACTTTGCTGGAAATTACACATTTTCCCACATTTATGTGATGAAACCTTCCAGAATCTGCAGGATTCCACAAAATTCCTACCACCCAACATTGGCTTATCTATACGATAAAAAGTCTGCTGTACTTGTCAGACTAAAAATGTTTTTTTTCAAACTGCCCTTTTGGATTTGCTTTGGTTCCCCCTGAATTTCAACTTGTTTTTGGCTTTTCCCTTTCACAGGCACTTGGCCCACCTACACAAGTGAGGTATCATTTTTACCGGGAGACTGAGGGGAACGTAGGGTGGTAGGAAATTTGTCCTGGTGCAGTGATCCCACACAGAAATGTGGGAAAAGTGTGATTTTTTAGCAAAATTTGAGGTTCGCTGAGGATTCTGGGTAAGAAAACATAGGAGGATCCACGCAAGTCACACCTCCCTGGACTCCTTCAGGTGTCTAGTTTTCAGAAATTTCTGGGTTTGGTAGGTTTCCCTACATGACTGCTGAGCCCAGGACCAAAAACGCAGGTAGTTTTGTATTTGATAATTTGATGTGTGCAGATAGTGTTTTGGGGCATTTCCTTTCGCAGGCACTAGGCCTACCCACACAAGTGAGGTATCATTTTTATCTGGAGACCTGGAGAATGCTGGATGGAAGGAAATTTGTGGCTCCTCTCAGATTCCAGAGCTTTCTGTCACTGAAATGAGAGGAAAAAGTGTTTTTTGTCCAATGTTTGAGGTTTGAAAAGGATTATGGGTAACAGAACCTGGTCAGAGCCCCACAGGTCACCCCATCTTGGATTCCCCTAGGTGTCTAGTTTTAAAAAATGTGCAGATTTGGTAAGTTTCCCTAGGTGCCGGCTGAGCTAGAGGCCAAAATCCACAGCTAGGCACTTTGTAAAAAACAGCTCTGTTTTCTATGGGAAAATATGATGTGTCCATGTTGTGTTTTGAGGCATTTCCTGTCGCGGGCGCTAGGCCTACCCACACAAGTGAGGTGCCATTTTCATCGGGAGACTTGGGGTAATGCTGGGTGGAAGGAAATTTGTGGCTCCTCTCAGATTCCAGAACTTTCAGTCACTGAAGTGAGAGAAAAAGTGTTTTTTGTCCAAAGTTTGAGGTTTGCAAAAGTTTCTGAGTAACAGAACCTGGTCAGAGCCCCATAAGTCATCCGATTTTAGATTCCACGAGGTGTCTAGTTTTCAAAAATTTGCAGGTTTGGTAGGTTTCCCTAGGTGCCGGCTGAGCTAGAGGCCGGAATCCACAGCTAGGCACTTTGCAAAAAACAGCGTTGTTTTCTTTGGGAAAATGTGATGTGTCCACATTGTGTTTTGGGGCATTTCCTGTTGCGGGCGCTAGGCCTACCCACACAAGTGAGGTACCATTTTATCAGGAGGCTTAGGAAAACGATGAGTGTAAGGAGATTTATGGCTCCTCTCGGATTCCTGAACTTTCTGTCACCGAAATGAAAGGAAAAAGGGTTTTCTTGGCCAAATTTTGAGGTTTGCAAAGGACTATGGGTAACAGAACCTGGGCAGAGCCCCACAAGTCACCCCATCTTGAATTCCTCTTGGTGTCTAGTTTTCAAAAATGTACAGGTTTGCTAGGTTTCCCTAGGTGCCAGCTGAGCTAGAAGGCCAAATTCCACTGCTAGGCACTTTGCAAAAAACAGTTCTGTTTTCTTTGGGAACGTGTGATGTGTCCACGTTGTGTTTTGTGGCATTTTCTGTCACGGGCGCTAGGCCTACCCACACAAGTGAGGTACCATTTTTATCGGGAGACTTGGGGGAACGATGGGTGGAAGCAAATTTGTGGCTCCTCTCAGATTCCAGAACTTTCTGTCACCAAAATGAGAGGAAACAGTGTTTTTTGGCCAAAGTTTGAGGTTTTCAAAGGATTCTGGGTAACAGAACTTGGTCAGAGCCTCACATGGCACCCCGACTTGGATTCCCCTAGATTTCTAGTTTTAAAAAATGCGCAGGTTTGCTAGGTTTCTCTAGGTGCCGGCTGAGCTAGAGGCTAAAATCCACAGCTTGGCACTTTGCAGAAAACAGTTCTGTTTTCTTTGGGAAAATGTAATGTGTCCACATTGTGTTGTGGGGCATTTCCTGTAACGGGTGCTAGGCTTACCCACACAAGTGAGGTAGCATTTTGTATCGGGAGACTTGAGGGAATGCTGGATGGAAGGAAATTTGTGGCTCCTCTCAGATTCTAGACTTTCTGTCACCGAAATGAGAGCAAAAAATGTTTTTTTGGCCACATTTTGAGGTTTGCAAAGGATTCTGGGTAACAGAACCTGCTCAGAGCCCCACAAGTCACCCCATCTTGGATTCCCCTACATGTCAAGTTTTAAAAAATGTGCAGGTTTGGTAGGTTTCCCCAGGTGTCGGCCGAGCTAGAGGCCAAAATCTACAGTTTGGCACTTTGCAAAACATGTCAGATTTCAATGTAAAAATGTGATGTGTCCATGTTGTGTTTCCTATTGCGAGCATTAGGCCTACCCACGCAAGTGAGGTACCATTTTTATCGGGAGACTTGGGGGAACACAGATTAGCAAAGCAAGTGTTATTGCCCCTTGTCTTTCTCTACATTTTGTCTATCCAAATGTAAGACAGTGTGTAAAAAAGACGTCTATTTGAGAAATGCCCTTTAATTCACATGCTAATGTGGGCACCCCAGAATTCAGAGATGTGCAAATAACCACTGCTTCTCAACACCTTATCGTGTGCCCATTTTAGAAATACAAAGGTTTTCTTGATACCTACTTTTCACTTTTTATATTTCAGCAAATGAATTGCTGAATACCTGGAATAGAATGAAAACCCATTGCAAGGTGCAGCTCATTTATTGTCTCTGGGTACCTTGGGTTCTTGATGAACCTACAAGCCCTATATATCCCAGCAACCAGAAGAATCCAGCAGACGTAATGGTATATTGCTTTCAAACATCTGATATTGTAGGGAAAAGTTACAGAGTAAAACGTAGAGAAAAATGGCTGTTTTTTCACCTTAATTTCAATATTTTTCTATTTCCGCTGTTATTTTCTGTAGGAGAAATTTGTAGAGTCTACACAAATTACCCCTTGCTGAATTCAGAATGTTGTCTACTTTTCAGAAATGTTTAGCTTTTTGGGATCCAGCATTGATTTCACACCAATTTCTGTCACTAACTGGAAGGAGGCTGAAAGCACAAAAAATAGTAAAAATGGGGTATGTCCCAGTAAAATGTCAAAATTGTGTTGAAAAACTGGGGTTTTCTGATTCAAGTCTGCCTGTTCCTGAAAGCTGGGACGATGGTGATTTGCGCACTCCAAACCCTTTGTTGATGCCATTTTCAGGGGAAAAAAACACAAGCCTTCTTCTGCAGCCCTTTTTTCCAATTTTTTTGAAAAAAAAAAAACATTTTGCAGTATTTTGGCTAATTTCTTGGTCTCTTTCAGGGGAACCTACAATGTCTGGGTACCTCTAGAATCCCAAGGATGATGGAGAAAAAAGGATGCAAATTTGGCGTGGGTAGCTTATGTGGACAAAAAGTTATGAGGGCCTAGGTGCAAACTGTCCCAAATAGCCAAAAGATGGCTTGGCACAGGAAGGGAAAAGGCCTGGCAACGAAGGGGTTAATGCGCTTTCTAAACCGCTCATTTGTGAACTTCTTTCCACCAGCTGCTGTGTATTAATTACACATGAACTGCTTCCTATATGGTAAGATTCTAGGTAGTAAGTGGAATTGACTTTTCCTTCAACAACATGTTTTTGGTATCAATTGGTCGTAGTCCAGAATAACAATGGTGTTAGATTAAAAATGAGCACAGTGTTTATACTGCATATTATTTTTTTTATTTATATTCACTCGGTCTAAAAATTGAGACCATTAAAATACGAAATAGCAATCTTACATAATAAAATCTTAGATAATAAAATTTGAACCAATAAAACATAGGTAGTACTAATAGAGCGTAGTAACCTGAAATCATATAAATATCAACAATGTGCTCCTTGGCACTAAGACTTTGAGCATACTTAAAAACGAAAAGAGCTATACAATGTAATAAATACTTAAATGAAAGGCTTATGTATAAAATATCTTAACAATTCGACTAAAAGAACATCTCTATAAACTTGAGAGGTCTCGTCTTTTCCTATACGGGGGCACAAGTTCTTAAAAAAAATAGATTCCTGGAGAAACCTCATAAAGGTTAAATAGAGTTCACTTCAGTATCATAATACATAATGGGGGTCATTACAACCCTGGCGGACGGTGTTAAAGCGGCTGCAAAACCGCCAACAGGCTGGCGGGAAAAAAAATGGAATTCCGACCCTGGCGGAAACCGCCAACAGAGACCACCACATCAACACACCGCCCGCCACAGCGGTACAAATAAACAGTGCGGCGGTCACCGCCAACAGACAGGCGGGAGACAATGTACCGCCCACTGTATCACAACCTACCGATCCGCCACCTTTTCCGGGGCGGTAGAACCGCCAATAAAAACACGGCGGAAACAGCCATTTCGAAGGGAAAACGCTCACCTCCATACACCCCACGAGGAATCAGGACAGCATGGAACCCGAACTCCACATACTCCCAGCGATAGTCTTCCTGCTCCTCTACCAGGAGCACGAACACCGGCGCAGTAGACAACGGTGAGTACTGCACCTACGACACAGGGGAGGGTGGAGGGGAAAATAGTACGGGTACACACATACGCGACACACCCACCCTCACCCTCACCCACTACAACACACACATCAATGCATAGCAACACATCAGAGTGACACCCCCCAAACCCCCCGGAAGAATGCAAATACAAAAGTAAATGATTCTAAACATTGGAATATATTGTATTACTGCCCAAAAAATATATATACACATCAAAAACTCTTATATACATAAATGTACAAGTCCGAGCATTGTAGCAGGCATTGTTCGTGGACCACTGGGCCCAAATCACATGGGCAAAGCCCACACAGGATACCTGACTCCAACGGAGAGAACACTGCAGGGGCATCAGATAGCAAAACTACAGGCACCTCAGGGGGAAGGGAAGGGGGGGCACCTCAGCCAGATGAGTGCACGACGCCAGATCCACGAGGGGCCACCATGGCCACTGTTCAATCCTGGGGAGTGCAAAGCCACAGTCTCTCAAGTCCAGACAGTGGATGGGCTGCCCACTGTTACATCCTGGGGTGTGCAAAGCCACAGTCTCACAAGTCCAGACAGTGGGTGGGCTGCCCACTGTTACATCCTGGGGAGTGCAAAGCCACAGTCTCACAAGTCCAGACAGTGGGTGGGCTTCCCACTGTTACATCCTGGGGAGTGCAAAGCCACAGTCTCACAAATCCAGACAGTGGGTGGGCTTTCCACTGTTACATCCTGGGGAGTGCAAAGCCACAGTCTCTCAAGTGGATAAAAGTCTACACTGGTTCTGGAGGGGGCCTGGTGCCCAGAGTGCCTCGTGCAGCCCTGCCCGACACAGATGCGGGCCAGCCCCTGCCGCTCATGGGCCAGTGGTGCTTGAGATGAAGGGCCCAGTGCAGCGGTGCTTGAGATGAAGGGCCCAGTTCAGCGGTACTTGAGATGAAGGGCCCAGTGCAGCGGTGCCTGAAACGGCGGTGCCCAGTGCAGCGGTGCTTGAGACGGCGGTGCCCAGTGCAGCGGTACTTGAGATGAAGGGCGCAGTTCAGCGGTACTTGAGATGAAGGGCCCAGTTCAGCGGTACTTGAGATGAAGGGCCCAGTGCAAGTGGTGCTTGAGATGAAGGGCCCAGTTCAGCGGTACTTGAGATGAAGGGCCCAGTGCAGCGGTGCTTGAGACGGCGGTGCCCAGTGCAGCGGTGCTTGAGACAGCAGTGCCCAGTGCAGCGGTGCTTGAGACGGCGGTGCCCAGTGCAGCGATACTTGAGATGAAGGGCCCAGTTCAGCGGTACTTGAGATGAAGTGCCCAGTTCAGCGGTACTTGAGATGAAGGGCCCAGTGCAGCGGTGCTTGAGATGAAGGGCCCAGTTCAGCGGTACTTGAGATGAAGGGCCCAGTTCAGCGGTACTTGAGATGAAGGGCCCAGTGCAGCGGTGCTTGAGATGAAGGGCCCAGTTCAGCGGTACTTGAGATGAAGGGCCCAGTGCAGCGGTGCTTGAGATGAAGGGCCCAGTTAAGCGGTACTTGAGATGAAGGGCCCAGTGCAGCGGTGCTTGAGACGGCGGTGCCCAGTGCAGCGGTGCTTGAGACGGCGGTGCCCAGTGCAGCGGTACTTGAGATGAAGGACCCAGTTCAGCGGTACTTGAGATGAAGGGCTCAGTGCAACGGTGCTTGAGATGAAGGGCCCAGTTCAGCGGTTCCGGCCATGGCGGGGAGGTCATTTGCCACCTGTCCTGTGGCTGGCGGGGCCCTCCTTGCCATCTGTCCTGTGGCTGGCGGGGCCCTCCTGGGCAGCTGTGCCGGGCCTGTTGGTGGCCTCCTGCCCACCTGGGATGGGGCTGGCGGGGCACTCCTGGCCAGCTGGGCTGATTGCGGTGTTGTCGGGCGTGCTGCCCTTCCCAGCCTTCCCTGATCGCCTGTGGCCCTTCCCCACCTTGGGCGGTGTGCCAGCTGTCTCTACACTTCCTGCTGGAGCCATGGTAGGGGTTTTAGTCCCTGGTGTTTTCACCGTCTCGCGCCGGCCACTGCCTATCTTGGGATGTTTCTCCGGGGGTGGTCTGCCCGTGCCTTGGCTTCGCACCAAACTGGCTGCCCTGGAGGGTGGGGCACTCCACAGTCCATGGCAGACTGTGATCACAGGGGCCGGTTTTGTCGTGGCTAAGGTGCTGACTGTAGTCCTATGACATGGACAGGGTGGGGGAGTTGGTGGAAAGAGGTTGAGTTTAGACAGGAAAAACTTTTTAGGAGCAGTGGGACGGGTAGGTGTAGTGGGTATGGGAGTGGAGGAAGAGGTTGTGGTTGTAGGAGTTGTAAGTCTGGTGGCTTTGGGTGCAGGTGCTTTGGCTGGGGGCTGTCGTGAGGTGGATTGTCTGTTGGGTGGGTGGCTGCCTGCGTTTGTGTATCTTGGAAGAGGGGGTCACAGACACACTGGGAGAGGACACAGGGGACGTGTAAATGGCAGTGGGGGTGGTGACTACACGTGTGCAGGGGGTTCTGGTGTGTGTGCTGCTGAGGGACGTAGTGGCTGAAGATGTTGTGCATGCAGGTGTGAGTGGAGGCGTGACAGGGAGGGAGGAGGGAGACGAGGAGGAGGGGGACACAGTGGAGGCAGTGGGTGTTGGTATGTCTGTATGTGGATGTTGCTTGTGTGAATGCCTGTGTGATGTGTGGTGCTTATGTCTGGCTGAGCTTCCCTTGGGTGTTGAGGTGTGTGCAGGCTGGTCTGATGGTGTGTCTGGGATAGGCAGAGGTACAGGTGATAGGGTATGGGTGGAGGAAGTTGGAGGGGGGAGGCTAGAGATGGGGACAATGGCTGCCATCAGTGCTGAGGCCAGAGTCTGGAACGATCGCTGAAGGGCAGCCTGACCAGAATGAATGCCCTCCAGGTATGCATTACTCTGGTGCACCTCCCTTTCTACACCCTGGATGGCATTCAAAATGGTAGACTGCCCAACAGTGAGCGTCCTCAGGAGGTCAATGACCTCCTCACTGAGGGCAGCAGGCGTGACTGGGGCAGGGCCTGAGGTGCCTGGGGCGAAGGAGATGCCCAACTTCCTGGGTGAGCGGGCACGGGCCAAACGCTGAGGGGCTGCTGGGAGGGCGGTGCTGGTGCGGTGGGTGGAGGCTGTACCTGTTGTTGCTGGGGGCACAGATGTTGGCGCCACCACAAGGGAGCTCCCTTCAGAGGACGAGTCGGTGTCACTGATGTCTGCCCGAGTCCCCGCTGTGGAGCTCACCTCGCACTCCGTCCCACTGGTGAATTCGGAGTCCGTTGCGTGGCCCTCCATGGCCATGTGGGATGCAGCTCCCTCGTGCTCCGATGCCACTTCTCCTCCGCCTGATGATGCTAATGCACACATGAACAGGAAGACCACAAAAAAGGGGGGGGGAGAATAAAGACATGTTGAGTGCGTGCATTGGCGACACCGTTGGCGGACAGGACAGACACAGAAGCTCCCTGCACTACGCCGCGCACTTGGGGTCGACTACTCAATCCGTGGGACATGGCCTACAAGCCTATGGACGACATCTGCACACATAGATGACACAGGGCCATGAATAGCTGTACTTGGCACCCTACAGAGGTGGCGGGCGGGGGCACAGGGCCATGCCTTACGGAGGGGCCTAGCCTACAGAAATCGCCCTGGCCTAGGGATACCCACAGCCCTCATCCCCCACCCAGACACCTCCACTGCGCGCAAAGTCAACAGAATGAGAGTGTACTCACCCCCTTGTGTCTGCTGTGATGTCCTCACGCGCCCATCCAAATCGGGGTAGGCCACCGCCAGGATCCAGGACATCAGGGGGGTCAAAGTCCGACTGGCACCCCTCCCACGTTGGGAGGCCATCCCCAGCTGAGCCTCCGCCGTCTTCCTGCTCCAGCGGCGGATGTCCTCCCATCTCTTCCAGCAGTGGGTGCCCCGTCTGTGGTGGACCCCCAGGGTCCGGACGTCCTTGGAGATGGCACGCCAAATATCGATCTTCTGGTGGGCGCTGACCTATGTGAAATGTACAGGGGGAGAAGAATAGTCATCACCTTCTGCACCCTCAATGTGACTGGCCCCACATCCCTACCCTTGCCATGTGGCACATGCTCTCACCGTCGTTTGATGCATGCCTCAATCGCTCCCCTCCCCACCATCTTTCATCCACCCCAGTCAACACAGGCATAGCCCATAAAGCATGCTCCCAGTGTATTTACCTGTTTGTCTGGAGGACCATAGAGTAGCGCGTACTGGGGGAGGACCCCATCCACAAGTTTATCCAACTCCTGAGCAGTGAAGGCAGGGGCCCTTTCCCCAGTCACATGAGCCATTGTCTCTTCCAGACCGAGGTCACAGCAGCACTTGCAGTGTAGGTCCTCTCCTGTCGAAGATCAGGTATCGAGTGATTAAGCAGATAGAAAATGGCGCTCACGCCCGCGGCGGTGCGTACCGCGGCGGTGCGTACCGCAACCGCCGGCGCACATCGTCATTGGCTCCTGAGACCCATAGGGTTCAATGTTAACCAATGCTGCTTTGCGCCGCGGTCTTCGACCGCCTACCGCCACGGTGTGCCACACCAGCGCATTTACCTCACATCCCATTGTCGCACTTCACTGGTCAGGCAGCCGCCATTTCAGGGGCCCACATGGCTTAATTTTTACTGCGTCACACATACCTAGGCCTTGCATCAACACCCATACAAACCATTCAATGGATTGAGAATCGTGTTATGTGCAAGCTGTGGTTACGTACCTGTGGGTTGATTGACTCTTTGCTCGCTGTTGTCCTTCATAGGCACTGTCCGCTGGCACATGCAAGGAGATGGAGGAATCCTCCTGTGTACAGACCGCTGGTGGACCTGTCGACAATGGAGGAAAGACATGTCATACTGACATACAGGCTTGACCGAGCCACTATTCATGAACTGTGTGCCCAGCTGGAGCCAGACCTGATGTCACCAATCCGCCAACCCACAGGGATCCCCCTCTAGTGCAGGTGCTGTCAGTGCTCCATTTCCTAGCAAGTGGGTCATTTCAAACAACAGTGGCCATATCATCAGGGATGTCCCAGCCTATGTTTTCCAAGGTGTTGTCCAGAGTGTTGTCTGCCCTGCTGAAACACATACGCAGCTACATCATTTTCCCTGAGGTGGGGGATTTGCCTACAGTGAAGGGTGATTTCTATGCCCTTGGACATATCCCCAACATCATAGGTGCCATTGATGGGACCCATGTGGCTTTGGTTCCCCCCCACAGGAGTGAACAGGTGTACAGAAACAGGAAGAGTTATCATTCGATGAATGTGCAGATGGTGTGTTTGGCAGACCAGTACATCTCCCATGTTAATGCCAAGTTCCCTGGCTCAGTGCATGACGCGTACATCATGCGGAATAGCAGCATCCCTTACGGGATGGCTCAACTCCAGAGGCACCGTGTGTGGCTAATTGGTGACTCTGGTAACCCCAACCTGTCATGGCAACTGATCCCAGTGAGGAATCCCAGGACAAGGGCAGAGGAACGCTACAATGAGGCCCATGGGCGAACTAGGAGGGTGATCAAGCGGACCTTCGGCCTCCTGAAGGCCAGGTTCCGCTGCCTCCATATGACAGGTGGATCCCTATTCTACTCACCAAAGAAGGTGTGCCAGATCATCGTGGCCTGCTGTATGCTTCACAACCTGGCTTTGCGATGACAGGTGCCTTTTCTGCAGGAGGATGGTCCAGATGGTGGTGTTGTAGCAGCTGTGGAACCTGTGGAGAGTGAAGACGAGGAAGCCGAAGAAGACGACATAGACAACAGGAACACAGTAATACAGCAGTATTTCCAATGACACACAGGTAAGAATACACACCGGCATATTACATATACTTAAACACTACTACCTCTCTACTGTCTGTCCTTTTCACCCATTGTATGGTAACTGAGTTGTGACTTTCCCTTACGATTTCAGAGATGTGGGCCCCACTGTGTGACATCTGCTTTGTTTCCACATGGACTACAGCTGTGTGACATTGATATGTTGGCATCACAATGTAAATAAGTATTTTGGCACGGTAATGTCTAATACATTTGTTCAAAATCACAGCCAGACTCCTGATTGTTTTGTGCAATAACTGTGTTTATTACAGTGCTCTATATTGGTGGGTGGTTGCAAATCGGTGAGGGGGGATGGTGGAGGAATGTCCATGGTAGAGTCCAGACTATTTGTATCACAGGTGCATTGTCCAAATGCCTGTGGAAAGTGGATCAGGGACAGTTTAAGGATGGACAGGGTGACAATGTGGGACAGTGGGATGACAATCAGGGAGGTATACTTTCCTGGCGGGGGTCTTGGCATCTTACTCTGTCTTCTTCCTGGATCTCAGGGACCGCTTGCGGGGTGGTTCTCCTTCTGCAGGGGGTGGGGTGCTGGTGGCCTGTTGGTCCTGTGGTGGGGCCTCCTGTCCACTAGCGCCGGCAGAGGTGGTAGGCAGTTCTTGGTCCATGCTAGTGTCAGGGGCCCTTTGTGGTGCCACAGTGTCCCGCAATGTGGTGACTACCAGATTCAGAGCCCCTACAATGGTGCCCAGGGTGGAACTGATGGTTCGTAGTTCCTCCCTGAATCCCAAATACTGTTCCTCCTGCAGGAGCTGGATCTCCTGAAACCTGGCCAGTACCGTCGCCATCGTCTCCTGGGAATGATGGTAGGCTCCCATGATGGAGGAGAGGGCCTCGTGGAGAGTGGGTTCCCTGGGCCTGTCCCCCCCCGTCGCACAGCAGCCCTCCCAGTTCCCCTGTTTCCCTGGGCCTCTGTCCCCTGGACCGTGTGCCCACTACCACTGCCCCCAGGTCCCTGTTGTTGTTGGGGTGGTGGGATAACCTGGGTGCCCTGTAGTGGTGGACACACCGCTGATTGACGTGTCCTGGGGACAGAGGGATGGGCCCGCTGGGTGGGTGCTGTGCTGGTGTTCCCAGAGGGGGGAAGGTCTGCTGTGGCCTGTGGCTGTCTGAGGGGAACCGACTGTCCCGAGGTCCCCGATGGGCCGGGCTGGTCATCTAGATCCAGGTCGACAGCGGTGCTGTCATCACTGTGGGCCTCTTCTGGGGGTGGAGTGGACATTTGTGGACCCTCCTGCGCGGTGACGTGGCGTTCGGGTCCTGCAGGGGTATAAAACCATGATTATTGCATCTGTGTGTGCCATAGTGTGCAATGGGTGGGTGCCCGTGTACCCCAGTGCTTGCATTCCTGTGTGGGGGCTTTTGTGACGGTGGTTTGAGGGGGGGGGGTGGGGATGTGCAGTGGGCATGCTTTGGTGATGGGTGTCCATGCTTTGTGATCGCATGCAGGGCTTGGTGTTGGGATTGGTGGGTTGTGATGGTGAGACATTTGCAAGGAGTAGGTGTGATGGGGGTGAGGGTGAGGGTGGGGGTATGAGTTGGCATGCTGGTGGGGTGGGGGGGATGAAGTAGTGAAGATGAGACTTACCAGAGTCCATTCCTCCAGATACTCCTCCGAGGCCCTCAGGATGCAGGATCGCCAAGACCTGCTCCTCCCATGTTGTAAATTCTGGGGGAGGGGGTGGTGGTCCGCCGCCAGTCCGCTGAACCGCGATGTTGTACCTGGATACCGTTGAACGCACCTTCCCCCGTAGGTCGTTCCACCGCTTCCTGATGTCATCCCTATTTCTTGGGTGCTGTCCCACCGTGTTGACCCTGTTGACTATTCTGCTCCATAGCTCCATCTTCCTGGCAATGGAGGTGTGCTGCACCTGTGTTCCGAAGAGCTGTGGCTCTACCCGTACGATTTCTTCCACCATGACCCTGAGTTCATCCTTAGAAAACCTGGGTGTCTTTGCGGTGCCATGGGGTGGTGTGGGTGATGTGTCGGGTGGATTGTGTGGTGCTAAGTGTGGTGATGTGTATTGGTGTGTTGTGTGAAGTGCGTGGTAATATTGCTGGGTGATGGTAATATGCGCGTCTGGGTGCTCGGATCTCTATTTCTCTGTGCGTGGTCCCGATTCTCTAGGAGTGGAGGTTTGTGGGTGATGTGGGTGTGTGTTTTATATTTGATTGGGTGTGTGGGAGTGGTGTTTGTATGTGTATTAGGTGTGTGTATTTCAAATTGTCCAAAGTGGTAGTGTTTTGTAAATGTGTGTGTATTTTGAGCGCGGCGGTGTGTCCCGCCAATAGAATACCGCGGTTGAAAGACCGCCGCGTGGATTCGTGTGTCGTGATAGTGTGGGCGTATTTCTGTTGGCGTGACGGTGTCGGTTTGGTTATCGCCAGTTTCTCGCTGGCCTTTGGTGTGGCGGACTTTTGTGGATGTCTGTATTTTGGCGGTTTGCGTGTTGTGGGTTAGAATGACCGTGGCGGTTTACCGCGGCCGCAGAGGTATGTTGGCGGTCTTCTGACAGCGGTGTCCGCCTTTTAACGCCAATGTTGTAATGAGGCCCAATGTGTCTGAAAGTTTTAAAGTTAAGCATCAAGAATAAATATTTCATGTTAAAACCTCCTTCTATGAACAAAGAGCTGACTCAGGGACCCGTGGCTAATATGTGCCTACGACGAATAGACCAGGCTTCGGTTAGATATTTGGAGACTGAGCTAACTACCAATGTAGATGTGTCATATCTGCATATTCTGGTAGCATTAGCTCGGTCCTGCAGTAATAAGTTTTTGCAGAGAGGAATAATCCACCTCCCTCTAGGGCTCTTATAAAGGGGGCAGAAAAACAGCATGTGCTCAGTTATTTCCTTACAATGATGGCAGAGTATACATCTGTCAGTCAGAGAAATACTTGATGACCAACAACCCGTGTAACTATTAATAGGCAGGGTACCATATCTTAGCTGGAGGAGTAGAGCACGAGCATATGCAGACATAGGGAGATCCATGAAGATCTCAGGCCTGGGATCGTGTTTAAGCTGGAGGAATTCTGATGTTAGCCTGCCCGCCCTGTTGTGGTGCAGAAAATCTTCATTAGTTTTCTCCCAATATCTTCTTTTAACAAGTTGTCTTGCGTTAGTAGGGATCAGTTCAGGGTGTTTCCAATAGTGGGGAAATCCTAGATTATCCCAGGCAGCTTTTATCTCCTTCAGCCATAGGATTTGTTTTGGTCCTTGGGGCGATGCTATGAGTTCTCTTAGCGCCACCCTGAATGGTTCAAGTTCGGTAGTTTTCCATAGGCGAATCCAGTAGGAGAGGGGTCTCAGGGCTGCTGTGTTTTTAATACTATTTAATCCTAGGTCAAGCCTGAGAGGGGTCATTGGTGTGCCTTTTCCTAACCTGGAAACCTGTCTAAGGAAATGGTTTTCTTTAGTTTGTAGATAGTCAGTTTTCTATGTGAACCCCAAAGTTCCGCTCCATACAGGGCAGCCGCACGGCTTTGTACATTGTAAATCTCCGCAATTGTGTTCAGGGGGGGGGCTCAGTGCCTTTCTAGATCTGCGAACCAGTGCCCCACCTCTTTGTCTTATAATAAGTGCCCCTTTGTCAATAGCTGCCTCCCAGTTACCTGTGTTAGATAGCCTGATACCTAGGTAATCGAATTCTTCCACTTTTTCCAACGGAATTGAGTTCATTACTATTCTTGCACAAGATTGTTTCCTTGAGGTGCTGTAAATCATAAGTTTCGTTTTCTTGACGTTGACAATCAGCCCATAGTCTCTGCAAAAATCACAAAATTGGTTGACCAGATTTTGGATTCCCATTGGTGATTTAGCTAGGAGAATTGTGTTGTCTGCGTATAGCAGACACAGAATTTTCTTTCCAGCCAGTTTGGGCGAGTCATTAATACAATTTTCTAAATAGTGGATGAAGTTGTTAATATAAAGCAAAAAAAGAGTGGGGGCCAAAACACAGCCCTGTCTAACACCTCTTTTAATAGCTACAAGGTCTGTCAGTTCACCCTCCTCGCCGCACCTGATTTGTGCATAAGTGTTATCATGTAATCTAGTAATGAGTTTCAGAAGGCCAGATGGGACCCCCATATTTGAAAGAGTTAACCATAGCATATTCCTGGGGATCAAATCAAAAGCGGCTCTAAGGTCGATGAAAATCACATACAAATTCCCCCCCCCCCCCAGGTCCACATTCTTCCATTTGATTGCCAGGAATCTTAGGGCTTGGTCTATGGTGCTAACCGCGGGTCTAAACCCCGCCTGTAAATCAGATAAGACTTCAAACTCCGAGATCCATTTGTCTAAATGAGACAAAAGCTGTTTTGCATACATTTTTGGGGAGTTGTCAAGTAAACATATCGGTCGATAATTGGCAGGATTATTGGAACAACCTTTCTTGAAGATGGGAACTATCTCAGCCCCTTTCCAAGAAGATGGAGCAGGAGCTCCCGCTGCAACTGCATTGCAGATTAAGTTGAGATAAGGTGCCTATATATCAGGTCTTGTCTTAAATAAATCGCCTGGGATCTTATCAGGGCCAGGGGCCTTTCCCCAATTCAGTGAATCAATTGCAGCTCTAGTTTCATCTAGAGTAAATTTAATCGGGGTGGCCCCTTGGATTATGGGAACGTCGCGGGTCCTAACAGATACTTCAGATGGACCTTCGTATAATTGGCCGAAATGCACCGCCCATACTGCAGAAAGAATTGAAGAGCCGGGTAAAGAGGCTGGATCACTACAATCATCTGCTATCAATTTCCAAAACTTGGAAGTGTCATTGGTTTTGGCAGTCTCCAAAATAGCTGCCCATCTGGCCTCTTCCCAGGTTCTGTGCGCCTTGGAACATTCCTGTTTATAATCCTTTCTAGCTTTTCTTATGAGCTCTGCGTGGTCTTCTTTTAATGATCTCAATAAGTTAAGGTGTGCTTCCCTACATGAGTTACTGAACCACCGTGCACAGCCCTTTTTCTTGGGTTTGCTAATAATCTCTTTTGTGAAGAGATGCTTTAAAGAATTAAACAGTTCAGTGTGGGCTAATAATATCCCTTCACCATCATCGTCCCCATTGTATAGAATCATATGTTGCATTTGATCAGCTAGTAGGTTATATACTAATGAGAGGTGCTCGGGGGATGTAACAACAGACTCCCATTTTACATTGCGTCTGTTATTTGATAAGTCGAGCTGTTGTGCATATGCCTTTGGATGAGGAGATTCAAGCGAAGAGAAAAGGCCTCTGGTCGTTAAAATCAATGGATCGTGGTCACTCTCATCGTGCTCTTGTACCCTCATATCAGACATGTGGCCCCACAGTCGAATGTCAAGGAGTATGTAGTCAATCTGGCTCCTATGCACTCCACGCCTAAAAGTGGGGTGCAAGTTAATGTCAGAGCTGGAGGGACCATTACAAGCTCGAAGACCGTGTGTTAGTGTAATATCAGCCACTAGGCGCGCTGTTTTGTTCAATCTCGGTCTTTTGTTTGCGGTTAACTGGGGGATACCCCAACAGGCATCCTCTTCTTTGTATAGCTCTTGGACCAATGTATTGGGCTCAAATGTGACATTAAAGTCCCCTGCAATCAGGATGAAATGGGATGAGATATTGTTGTGAAGAAAGGTGTCCAATAAGGAAAGGGCGTCAGAGTCGTAAAGGCTGCCCACACTTCTATTATAGATATTAATTATTAGTAAGTATCTCTCCTCAAGAATTGAAACTAGTAAAGCCTGTAGATCAGGGCAGCCCATATCTATGACATCGACCTTACACCTAAGAAAACTACTTAGCCATATTAATAGCCCTCCCGATGGTCTCCCAGAGGGCGTCTTACGTGCTGCCACTCAATAGCTTTTAAAGCCTGATCTGTGTTTGGGTCCCAGTTCCCAAGTTTCTACTGCATATATATCATTTGGCTAATACAGAGACCTACATTTAAATCTAGCCTTTTGTGATTTGTAAGAAATTCATGGCTTTGGGTGAGTTTCATGAGGGTGTGCTCATCGGTAAGAGGACATAAGTGGACTCCAACATTGCAGAAAGATGGTGCAAAGTTGGTCTTAGAGGAGGGTAGCATGATTATTTATGTATGCTTTATGTTTTTATATCCCAGCAGTTTTCCACTAAAGGAACATTTAGGGGCCCAGGAGAATAGAAGTGTGGAAAGGTAAAGGGGCAGAAATTGACTATAGCTTTCGATATTTGTGTAAGATTAGCTGTTCAGGAAAAGAGCACAGATAGTGAGTAAAAGAGTTACAGAGTCGAGTTCCAATCATTATGGGGAATTTGACGCTAACTCAGGTGGACTGAAAAGATAACATTTGGTGTGCGAGTTTTCGTTCACCAGGATGGTTTGCGTGTCTGTTGTGGAAGTTATGGATTGTGCTCCTAACCATGATTTGAGAATTTCTGTTTTTTTTTCACTTTCAAATTCTAACTACAGCTGTACTTTAACTGCAGTTTCCTAGGTGAATTTCTCAGCATTTTTAAGCATATATTGAGATGTGATAACCAAAGGTAACCATAGGTTCTGTTTAGCCTTTGTTTTTTTAGAAGACTGAAGAGACACTGTGCCCAACCCTCTTCAGGTGGCCATCATCTGCTGCACACTACAAATATCCCTAGTCCAATATACGTTTATGTTTTTATAACTTGAGGTGTGAATCCTCCTGGTTTCATGAATCTGCAGAGGGTCTTCAGATTAATGGTCCCAATATAAAACCAAAATGTAACCTCTTTATACCCATCCGGAACATTCTTTTAAATGCTAATTTCTCTAAAACTACTAAACAGACTTACAACAAACCAAAGAAATCACAACCCTTGAGTAAAATTGTACCTTTTTGCCAAACTTGGTGTAATTCCGTTATTTTTTCTTTTATGATGAGCAAAGTATCCTATTGGCCATCTTTATTGAACCTGTATTTGAGGGATCTGCATGAAATCTATCATGAAGAACCTAAAGTGGATGTACTTTTTGTCAGGAAAGATTTGTGCAGATTAGAACAGTGGCAAAGTTGTATAGAAAACAAAAAAGTGGTTTTCCTATAAAAACTTTGACTACAGTGGTGATGACTATCTATCTATCTATCTATCTATCTATCTATCTATCTATCTATCTATCTATCTATCTATCTATCTATCTATCTATCTATCTATCTATCTATCTATCTATCTATCTATCTATCAATCTATCTATCTGTTTATTTCTGTGTCCCCCCCTTAAAAATAATGTGTACAGACTCCTTGCTGAGACATAATTCTCAGTTGTGATCTCTCTTGCATAGGTAGGGAGCACAAAATAATGAAGTCCTGGAAGGATGTGATTAAACCAGGCAAGTTAAGGATGGAGAGAGCTGAAAGCTTTTGGAAACCAGAAGATCATTGATAGTGATTCTTGACAGACCAGCATACAAACATGTGAAGCAGTGCCATCTAGCAAGAACATATGAGATGATGATGGCAATAATGTGAGGAAAGGAGAGCTAGAGGAAAATACTAAAATGGCTTTTTGCCCAATTTACAAACCCTTATTTCGACCAATAAGTCTGTCTCAGGAGTAAGTCACAGTACATTGGTATATAGATACTGCTACCTACAAAAATATCTTTGGGAATCAGGCCCCTTGATTTCTTGGTGGACAGAGCAGTTTTAATGACCTTCAAGAGAGTAAAGATCAGGGTGACAACAGAGCTTCTTACTTTTGAGGATTGGGTGTGAGGATCTTCCAGAGACTGTAATATGGATTGAAAGGATTAGGAAGCTGATTGTTGGCAAGCAAGAGTGTCCTCTATGTATATCCATTGAAGCAGAGTACACATGCAACACTTACACACATCCAGCTTGTGTGATGTATGATAATAGAAAATTTAGGAGGTCATTACGACCCCGGGGGTCGGTGGTAATATGGAGGAAAATACTACCAACAGGTTGCGGTACTTTTCTCCATATTATGACATTGGCGGTTTGGCTGAAGCCAAACCACCAATGTACCACACCGACCGCCACGCAGTAACGGCCGCCGGGGTGGAGACATCAATCTCCAGCCCGGCGGCCATCACTTGACTGCCTGTGGGATTATGACGCCGCCATGGTTTTCGTGGCTTCCTTACTGCTGCGAAAACCATCGCAGTAGGCACTATCAATGACAGGGAATCCCTTCCTTGTCACTGATAGGGGTCTTACCAACCCCCCTTTCCCTCCACAGGCCCCTCCCCCTGCCCCCTTCCTCTCCAGACACCCCCTTCATACATACCCCTCCCTTCACACACGCACACACACATACACACACCCATTCCCACATTCATCCACGCATCCATACATACATTCACACACATCCGCACACACTTACATACATACAAGCAGACACCCATTCAGGATACTCAACATACACTCTCTCACACCCCTAACATGCACACACATACAACACGCAAAACACACCCGCATGCATGCACGCACAGACATACACACACACCCCCACACACACACAACACCTCCACCCTCTCCCCTGTCGGAGGACCCACTTACCTGTGTCCAGGGGGTCCTCCCACAGGAAACAGGATGGGCCGAACACCAGCAGGCCATACTGATTCTCATAATGCAGCCGTCGGTGGACTACTGGTGTGGCGCTGCTGCTGACAGCAGCCCCACCTTACTGCCGTCGCTGGCATGGCCACAGCTGGATTTCCCCCACCCTTCTGGTGTAAATCTGGCTGTGGTCATTTTATGACGGACGGCTGGTAGCCGCAGCGACGGTCTTTTGGTGGCCGTCGCCACAGCAGTAGGCGGTTTTTACTGCCAAGTTCCTAATGAGGGCCTTAGTGTGAAAACTCCATAGCAACTACATTTTCAGTCTGCACTTATGACAGATCTGTTTTTGTAGTGTTCTTATGTGTGACATTTATATACCTCAAGAGTGAAAAGAGTGACACTATATTGCAAGGAGTTCGACATCAACAATATTGAGATGCTTAGTGACTTTTTGGCCTTGCCTTTTGGTGTCAAAACACATAACCCATGGGAAATACCCATGGTAGGGAACTAGAGGCAATTGGGCCTCAAGGGTGAGCTGCCCCCCTAACAGAATCAGCTTCACACACAAAGAAGTGACAAGTGACCCTCTGTATCAAACCATTCCTAAGTTCCTCCCATTTGGTTATTAGTATATTCTTAGCCTGCTCCTAGCCACACATAAAAATGTGACGGGCTGCCCTCACAAACCACCCAATGTCATGCTTCATCGTAGTTCATCCCCTCACTCTTCAAAAACTTGGTTTGATGAACAGCAGGCCTACGTCCTGTGTTCAGGGAAGCACTTTTCAACGGAAAATGTTAGGATCATAAAAAAAGCATTACAAGTGAATGTGGTAACCTAATCAGAATTTATATTATGTGGGACACCACTTGGAATTAAAAACTCAGTGTGGGGAATAGAGGAAATAGAGGAAATAGTACCCCACCACACCGTCAACATGTTTCTGCCTAGAGGCTCAACAGAGGTGGAATTTGTCAGGACAGCCATCGGACCCTCCATTGTCATAGCACCACTGTGTTTCCAGGTCAGCTAGGTACCTGAAAGACAAAAATGACAAATATGTCTAACTATCCAAGCTTTCATAGGCTGTTAATTATGGGTTAAGCGTCCCTCAATCCCATTTACCAAACAAGGCATTGTGGTATAAGTGTAGTACTCCAATTGTGTGTTACACACACTTACCCCAGCAAACGTCTGTGAGGTCAGCTCACTATCTCCTATCCCACCTGAGGGTCATCTGGGTCCCATGGAGGAAGGGCACAGGAACCCCTGTAGTCACACTAAAATGTAGTCATTCTATAATGACAGAAATCCACAATGGAAACAGAGTACCTGTTCACCCTCATTAATGTCCACTTACTACACCAAGGTGCATTCCTCGTGGGTCACCTACTCACATTGACTTCTTCCTCCTGGTGATCAAGGAAGTTAATCTATGGAAGCTCCCCCCACTGTCATTATAATCATTATCCTCAGCTATGTTTTCAGGCTGGCTCAGTGTGTGACATATTCTCAAGCCCCCTAATTTGTTCATGGCAAAAGCCATCGAAAATTAAACGTAGCGCTGCCTCCTGTGCTGTCTACACTAGTCACAGCATGATCTCCAGTACCACAATAGAGCATGTATTGAAGCAAGCAACCTGCTTTGCAGTTCAGTGCGTCTCTCCCCGACTGGTCTCCCTTTGTGCGATCCCAGGGCATGTGTTGTCCCGCCCAGTAGTACACTTTGCCTAAGGATTCTGGGACATGTAGTCCCAAAATGCAGATAGTGTGAACGTAGTCCAGCCATGTAGACTTACATTTATTTCCAAATACCTCATCCTGGAGTATGCTGTGCCTCAGGATTCTGGGAAATAAAGTCCCAGAATCCAACTTACATGAATGCTGGTGTTATCATGTAAACTAGTCTAGTTTTCACACAAGGCTCCAGAAGTATACTGCACATAAGTATTCTGGGAGATGTATTTCCAGAATCTATGAGATCCAGGTACACAATTTGTTCTTTGGGGGCCCCGTACACAAATTGTGGGGACAGAGGCACTGCAGTCATCATAAGGAATAGCATTCTGTTCCTGGGACTCCTATAGGCAGGTGACGCTTCATCCCTAATGTCATAGTCCTCTGGCCTCCACTGTATGTCCCAGAAAGGTCTCAGCACTAAAATCATCATAAAGAGTAGCTCTCTATTTGTGAGACCCTTGTTGTCAGGTGACGTTTAATTCTTAATGTCATAGGCCCTCATTACAACCCTGGCGGTCAAAGACGCCATATTATGACCGCCATCGTTGTCCCGGCGGTTATAATTCGCCAGGGCAGCGCTGCTTGCAGCGCTGCCCTGGGGATTATGACTCCCCTTCCCGCCAGCCTGTCCATGGCGGTAGAGACCGCCATGGAAAGGCTAGTGGGAAGGGGAGTCGTGGGGCCCCTGGGGGCCCCTGCACTGCCCATGCACTTGGCACAGGTAGTGCTGGGGCCCCCAGGCACAGCCCCAGCCTGCATTTCACTGTCTGCAAAGCAGACAGTGAAAAGCGCGACGGGTGTAGCTGCACCAGTCACACGGCCGCAATACCGCCTGCTCCATTAGGAGCTGGCTGCAATGTTACGGCCAACATCCCCGCTGGGCCGGCGGGGATGTTGTAATGCGGCTGATCGGCGATCCAACCTTGGCAGGAAGTTGTAATGAGGGCCAAAGTCTTCTAGCCTGTATTGTGTGTCAAAAGGGATTCAGCTCAGCAGTAGTGGTAGCACCTACTCCCACATAAGTCCTGCATTGAATGTCCACTTTGTCTCAGCTCAGCACTAATGATCAGTGGCTAATACCACTTAGCAAGTATATTACTTCTGCTAATAGTTCTTTTACTGCTGTCAACACCCTGCGTTAGACCTCAGAAAATTGGCCATTATCCACAGCTGGAGCCAAGGTATTTCATCATTCAGGCCCACTTCCCATGTCATGAGTTATGTTGGAAACATTGGCTGCAACTTCCTCCAGGACACTCATGACAGGCATCTGTCAGTGTGACTGGTCTCCAAAACGTGATGTGTCAGTTTGGTATTGCTTTTCTTACATCAGATAATGCTGTGGTGCTCATTGATCCGTATCGTTATTCTCCTGGTTGCCATACCCACATAGAGCAGTCGACATGGGCAGGTAATCAAGTACACCACATTCTGCTGTTGCAGCTGGTAAATGCCTTCAATACCCATGGTCTCCCTGTTTTGATGTCCGCCTCCGGGCTCTGTAAGGTGAAGGTGCATGCAATGCAATTTCCACAGGGGAAATGGCCTTCTAGAGGATGGTTAACCCAGAGAGTGTCCTGGGTCAGTTACCAACTTCACCGTCTTGCTGTGTACCAACATATTCCTTAGGCTCCTGTGCCACTTATATGCAAACAGCATTGCTGCCATGCTATTCACTATCCTGCAATGTTCCTGGACAATGTTTTGTACTTTATTGGAGGACGGGGCATATGTGGTCATGCAATTCTATCACTTGCAGTTCTGGGATATGTCTCCAGTAAGGCTTCTCTGTTGTTATTTCTGTGCCTTTTCCGAGATCTACGGATTGTCTTCTGTCGATAATGTTGTGCTATCAATTTCACTTCTAGTGCTGCAGCTTGAGAATCAAAGGTCTCCAGTTTAAAGCAATTTCATCTCTTACTCTTAAAAGCTGGCCCACAGGGAGATTTTCTCTCAGGGCTCTCGGTGGAAACTGTTGTATATCAACAAACTGTTCTTATCTGTCGTCTTGCTGTTCAAACTGGTCTCAATGCCATCATTCCCAATTGTGAGAACTAAAAAGACTGCCTCATGCTTGGTAGATTGCGTGGGTGAACCTCAGGTGTCCATCCCTCATGTTCATTCAGTCTGAAAACTCTGCTGCCAGACCCTCACTGCTGTGTCATACTATCTGGACATCATTGATGTAGCAGCACCAGAGTTTTATATTGTCCTTATGTGGGTTACCTAGAGCAAAGATGTTATCTGCCTCAAACTGATGTACATGGATGTACATAGAGGCCAGCCAGACTTGGAGCAAAGGTGCTGTCCATTGATGTTTATATTTGATGACAAATCACATCCTCAAACTCAAAAATGTTCCCAGGGGAGATGCTATGAGGAGAAATAGTTTTATTTCTCCTCATTTTTCCCTCTTCCTGGAAGGTATGAGTATAATGACTCACCCCTTCTTATGGGAGCCAGCATGTTTATGTCCTCACTTTAAGCCTATCCTGCTCTGGGACATTCTTCAGGGCTACGGGTTCCTATTTATGAGGGGCGTGCTAATACCTACCCTACTCGTACCTTCCATCTCCAGGTTTTTAACTATATCCATGGACACCATTAATAAAGTTATTAACTGATCTGGATCCCCACACTATCCAGAAACCTTAATCTAAGAACGCCCTCTAATACAAAGGCTAGCTAAGAGGTTGCATCCGCCCTGGTGGCACTGTCCTACCAGGGTGGGGGAGGTGGTCAGTGATGAATCATGACGCAATCAAGTGTGTGAGACCACTTCTTCCATAAGGAGGAATTCTCTATCAACCAGGACAACACAACTTTCTCCCTATAATGAGAATCACTAATAATTTGATTTCAAACAATTAGGTCATTGCCTTTTGTTCAAGTAAAACTTCTTCCCCACCACACAGTTTGTGTTCACCATTGCATGCTCGGGATGGTGTGTTGTGGTACAGGACCTCTCGTCTCTCCTGTTCTGAAGGGATGGAATAAAATTATTCCCACATTTAATTCAGCAAAGTAATCATGTAATCCCTTTCAAGAACAAAGCAACTTTATGGTTTATTTTATTTTAATGGACAGTAATCCATGCTCAAAACATGCCATCTCACCCACTGTACTTCAACTAATTTTTACTATCACATTTCTTATTGGAAAGTGATACAGCGGCCATTACTGCTAACTACAATACTTCACTAGAGCACTTGTTAATATTACCCCTATGTTACAATCTCTTCCTCTCTGCTCACATCCCCAGCACCCTAATTCTCAGTTGAACTCGTTACTGACACACACAGCTTAAAGTACTTTAAGCATGTATGGTGCATAAGCTTTACTGTATTTTAAGCAACATTAGTGTATAGTTTCTTTCTGTCAGGAACCAGGGCAGGTGGTATGGCTTACCACTTAAGACTCAGTGGACGCAGGAGAGAGATAATCCTAACCTGCTCATGCTGAGTCCAACTCAGGGAAAGAAAACCTGGCAGTCCTTGCAGAGTGTCAGCACTGCCTGATGTGAAGTTTCACATATATGAAAAATGCACTATGTGTTTTGGTATTCAAACAATGAACTACATTTCAAAGTGCACAGCAACCTCTCACATATTTTGGAGATGGTGGTGGCCATCTTGGATATCTGAGAATAAATAACTTTGTGTTTCACTGTGTAATGGCGAAACATTCACAACTTTGCTGCACTGATGTAGGATTTCCTTTGCAAAGAAAAGTTGCTTCATTCTGGAGTTTGAAAATACAGATAAGCATTTGTGAAGCTGTGTTGTGTTAAGAGAATAAACTCTGAACTATATTGAACATTTTACTTGAATTTCTTAAAGACTGTAAAGATTATTGCATGATTATGCATAAGATATTTAGAATTCTAGTAACTTCTGAGTTGCTAAGAGAGTTATCACAGAATATTAATGTTTGCTTATTACTTTTCTGTGGCACATATCTCAAGCAGGAACCATAACTCGTCTTCTACAGAGAGTGCATAGTGATGAGGTTGGAGATAGCTGTATTACTTGTAGAGAAATTCATTTATGAACACATATTTAAAATGCTTATCTCTTATGTTTAGTTTTAGGAATAGCAAGTTCCACATCAAAGTACATAGAGCTAATTACACTGAAATACTGCTAAGGGGTATCCATGTATTGCCACAGTTAGAAGCAGGAAGTTGTTCACAGTATACTAATATATCACTCACTTCCTTAAGGTATGTACTACTCCTTGTATTACACCATATAGAATTCCGTGGCCTGTAGAAGTGATGGGTCAGAGTGGAGCCCAGAGTCTCCCTTTTTCGTCTTTATCCCATTTTAGCAGTGGCCATAATGCTCCTGTACACGTGGTCAATAGTGGAGACAGTGAGAAGCAGAATAGTGCATCACTTGCTTTGAATACAAGGGTAGTATGCCTGACAGCTTAATAACTCATCTTGTTATCCAGTCAGAGTGATGGCTTCTACTACTCCTCTGTCTAAGATATTAGAGGTTGTAGTTAAATTACAACAGGAGTACAGTTGAAAATAAGGTTTTACATTCAGCACTAATTGCAGTGAAACATGAGATAGTGTTAAAATCAAAGAAAAGTGTGCATTGGCCCACAGATTCGAGAAACACCGACTCATGGGCCTTACAACCTCCCTTTATGCCAGATATCAAGGTCCCTATTTATACTTTTTTAATGCCGCATTTGCGTCATTTTTTGATGCAAAAGCGGCACAAACTTACAAAATTCTATTATGTTTTGTAAGTTTGCGCCAGTTCTGCGTCAAAAAATTACGCAAATGCAGAGCTAAAAAAGTATGAATATGGGCCCAAGTTTTTTTTCACATCCTTGTTCTGCAATGGCTCCAATCATACCCTTAGTACCTACTTCTAGTAGACAATTTGGCAGCAGGGACAGAGAGAGGAAAATAGTTGCCAAACTGTTTTTTTTTTTATGGCCATATAGCCCCCATGTAGCTGCATCCCTAGGATGGCCTACCAAGATCCACACATGGAGATAAGGGTTCCATCATCTTGGGTGTGGGAAGAATGTTGCATCCTGGGATTGCTAGTTGCTTTTCATTGCAGGAAGTTGTCATCTGGTGGAAGAGACAGAAGTAGTTCTTTAGTTAGTGAATACTACATCCAGGTAACCAGACCTCAGATCATATTTGGACTTGAGGATTGAATAAGGCCTACCCTGCTGTTCCCTGGACCTGGCAAAGAAAGGCTGCACCACCAACTGGACTGCACCTGCTGATCCTTTGGGTAGCAAAGAGAGGGCTGTGCCTTTGGTGCCTGGATCTCAGAAAAAGACGTGACTTCAAGAGTTAGTTGACTGACTTCCTGTTCTCAGCTACAGGGTGACAAAGCTTAAGACGCCCACATTGGCTAGTCAGCAACTTATGTGCAGCCTTGGAAATTGAGCTCTAACACTCTTAAGGTGCACCCAAGTCTGCTATATCCAGGAGAGTCATCAGAATGCTGTTTGATCATCCAAGAAAGACACTATCGTCCACCACAGGGAGCTGGTTTAGTTATGACTAGTAGTCCAGTGGCAACTGGTCTTTTGCTGGACCATGCCAGAGCTTCAAGGGACATCAACCCCGTGACTAAAGTCCCCCATCCAAGATTATGGACCGAGGTGTAGTCTCAAGAAGCTCCCTGTCACCCGCACAGCATCCTCAGCATCCTATAGCATCTTCAGCAGTCTGTATTCCTTGCATTAATATCACACCCATAGAATCTGGAACTGGACTGGAGACTGCTTTGGTGACAAGGTAACTGTTCCAGAAATCCTCTCTGGCATCCTTGACTTGCTTCCTGCTGGAGATAGTCACCCAAAGAAGGCTAGAGTACCCAAACACAACTTTACAAACATTTTCCAAAATTTCAAAAGTTACCTTTAACCATGGCATTTGTCAATGCCTGTTTGCATTTCTGTGAAAAGCTGTGATTTGCATATCACATATATATATATACTTTTATTGATTAAAACGTTATATCTCCAGAACCCTAGAGTGGATTTTGCTCATTATGGGGGTCTACAAATTCATAAAATATTAAATATTATTATATTGAAAAATAAATAAGAGCTATTTTCATAAATTGTTTTTTTGATTTATTTCATGTTGCGTGACTTTCTTATTTGATTGTTTTTGCACTTCTAAATGCTTTGCACTTGTGTGTTTATTTAAGCCTGGCTGCTCTAAGCTACAGCTACTAATGGTTGAACTAAGTTTTTACATTGGAGTCTGGCTCGACCCAAGAGAGTATTATGAGTGTATTAGACAGTGAGGTTGCCCAACCACACCATATAATACACCACATTCCTTGGAGTAATTGAGATTGGTTGACCAGAAGCTAAAGCAGAATACTTTATTCTTTCAACAGATGCAAAGTCACACATGGGTGAAATCTTGGTGTATGTGATTAATCCTCTTACTGTGTATGTTTGGTGAGATCATACGGTTAGAGGTTCAGTTGGATAATTGCTTATCTGAACACCATTCAGAAAAGACCTAAGTATTATTTGTGTGATAAACGTGGACAAATATATATACAGAGAAAATGTCTGAGCCTATGTTGTTTGGCAGTATAAGAGGGCCCATATCTAAAGAAGGCAGACAGAAAGATGTGCATATAGTGAATGCTTGCATTCTGGAAGGTCAGGTAATTGTATAACAGATTGCAAAAGTAGACCCAAGACATTTAAAACTCAAACATTGGTAATAATGCCCATTGAGAAGCCACTGCCAGTGATGAACTTTATTCATAAATAGTGAAAGGAGCTGCCTTTCTGAGAGGAACAATTAAGTCATTTACAAGTTAGCTAGTGAATACTATGCAATCAGTTGTGTCTCCATTAATAGTTCCCATGAAAATGATTTTGTCAGAAGATCATGAGAAGTTGGCTGTAGGACTTTTAGATTCTGGATCCTCAGGGAATTTTATGTGGTTCGAGCAAACTTAAAACTCACTCTTTGCACATTCCTGGAATTAATAATACTAATCCTGAGTAAGTTAAGCAGTGGATGAGTCTATTTTATCCTAAGGTAACGTACAGTTTCACACTCATACGATTTATTTGGGAAATCATCATGAAATAATTTGCTTTAATTTTATGAATGCTCCTCAGTACATAGAAATCTGGGAATGCCTTATACAATCCTTGTATTGATTGGGCCACACGGAACAGTACAAATAATTCTGGTTATTCTTAGGTTGGTTACAAGACTTCATACTATTCTTTATGCAACTTTCTAATCTGCATACAAGAGTATCCAAACCCTGGACAGATTCACACAGTAGCTTATTTTTCTAAAACATTTTTACTAGCAGAGTTAAATTACCAGTTCACAGATATTTAACTTCTCATCATTAAAGGATATTCCAGGAATGGAAACTTTACTTACTTGGGCATACATACCACCACACAAGAGTCAAGTAGGAACTGTAAGTCATCTTCCACAGAAAGTCTATAGGTGAAGCATGAGGTAGGTATCTTATTAGAGAGAATCATTGATGACTGTTTATTTAAATGCTCATCTTTTGTATGTTTAGTTTCAATAATAATGTTATTTTGTGTAAGTGATCCTTTATGGGGGGAGGAGAAAGACAAAAAGAGTATCACCGCCATTGGAAAGAAAGTGGAAGATTAGTGCTTTCTAGCATTTTCAGACTCTATAAAAAAGCATACCAGAGGAATCTCTTTGGCCAATACCTCTTCTAAGGAAATGTTATATGTAGTCAAGGATTGAATTATTTGTTTTTGCTGATCCTTCCCTGTCTAAATTTCTGGGTGAATTTTCCTTCTCAAAGCTGGAGCACATCTGTATCTCCGTTCTGACAACTCAGGCAATCACATTCCTAAAGTTTCTTACTTTCACACCCCTGCTACTCCATTCAGCTTCCATGCACAATTCTCTCTTTCCATCAAAACACTCTCTATAGAATTCTGGCTATTCATGCTGGCTTGCTACTGGATCCTTGTTCCACTTCTATTCTTCAATGTGATCCTTACACTGTCTGCCTTACTCTAAAACCACTCTTTAATCTCTCCATATTTTTAGTCTGTGTTCCTTCAGAATTGCTCCTCTTCTCAAAATGTCCTCTGCTGACCCTGCACTCTTTAACAATCTCTCAATTATTTATATTTTTCTATTAGTATAGTTAAAAAGTGTTTTATTGTTTGCTACCTTCCTATATCACTTCCTATATCACTAACATCTTTTTCACTCCATTACATCTTTTTTCATTATCTTCATGACACTGAATCAGTTTTGTTGACAGTATTAGATGGCCTTTATACGATCATAGACAAAAGAGAGATGGCAATTACTGTTCAAAGATGGTCATCAATGCATTAGCATACATTGATGGACTACCTTTGAGTGTTATTGCATATGTTGTCATTACTGTTCCAAGAGGCAACAAAAAACATTGTTTGCATGGCAGAACATACACATTCATGCACAAACACACAACACTCTAACTTTGCATGGTTTTTCCATACATTTTCACTACTTTACCATTCCAAGAATGTGTTGGTAATCTTGGATTGCTAATCTAATTAGAAGGCCAAAGAAAACAAGCCTTGGCAAAGTCACAATAAATGCAGCTGGCCACTTAGGGCCATACCTACTGGCTATTTTGAAGCTTGTTAGAAATCTTGAACATTGGTTCTGATATCGGTTGGAGTCCTTTTACTCCATTTCTTTTACTATTACTATATTAACTAACATCTTTTTGACTCCATTGTATCTTTTTTCCATTTTCTTCATGGCATTGAATCAGCTTTGTTGGCAGTAGTATAACATGTGCTTCATATGATCGCAGACAACGGTGAGATGGTAATAACCATTCAAAGATGGTTGCCTATGCATTAGCATACATGCTTGGCCATCTTTAAATGTTTTTTGTATGTTACCATTACTGTTCTAAGATGCAACAAAAATGTTTCAAGCATTTCAGCACACATGCATGCACACACAGATGCGCACACACACACACACACACACTTCTATCTTTGAATGCCTTTTCTATATATTTCATCACTTTACCGTTCCAAGAACGTGCTGGTAATCTTAGATCGCCAAACTAATAACTACTCCCCAAAAAAACAAGCATTGCAAAGCCACAATCTGCAGCTGGCCATTGAGGGCGATACCTATTGGATATTCCAGTAGTTGCTAGAAATCTGGAATGTTGAGCATTGTGATTGAAATTGTTTGGATTTTGATTTTTACATTTCCTTGACTTTTTTCTAAATTGACTTAATTACCTTCCTATATCTTGACGTCTGCCACGTTAAAAGATTTCTAGAGATGCATTGTGCATTGACAAACGTTCAACTTAACATGACATGGGGCTTGATTCTGAAGCAAGTAACTCAGGGATGGTTTTATTCTTCCAGAGGTTTGCTTTTGGAGGGCATGGGAGTTCTTCCCTGTAAATAAATGTGCATGTAAACCTGCTACAGAAAAGCGGCCAGAGGGGGTCGTAGGTAGAAGATGGGAAAAGGGTGTAGGTGTAATCGCATTTGTGAATACTATAAAGCTGCATAGGGGGTTTTGAGGCGGGCAAGGTTCCATTTTGAGGCAGTCAGAGTTGCACTAGAAGAAGAGAGCTGACAAGGTAAATGGAAATATTTAATTTGGAATGTAACTAAAAAAGGCTGCCATTTTACAAAGCACTAATTTCGAAGTTTTAATTTTAGCGTTTGTTAAAATAAAATTTGTAAAAAACTGCTTCTCCAGGAATTAGAGCGTTTTCCACTTTACCGTTCATACTGTACTGTGGAGATGATTTGCTACTAAAACTTAAAAAATAATTTGAAGAGATTTACCTCGTACATGCTTCCAAATTTGCATGTTAGCATTATTTTTGTAACCATGGAACTATGCAAGAGGCTTAGGCACGCGCTCTCAGGGCTATCCAATCCCAGGTGCAAACTGCACACCTGGTAAATACGTTGTATTTAATGCACCATATCAAATGTTTGATTTGGGAATGGGGATAACGTGTTAGTTCCCCCTTTCATGTTGGACAAATTTGGATTTCAGGCAGTTTCTGGGCACAATTTGCACCAGGTCACAAACAGTTGTGCAATTAAGACCATGGTTAGACTCCTATCCCAGTGCAAACAAGATAATGCAATTGATTCGCAATTGCCAAACAAGGGGTTTATTGTAAGGATTGTAAAAGAGCTAGCGCTCAGCGACACTTGCATTCTAGAGAGACAACAGGCTTGAAGTTATGATTTTCAGTGAGTTGCTTCAGTGATAAGCGGCCACGTGTATACACTATGGGGGTCATTCTGAGCTTGGCGGGCGGCGGGAGCCGCCCGCGAAGCGGGAACCGCCAGAAGACCGTCCCGCGGTCAAAAGACCGCAGCGGTCATTCTGGGTTTCCCACTGGGCTGGCGGGCGACCGCCAAAAGGCCGCCCGCCAGCCCAGTGGGAAACACCCTTCTACGAGGAAGCCGGCTCCGAATGGAGCCGGCGGAGTGGAAGGTGTGCGACGGGTGCAGTAGCACCCGTCGCAAATTTCAGTGTCTGCTAAGAAGACACTGAAATTCAAAGTGGGGCCCTCTTACGTGCCATTGGCATGGGCACTGCAGGAGCCCCCAGGGGCCCCACGACACCCCTCACCGCCATCCTGTTCCTGGCGGTCGAAACCGCCAGGAACAGGATGGCGGTGAGGGGGTTGGAATCCCCCATGGCGGCGCAGCAAGCTGCTCCGCCATGGGGGATTCCTCAGGGCAGCGGAAAACCGGCGGGACACCGCCGGTTTTCCCGTTCTGACCGCGGCCATACCGCCGCGGTCAGAATGCCCTCAGGAGTACCGCCAGCCTGTTGGCGGTGCTCCCGCCGACCCCGGCCCCGGCGGTCAAGGACCGCCGGGGTCGGAATGACCCCCTATATCTAGTGCTGTATGCTGAAAGCAGCATTGTTTTAGGATTTGAAAGGGAAGCAGAGAAAGTAATTTGCTCTTTCTCTCTGTCTGTCTCTCTCTCTCTCTAAAGCGTCATCAGGTATTTTGTGAAGTGCTGTTGAGCCGTTGAGGCAAAAGCGATTGCGATTGGTGTTGGCAATGCTGCATGCTGTCATGGTAGCAGGACAGCTCGTGCCTCTACACAACTCTCTTTATTTATTGTGATAGTAGCATTGCCACTAAAACACTAATGGGGCATAACAAGAGGATTGATTCAAGTAGTAGGTTGACATACAGAGCTATAAAATGCTCCAATATTTCCTTCCAGGAAGCATTGATGTTGCCTGGGGTAATTTGTCACACAGAAATGAAAAAAAAAAACAAGATTGCCCGCAAGGAAGCATTGATGTTGCCAACAGGGAGCAGCAACCATTGGCATTCTAGGTCTGCATGTGGCACTACATTTCCAAGGTCGCAATATGCGGTTTCCTGCTTCTTTGCTCAAGCTACCTGCTGTTACTTTTACAGATCCAAATGCTAGTGTCTTCTTTGAGCCTATACAGTTTGACATTCTGTTCTGGATTCTGAATTTGTTTTGTTCTTAAACCTAAGCAAACCTTGATTTCGCCTGTGATTTACTATTAAAGTCTCCGTGCTCTTCCCCAATCTTTCTTCTAATTTTCAGTGCAGGTTTTTTCTTCAAACGTCTGCAAAGTACTTATAATACTTCGGTTATTAATGCCTGGTTAGTACCCATTAACACATTCATGTCACATGTCTTTTTTAAAGTTTTCAGACTAATTCCACTCCCCCACCCACCCATTTCTCTTGAATTCATTTGTACTTTACGTTCTGGTGTAAGCCAAGACATTTTGATTTTAGTAAAATTATATATATATTATGTTACTTATAGGGGCTTTCAGTTAGCCCTCTTCTCCATCCTACTGCTGCATATACCATGGTACAATGGGTCAACTTACTACAGATATTAGCTAACCTCCCTACAATTGAAGACAATCTGCCCTTTCACATGGAGCACACCTGCACACAAAGTAGTTCCCTTCAATGCCAGGGACTAAAAGAAATATGTTTGCTTTTTGAGACCAAAAAATATATTTGATTTTAGCCAGTGTTCATATTCACGGCAAGGGCGTGAAGCTCCCCTGTCAATAAAGTTTTACAAAAAAACATAACAAAGCAAAACAGGCATTGTCAAATTCTAAAGGCTGAGAGCCAATGCCAGACGTGTTGTTTTTGCCATTGCTTGTTTCTACAGCTAGCTACAAATCCCTCCTGCCTTTAGGTGCCTTGCGTTATAGCAGTTGAGGCACCTTCTGTGTATTTCTGTATTATATTCAGCTGTAGTACTGGGCAGACAGAATTGCTTATTTAGCCCCCTCACTTATCCCATGCTACCCACTTCTTACACATATTGTCGTTCATTCTTAGTTTTACTTTCGATATTTGCAAGGTGCTGCGTACAAAATAAGTACAGGCACTAGCCATGTCCACCTTATTATCACTGAGTTGCAGAGGTAGTGCCATTAGGTTATCACTGCGGAAGCGTCTTTGCATCACTAGCTTTTCCACAGTCAGTGAAATTGTATGCAACAAGCACAGCTGTAGTATTTTTTTTATTTTACTGTTGACAAGAATTTCAACAAAGCCAGATGATTTCCAAACGTGTCCTTTGTATCAGGTGTGGCAGTGACCTTGGAATAAAAGACGGGACAAGTATGAATTACTTTAGAAAGAGGCATCACTTTCGCTTAGTGCTGTGTAGATGTGAATTAAATGAATAGTACTGAACTTGCCTCTTTCAAATTTTCAGATTATTCACGGATGCCACTCACTCTTTAACTCACTGGGCTCTAGTGTGTTTAGTATGGGCATTAAACTTTGTTTAGTATGGGCATTAAACTTTGGATATAATAAACTGACCAGCAAGTAAGAAAGAGAGAGTGCACAGCTTCCACTAGTTGGTAAGTAAATCTTTGTTTTTAATTGTCTCCCAAAAAATGTGGATTTTTTTTCTATTGAGGAAAAAGGTAACACATGATTTACTTGTCATGACATCTTAAATTTCCCTCGGACCCCTTCCCGGCCTGCCTAACTGTTTTCTATGCCCTGGTCACCAGATGCATAGAACACAAACTTGAGGAGGAAGTGGATTTAGAGAGTCAACACTGCTGTGCCCTGTGCGCATAATGCATTTAAGTTATTTTCTTGGTTTTTAGTCCATAGTGCTTATGGGAGAACTGCCATGACAAACATTGTGCTTACACACCCAAATCAAGGGACCCCTGGTATGCAGTTGCCACCCGTCCAAGCTGAGCTCATCTCGCAGGATCCAATACACCATTAGACTATTTAGTTAAATTAAAACGATGTTCACACCAACATGGCAAAACAATGAACTCCAATGCCCTAACATCCGCACAGGACATTTTCTTAAAACCTCAAAAATAATCATCTCTAGATTCATTCGGTGACCTAAGAACATTATTCTCAGGAATTGGACACCCCTGAACATTTCCCAAACTCACAACACTTTTGGAAGTGAGTAGCACCTCTCCAAAGAGTGGTAGAAAGACAGTTGTGTCTAACTTGACTGGCTAGTTAAAGAGACAATACCAACCCACAAGTGTCTCATGAATGCTCTACTCCTCCCGGTGCTGGGGACCAATAGTGTTTAAGAAATACCAAATGAAAATTTCCAAACTGAATCTTTCAGATTGGAGTAAGAGCAGCTACCCAACCTTAAAAATAGGAGGGCAAATAAGCTGACCTAAATATTGACATAAGCTGACTTCAGAAAAATCTTTGAGCACCAAAACATTCTTTTGGTAAGAAAGCAACTAATGTTCTAACAGTCTGCCACAGAGTGAAAGAAAAAATACCATGTGATGAAAATCAATCCATCCAAGCACACCTACTGTTATTTCTTGAAGTTTCATTCCTTCTACTCATTTAGCAACATTTTGGGGCACACAAACAATAAATTTCCTCATACTTGTATCACACGCGTAGATATCAGTCACTTTAACTCACTTTTATAGGCCTTTTATACAGGTAGCCTGATACCACATAGGGTTGTATTATCAAGTGTCAAAATAGTGTAATGGGTGTTTGTGCCAGTTTGGAGACCACTGAGGCATGCATAGGTGTCATACCATATCCCTATTTTATGTTTGTAATATTCACTTTCAAAGATATTGTATCTGTTGTATCAACTACTACCATATCTTCAAGGTAAGTAGGTATGAGATTTAGACTAGTACATCTATACAGTCTTGCAACACCTTGAGGCTATGTTGTTGGCTGATATCGTGAACATGATTTATTTGCAAGTCGATATTAAAACCATGATATTGTGACATATATTCATGTTACCTCATTTGCATGGAGATACTGCCCCAAGCAAAAGAAGAAATTCCCTTGTGCCAACAGCATATTAGAAATGCAAGTACATGGGCAAAGGACCTGCAAAAAAGGTCCAATAAGTAGGTGACACCCAGATGCAATACTCCAGGACACCTGTTAATAGGAGATATGAAAGGTCCCCTTGGACTCCATCCTCCCTGAAATTGTATCATGCTGGTGGGCCCATGGACCATTCCAAGGAAGGACAAGGAATATCCTGGTAGAGTGACCAGCAGTGCAACAGTAGCTGATCTGTCAGTGTCTCTAAAGGAACACCATCCCCCAAGAACCTAAAGGAAGCCCTCCATGAGGATAAATCTAATTAATGATGGTGTCCAACTTTGTAAATGCAGTTAGAGCTCTCTTCAAAGATTGGAAGCGGGTAATTTACACTGAAACACTGAGTAGTGAGTAAACTGCCACACCTTGTTTCCATGCTTATTTTTGCAGCACACATACTAACTTGCTACATTACCACAAGATCTGCATTGCTTCCAGTAATTAGTTGCACAGCAGAATTTTGAGCTGGGTGCATCTAGTGCAAACAAGAGCTGCTTGCCAAATTGGATCCCTGGTGGCACTCAGATGCCACATACATAGACTGCATGTTGCACAGATATTATTGTGGGGTCATTTTAGCACTTTGCATGGGCATATTATTTTAGCTTGGAATTGTGGCCTGTGCCGTTTTACCCACTCCATTTCATTTATTCCTTTTTATTATTTTAGAATGGCTTCATTTTAGCAGAGAGGTTTTATTAATTTATTAGCTGCCCTTCCATGCAGAATTTGTTATTACTTCTTTTCCACAACATTTTATCTTGTGCTCTGCCCAAGCCAGTACATGCTAATTTACTGAGTATTGCCTGTTTAAGAGTATGATGTCTACCTTACACAGAAAAGACACATTATTATGTCAGGGCACTTCTCAGAACAGCAACACATTTTGTTATAAAACAATTCACTGCTGCAAACCAAGTTGGAGGATACACTCCAGCCACTCATCTCACACTGTACCATGTTGTCACAGCTCTGCCGAACTTGGCCTCGTCACTCCATCCACTTGGGAGGACTGAAAGCAGACCACAGGCAACCCTCTGCTTAATATTCAAGTATGGGGATGGGGCTTTCGTGCAGAGTCTAATATGGGCAGATTAGGGCTAACACTGCTAATGTTCTCAAGTAGATTTTTAGTGGTGCAGGTAGGACTTTTAGAGTAACTAGTGTGACAGACTTTTTATCGGTTTCACATTCCTGGTCACAATGATAATTGTGTCAGATTTCATCTTCCTAATAATCGCAATTCATAACTTTTTACATAGAACGCAGTTGCTTCAATAAATGTATTGCACATAATCCTGCTTCTGTTAATCTTTGCATGTATGAGAGTTATGTAACTGAGAGAAAGGGCTAAGATCTGTTCCACTACAACTTCCCTGAAGAGTCTGAGGGTCATGCCTCAGGCTGCCACAAATCACCTTTACTTTTGGGTTTGGGTGAGGTGCTGCTAGCTAGCAGAAAGGGTTAGGGCAACAGCTTCTAAATGGTGTGGGATAAACTCAGTCCCCCACACATGGTGGTACTGACGCCCGAAACAAGCAGTCCCCTCCCCATGATGAGGGTTCTACAACATGGCACAACCAACTTTGGTTAGGCAATTACTTTATGGATCTTCCAAGTATCTCTGTCTTCTTACATGCTAATGGCACCCTAGTTACCTTATACGGAGATGTCCATGGTATTAGGGTCTATCCTCCTCAGCTAAATAGATAGTACCTATCTTAGGCTGTAGGTTGTTTCAGCTTGAAGCATAAAAAAATGTCCCCAAATTGCTGTTTCTATCCCTGAACTGACCGTTTTTAAATATGGCAGACCCTCAACGGGTAGCAATTGCAGCAAACATGGGACAACCTTTCAAACAACATTTATTAAATAAGGAGCTTTTCTCTGAGGGTGCTGAAGTTTTGTTCATAGTTGAGGCACATGAATCATACAGAATTTAAATTTTCTATTCTTTGGTCACCTTTCCAGCAGAAGATGGGAACACGCATACATTTCACAACTACACTGTAGCAAATACACCTCCACAATATAGACTATATGCACATTTAGAAATACCACTATCTTATCAAAAACACCAAAAGTGGCTCTCCCACACAGTCCAAAAAATGTTAGACTAGGCCCTTTAAATGATGAAGGTCCTGCATGGTCAGAATTGGCCACATACACACCACACACTAATGCAGGTAATATGCCAGTGGCGGAATACGCCACTTATTTAATCATTTAGTAGAAATTTACAGATGCCTCATGGAATTCCTAAAGCAGACCATAAACACTGCCCCAGCAAGGGCTGCTGCAATGCAATCACATTTGGCTACAGCAGGAATAAATCCCATGACTGTGCACTCAATAATGGGTAAGGCACCCATCGAACGTGAAGACATTTTTATTTTGGTTAGCACAAAAAATAAATGCACTGGAAGCAGTCTTTCCCCAATACAGGACCCCAAGATAAACATAGAATTCTCACAATGTGCTTGCTCTTTAGGCTGGTTCCCTCAGTAGACAATTGTGCCACCTGGGGTGGGGTGTTTGCTGCACTCTATATACAGCACATAGTACATCAACACTTGGGAAGTGTTACAGCAAATTCAAGAAAGATACAGGGCTGGCCCTGCCCTGGATTTGGGAATGCAATTGATAAATACTTTTTTCCACAGTGCTCTCAATAATATTAAGTAATCTTAAAGGGAAACAGTAGCATTGGTAGTACGCCAGCGGCTCTGGGATGTTCCTGCTCAGGACCAAGAACGTTAGCTGCAGAAGATTATCACCAAAACCTATACATATACAGGTAAAGGGAGTCTGGGAGCCCGACCAGGTAAACCACAATTACAAGGTAAATCCAATAAGGATTTTACCAAGTAACCACAAGAGGGTTCTAGAAATGCTGGAATAAACAACAACAAAATACAGATGATCAAAAACAAGACCTCTGAGAAATGCCATAACCTTACAACTAGGGAAACTTTAAAAACTCCTGATAGATACCAATATACTGACACTCACCAATCTTGTTCCTTTCAGGGCTCATCAGACAAATGTAGTGAAAAAGTAGGGCAGTCAGAACCACGAATTGGGTATGTAAAACAGAGAAAGTGACAAGGCTTATCTGAAATTTCATTAAAAAAGGAAGAGAAACTTCAAGAACAGAAAGCGCTATTTAAACAGAAAATGGTTGCAGGCATTTTGGCGAACAATGCCACACATATTGAGAACTTTACTGAAGAACAGGACATGGGCAGTGACTCTGCTAGACAGCACGGCAGAGGTCACAATAATTCACCAGAATCTTCAAAAGCTTCTGGATGTGACAGCAACTAATGACTTTCTTCATGTCAAAACTGCGGACAGGCGTATCTCCCCACCAGACACGCTTTACAAATTAAAGATACAAATAGAGGGAGACACAGATCGCACAAATAGAGGTATATTTTTGTGAAGATTAACACTTAATTATGATATCCTCCTGGAAGAAAAAGATTGGCCTCTTGAATTTGTCTGTAATCTCCTTGAGGGACAGATGTCATTTTGCCATCTTTATCAGTCCTTGTCCCAGATGTACTAAAAGAAGCTTACGCCATGGATAGCCATTGGCATAGGCTCCAGTGCTATACCGCAACCATGTAGGATGAGATGGAGATTCCCCATACCATATTATACCAATTAGGTCAACACCACATGTCCAACCACAGTACCCCATTAAACATAGGCTAAAAAACAAGTGAGAGAAATACTCTCACCACTCGAGTATCAGGGAGAAATTGAACCCTGCATATCACCAGCGAATAACCCTTTGTTTCCTGTAGCTAAGCTGAACCATTCATACAGAATAAACTACAGACACCTTAATACTCATACATGCACATTTGCAATACAAAAGGCAATCAGAACAGGGCCTAATAACAATTTAGTGTGTAAAAAAATACAAAACAACCTTGGATATTCTGCCAAAATGTAGCACCTGAAAGTCAAGATCTGAGTGCCTTCTGTGTGCTTGGCTCTAAAAGGAAATTGTGCCTATTCCCTAAAGGGTATAAGATCACTCCAGGATTGTTCTCATCCCTTGTAATATTAATACAATGTGATATTGGCCCTAGGCTTTGTCCTATGTAGATGATATCTACCTCAAAGATGACGACCCCAGAACACACCTAAAACGGGTGAACCACATTGTTGTGGGATTTGCTGAATTGGGCTCTAAATATAACTTCAAGAAAACTAAAATTGTTTTTCTCAGTGTCCTATTTTTGGGGCACAAGTTATCAGATGATGGAAAGAGTTTGGCACCCTACTTTGTAGAAAAGTGTGCAAATGACAACCTCCTAATGGCAACAAAAAGCTACAACCATTGCTGGGCTTTTTCAACTTTGGCAAAACTTATATTCAGGATAATGTACAACGCATAAAACCTCTTCGTGACTTAATTTGTCCAGATTTTTCAAACAAACTTTGGACAGCTGAACATGCAAGCATCCTTAGAGCATTACAATAATACATGCTTGAAGCTAAACACTTACACACATGTGACAACAAAACAAACTTTGTCATCAGGGTAAATCCTGGCACTAGCGGGTTCACCTATGTAATATTCAATGAGGGTGACACCACACCAGGAGCTTGCAAATCACATTTGTACTTGACCGCTGAGTAGCGTTTTGTACCCACAGAAAAAAGACTGTGGTCCAGATGGCTGTCATAAAAGAGAGGCCTCTTGCCGAGGGGAAATGCAGCCCCTTGAGGCTGCCACCAAGGCTAAGTCCCAAACGCAAAAGCATTACATCCACGTTGGACCCAGTGGGCAACTTCTCTGACAGCCACTGATGTTGATTATGTTTTTGATCCAAAACTTCAGACCCAACAATTCCTTCAATATGAACTTGAATACCCTAAAACATCTTGCCTCTTGAACAATACCAGTTCACCATTTATACTGATGGTTCAGCCCAACCAGCCTTAGGTACCAAACACCAATACTCCACCACTTGCTCAGCCGTAAGAGGTATACTGAGGGTCTGTAAATTCCTCCCTAAGCATACCTACACGCACACCCTAGGGGACAGCACTGCACAACTTACAGAGCTTAAGGCTCTAATTTTGGTGCAAGAGCACACAGATCCTGAACTTTCTACAATGATTGTGTGTGATTCATACTATTGTGTCCAGTCCTTCAATTAATACTTTCACTATTGGCGCCAAATGGGTCCAGAGATTCAAAAGGGAACACCATTAAATATAATTTTTTGTTGAAGCAAACTACCAAAGGCCCAGGTAGTTCATACATTGGGTCACCAACGTGTTGAAATACATGCTGTACGAAACACTTTAGCTGATTAGGCAGCCAAATAAGCAGTAGCTCTGGCTGCTGTTGCTGTGATTACTTATTCTCTCACGAGACTGGATTATGAAACACTGGCTTGCTGTGAAGGCTTCAGCTGACAGCAAGCCCTTAACAAAGGCATACTCTGCCAAAAATTACTACCACTTAAGTGCCCAAAACATTGCATTTGCAACTGTACCAGGGTGGGTGATCGTGTGATCCCCAACAAAGACCAGAGACTAGATTCAATAAAAGCAGCATATGAGGGGGTTGTTTCTTCCCATGCTGGTATGGTGGCTACTATTTTATTACTTCAAAAATGCTAGTGTTGGCCAGGTCTATACAAACAGACCAAACAGTATGTCCTCTGTTGTGACATCTGCCAACAAATTAAAGAGCCCACCATCAAACACCCACCACATACAGCTCTCTTGATTTCCAACAAACCACTACAATGTGTGCTCC
Source organism: Pleurodeles waltl (assembly GCF_031143425.1). NCBI lineage: Eukaryota > Metazoa > Chordata > Amphibia > Caudata > Salamandridae > Pleurodeles > Pleurodeles waltl. The sequence continues at coordinate 721,826,244 of NC_090449.1, forward strand.
TGGACCACTGTGATCCTTTAGGAACTGATGGTGCATACAAATATATTTTAGTCACTGTTGATTCATGCTCCAGATTTCTATGGGTATGGCCACAATGGTTAGCTCAAATGCACAATGCACAAAAGCACAATGACGCTCAAACTGTTAATATAAATTTGCAAGTCTACATCAGGACATATGCAGTTGCAACATTCCACTTTAACCAGGCACTGCCTTTGCCTCCAAGGCATTTGGAGACACCATGGCAATGATGGGTGTTCAACTCCATTAGTCCTCCCATAGCATCCCAAGGGTAATTTGGTTATGGAAAGGAAGAACCAAGACTTAAAGCAATCCTTAAAAGCAAGAGTACTACGTATGGGTTGAAGTTGGTTGCACCACCTGTATGGAGCCCAGAGAGCACTAAATAATCTGCCCAGGAAGTCTTTAGGAGGAGTACTCCATACAAAGTCATGTTTGGCATACCTATGTATGCGTTCTGTGCAAGCCACTCACCTGAATTCCAGGCGTTCGAACGGGGCGATGACAATTCCCCAATCCCAGTGAGGACTAACATGACCACGATGAGGAGTATATTGCCCTCTCGCCAGTCCTCAAGGGGAAGGGGGTTTGGGAAGAGAAGAAGAGAAAATAACAGCTTCTGCTTTGTGGACAGCAGAATCGGACAGCTGGACCCTGGACTGCGTGACGTTCTGGGCATGAGGACTTCTGATTTCTCAAAATACCAGGTTCTTTGTTTTTAGGATTCTGGGCTGCAAAAGAATTACTTCATTAATACATTGAATTTGCATAAACTCTTGCAGATATATACATTGCATAATGTCAGTTATTGTTGACACATTGTGCATTCTTTACATACATTTCTATAAAGGTGAACAAGTAAATTCTTCTTTTTACAATACATTCACAGAGTATCTGGAGCAATGTCCAAACTCAAAAACAATGACATTTACTAAAGGGCTTCTTGTGTTCTGGCGTAATCTTTTACCAATAATTGTTTTGATAAACTTGTTCTAACTCCAATCTCTTAATTCTTAGGGGAGCGCCTGTTACAGGAAATACATCTTTCCTTAATGTCTAGTTAGTGATATTTTGGATTCCAACCCAAATGATAGATTTTGCTAGTTCTTATTGTCAGAAATTATTTAAAAGACAGAGCTCTGTTTTGTTTCATTGATTTTAGTGCAGCGCATTAAGTGATTAATCTTTCTTTACTTTGAAATGAAGTTACTTGCTTGAAAACTTCAGAAGAACCCAAACTGTTTTTTTTAACCTTTCTTATTTTTCTTCTTTTACAGGAAATAAGGGATAGTTGGCAAAAGACGGAAGAGGTGAGCCAGGACTCCGCAGGAAGCTGACCGGAGGGCGAGGATTGCCAGATCCTGACTGGAGGCTGTCCGGAGGACGAGAAATGCTGGAACTCAACTGGAAGTTCACCGGAGAACGAGGAACACTGGGACTCGACTGGAGGCAGGCTGGAGAACAAGAAACTTGACTGGAGACAGGTGAGCAGACTAATAGATATGAAACAAAGCAAGGCCTCAGACTCACAAGCATCCTTAAATAATCAAATGTGTACATGTGCCTTTTGGCAGTTGATTGCTTATTAAAGAAATGAGCAATTCTCCTCTCCTCCTGATCGTGGCACATGTTCAATACAGATTACATTGTGAAGAGCACATGTTTTGCAGTTACAGTTGGAGCAGGTGGAAAGGTAGTTTATTGCTTGTTAAGGAAATGAGCAATTATCCTCCTGATCGTTGCACATGTTCAATACAGATCATGTTATGAAGAGCAAATGTTTTGCCAATTACAGATAGCACGAGTTTAGCAGGTGGGATACAATGTGCATAATCAACAAGCATTGGTTATAATAAATAAGACATTTAACAAGCATTGGTTTTGCAAACTTCATTTTTAAGGATGTAATGTATAAACTGAAATAAGTCTGAATGTTGCGAGAAACAGCACTTTACTGTAATCAAACTCTTGGACATGCTAGTGTACCAACAATATTATGTACCAGATCTTGATGGCTCTGGTGCAGGGGTGACAGAAACACCTTTTGACATAAATGAATGTGTAATTGTCTTGCAAGAATTAAAACAGTTCTGTGATGAAAATTCTTCTGCACATGCCGCCATTTTGGGAATGAGGGATTTGCCAATAACATCAACCAGCTGGATTCCAAAAGTTTGGGATCTAGTGCAAAAAAAGATTGCTGCAAAGAAGGAATTTGGCCTTTCATATAGAACACCGGTTTCAGTCCTGGGGATACACTGTATCAGAACTGTCATTTTATCATTGCTGCCTGGTTCTAAAGAAAATAGTTTCATTTCAACTGACAGTGTCAAATTGCACCATCTGGTCAGTCCTGCACAGTAGACCATGAGGACTCCTGGGCAGCTCCCGTACCTCTCTCACTACTATTCAGAATGTCCCTCTACAAACATTAAACAATGATGAAGATACTTTCCCGTGCTTAGAGAGGGTGAAAAATGATGTTTCATTAGCACTTGTCAACACATCAACAGCAAGAAATGTCCAAAATTCTGAATTATATTACTCATTTCAACTCAAATGGAAGGAATCGTTTACTATGAACCACCAGGGGATACATCTGCCAGTTCTCCTTTATCTTCACTGGCTCCAGTATTTGCAAGAACTGCTTCTGGTTATTTTGCCGACATCAACAACTCATTTTCAAATTCTTCAGCATCTTTTGCAGCACCTGTATCAAGATCATGTACGCTTTTCAGCTGGCTTAAAACAATTATTTGATTTGTCCATGGTATTATCTGTGGATATTTCTGACTTTGCTTGCCTTTTGTTCTTTGGATTGGCTTAGTCATCATTTTCTTTCTTCTGATACATGGTCACTACCTTCCAGATCTCTCTGCTGTTGAACTGGTAGATGAAGTTTTAAAACCTTACCTGTCCTCATATAAGGTCCAAAGAGGCTTGTCCCTAGGGAACATTTAAAATGTTCCAATTCTTGATGGTATTGTTTGGGATAAAGTACCATTCGATATCTTCGGTTCTATGGAAATTATTCGAATTCCATATGTATTCAAAGTATATATGAATTATATTGTAACACCAGTGGTTGTTTCCGATGACTGGGATGTAAAACCAGTTGATTCTATGCTTTCTTAGTCTGAATATTACAGTGTATTTGAAAGAAAAGATGTTTATATAACAACTGTGAATTATGGGGAAATGTTTTGTTAATATCATTACAGACAATATTGTTTGCACAAAGTCAGCACCCCGAGAACTGTTTTTAATAATTCACAATGGAAAAATTCTCCAACTCTGCCAGCAGGGAGTTCTAAAACATATGTCTTTTGTTTTGCTGGGCATGCTGTTAAAAAGGCTGAGTCGTTTTATTTTAAAATGCCACCTTCAAAATTGAAGAACATTTTGTTAACTGACACAAAAATGATTTAATCTGACTCCTTTGTTTCCCAGTTGGCTATAAAAGGCTATGAATATTGGTTGACTTAAAAAGTGTGTGGGGAACTAGAGATTGGCAAATAAAGGGTAGGGAAGCTTCATTTAGAGCATGCATTATTCCATTACAAATTATATTTTTCAATGAAACTGTATAGCAAACAAGTTGCTTAGGCTTGGCAAAAATTATAGAACTGAATGCGCCCAGTAATCCCGCACCAGCTAAATTTAATAATTGGCAAATGATTTTAAATGCCACTGAAGAACAGCTCAATTGGTATGTCCAGAACGGCACCTTTAATTTAATACTTTCAGGTCCCAATGGTTAGTTATTGTTGCCAGTGGACACAAATGGTTGTCATGTGTGTTTTGTAAACTCCACCCTGGGTGTTATAGTGAGTCGACCAGACCCTTGTTACTTCACCACACAACACTCTTTTATCGTCACCACACACAGCTTGGGCAAATTATGTCAGCAATGTTTAAAATCTTTCAAACTAACCGCCATTAAAGAACTCCTTAGATTCTGATCAGAAGACATGGACTTACAATATTTCTTGGTAGGTCCCAGGAAACACTCACAAAGCATTTCTTATGTGCAATACATAATCAAATTTGGAAGCTTTCCTAAAAGGAAGCCACTGCCCGGTTATGGCAAATAGATCGGGAAAATTTGCAGAAAGCTCTAGCTGTTTTCGATAATGGTATGAATACATTGTCCAACCACATTTACACTCTAAACAACATAGTGCCATCCACGATTGAGATCATTCAAAACATGTCATTTTTATATCATGGACAGAGACAACTTAGGTCCACTTTGCAGTTGAGTTGGATGTTACAAGTTCTTAAAAGTGGCAGTGCGCCCTGGTAATTTGTTAACTCCAAGGAGTTATTTGCTGCATGCACATCATGCTTAACATTGAAAAGGTAAAAAAGGTGCCTTTTACTGTGGTGGAATTTCTATCAGCAGTGTGGTTAATACACAGAGTAATAAATCTGCCCATTCCAACATTCCAGTTTACTTTGTGCTTTAGACACAGCTGTCCTTTCACGGAGCTTGTAATGCTTCAGTAGCATACTTAGCTTGTTATCTGAAGGGTGTTCCTGTCCCTTTGATTCACTCAGCGTTCCAGGTGCTCTTGAATGGGAGCTATGTGATGCTAAATGATAAAGGCAGCTGTGATAAGAAGGCTGGCATAAACTACATGGTTTTGGCCTCCTAAATGGTGACTTGTTGTGGAAATGTGCTACCCCACGCGAGAGTTAAAAGTAGCAGACATATGGCCTTATATTGCTACTTCTAATGTAAATTTTGACAAGCTGAGTAGACTGTCGACTCTTTTGTTTCAAAAATATGTGGTGCTTACATCTTCCTGCGTGACCTATGATCTTCAAGTAGCAAGGCTTTCCACAGAGATGCAGTCAATTTTAAATACCAACTTTCCAAAACATTTTGGTGAATTGATTTTTTGCAATTATAATGCCTTTAACACTGCTGGAATTGTACACTTTTTTTAAGGCTGTTCAATCTGAGTCTGTTAGCACCTTACAAACTGTCTTTAGAGTTATACCTTTAGCCGTACACTCTCTATTTTCGAATGTTTTTGGGGAAATTCCCAATAACTTTCACATTAATTGATGGTATTTTGCTGTTTTCCATTTGCAATGGCTGCCCCAACAAAACAAAGAGGAATGATGATGCTTCCACCAGCTCAACTGTGTCATGAACCCATGATCCAGTACAATATGTGCACTGACACATTGCAGTCAGACCCATCTGACCAGGGAAACCCCTTATCAACCACCTTTCTCGATGGGATTGATGCAAAACTTCAAAATATTTGAAAGTGAAAGCAAACTCATTCGGCATTTGCTAGAATTTGCTAGAAAGACTGTCGTCATCATGTTAAATGCTATTACGGAGATTTAGCATCTTCTACTGAGAGGACTATGGCTTATACTCATGATAATCACAACACTGTTGAAGAAATGGATGTCCAGTTAAAGATTGAGCTAGAAAAAATATTCCCCAAGACTTTGCTGTTTAGATGACTTTGAAGCTAACCCGAAGTCGGTGAAAGAGAAGCTGAAGTTGAAGTCATTGAAAGAGGTGCTAGAACCTGGCTTGAGACTTGGATAAAAAGGATTCCTTTTCGAGTACACATGTTGGGTCTTGAAAGAACTCAGTAATCCATGAAGTATTAGAGTATAAGAGAATAATTTTGAGTTTAACAAAAACAAAGACCCTGTCATAAATTAGTTGGGCTCCTACCCAGACTAACCTGTGGTTCCCTACAACATTTAGAAAGGCAAAAACTGCTAGGTTTCCAATGGTGAAGTGTCAGCTGGCTCTACCCTCACAGACCTATAACCCAGCATATCATCAAACAGAAAGCGGCTGGCTCAGTGCATCAGAAGCTTCACCCTACTTATTGCAGGCATTCTAACATATAGGGGGTCATTACGCCATTGGCGGGCGAGCGGTAACCGCCGTGCGGCCGCCAATGCGGCCACACTCCCGCGGCCCCCATCATGACATCCCGGCTGGGCCGGTGGGCGCAAACCAAGTTTGCGCCCGCCGGCCCAGCGGGGATGAGGCTGCAACATAGGAGCCGGCTCCTAATGGAGCCAGCGGTGTTGCGGCCGTGCGACGGGTGCAGTTGCAGACAGTGAAAAGCTGGCCGGGGCCCTGTTAGGGGCCCCTGCACTGCCCAATGGCATGGGCAGTGCAGGGGCCCCCAGGGGCCCCAGGACACCCCTTACCGCCAGCCTCTTCCTGGCGGTGCAAACCGCCAGAAACAGGCTGGCGGTAGGGATGTCATAATCCCCAGGGCAGCGCTGCTTGCAGCGCTGCCCTGGCGGATTATCACCGCCGGGGCTAAAACGGCGGGAAACCGCCGGCCCCGGCGGTGCGTCATAACTTTTACTTGGGACAGTGCACTGTCATCATGTGTCCTTTGCGCTTCACAACCCTCAAAAGGTCAACAGCAAATGGAGTGTCTGTTTTACACCGTTACTCTTTGACCACTACCAAGTCCCCTTTCTTAAAGACTATTTCCTGGACACTTCAGCGCTGATCAGCACATGTTTTCATTTTGCACTTTTGAGAAGTGTCCATGACATAAACCTTATCAGTCAGTTCGGTGTTGATTGTGGCAGCTTGATTCTAATTGCTCTCCCAAATAGCAAGGTGGCAGGGCTCTCACCAATTGTGGGATGAGGAGTTGATAGATAGGCATAAAGTGCTGGGCACAGGCCTTGATTTACTCTGAATTACCCTCTTGAGGGTATCCATAATCCTTCAACTACACCATTGGCTTGGGGCCAGAGAGAGGTGTACTCTTCTGGTGCTTGACATTGAGCTGAAGAACCTCCTTATCTTCTTTGCTATTGAAAGGTGGGCCATTGTCAGATTTGAGAATAGCGGGAAGCCCCACGCTTCAAAGATGTCATCAAGCTCTCAATTACTTTATCATGGGTTGCGAATGAGAAGTCTTCCGCCAAAACATGAGTATTCATCAATGACTATAATTAAATGAGGTCCATTTTCTAGAGTCCCAAAGAAGTCAACTGCAACTCTCTCCCAGGCATGCAGAAGAAGATCAGACATTGTTAATGGATGCTGTGTCACCTTGGGGGACAAACAGTTACAAAGATGGCATGTATTTAGCTCTCTCTCAACTCGTTCGTCTACGCGAGGGAACCATATTTGGTCTCTTAGAGCTGATTTCGTGACTATAATGCCACAATGTCCTTCATGGGCTAGTTCGATGACTTGCTGTCTCAGACTCTCAGGTATGACAATTCTTGAGCCTCTCAGTATGATACCCTCTTGGGTGAAGGATAGCTCATCCTATACATTTTTTAACTTTTGGAATTCAACATCAGAAGCAAAAGGTCGACAATTGGTCTTCCAAGATCACGTTGTAATTAGGTTTTTGAGGATGAGTCTGTCTTTATCTGCTTTGTTAGCAGCAACAATATGTCCCATCAGGGAATATGTGCTTAAAGTTTTAAGTCTGATTTTGTGAAACTCACACTTTGCTGCATTAGGCGTGAGACCTTTCTCAGCAAGTAATTGACACACTTGCATAAGAGCCTTGTCATGCTCCTTTTGTGCTACCCCAAATACCAGTATGTCACCACTGTAATTGAAAGCATGCATAACAGGTAAAATAATTTGGCGAATAACATCCTGACATATCTCTTCAGCCAAAGATACTCGTCTAACCCAGACCTGAAAATACCGTCATGCTGATGGCCTTCCACCCACTGGATTTAGATGTTACAGTTCTGCTGGCGGTCTGAATGGCAGCAGTTTGCTGACGGCGAGAGATGGCAGCAGGACTCTATGAACTTCATGCAATGACAGGGGCAATAGAAGTGAGGTAAGTGATACACACTCTACCTTTGCCACAGGTGTACCCCCGCACTACACACTATTCAACACAAAACATTCACATAATAAAACATTGCTATTCCGACACAACACTACCGGTACATGCCAGATACACACTTTGACATACATCTGTGACACAATATACACGCACCATTGACACTGCACCCACACGTCACAACCACAACAAACAACACAACTACACACTCAGATACACAAACACATACATGCACATCACCAGCCAATCACATACACATACGGACTCACACACACATTTCGCAGCACAGCATGACAGATGCAGGTCTCATGGCAACGTGCACACATGAACACAGTTGACAGGTGTGAATGTACTGTCATTGTGGGTCCAGCAGTCATTTGTCAGTGAATACTGGCACCATAATGACAGCTGTGTATGTGTGCGATATGTGTTGTGTACCAGTGTGTCCCAATCAGTGTCTGGTCCACTTGTGTCCCTGATATATGCATCTCACAGTGATTAAAAAAGTTATTGTGACGTACTGTATATTTCCCCAACGGTTCACACTTCCTGCACAGTGCCCACCCAACACACACTGGCAATGCGGCATCCCTACCTTGTAATCCGTCCGTCGATGGGGGGGGTTCATATTTTCTCTGTCAGTTGGTGGCAGCAGCGAAGGCAGGTGTTGTTCAGTCGTCTCCAGTCAAAGACAGGGGAAGTGGTAAAAAGGTGAGTTTTCACACCCTGACCACCCGAATCTGCCAACTAAGGAGTGGAGGTCAGATCGCCACCTTTTCTTTGGCGGTAAGGCACAACTAAATCTGCATTATTGGAAGGCTGGCTGTGGTACCACCGGCATTACCTTTTCCTTTTCCCACCGTCAACGTGGGCAGTGTGTCTTGGCGGAGATGATGATTCGAATGCACTCTTTCATCTCAGGGCCCACCAACATCTAAATACTGTGTGAGGACCGCTGTCGCGATGGGCCAGTTTGCAGTAAAAATGTTGACAGCAGGACCATTATTACCAACATCTGAATTGGGTCCTTAATCTTTTGTATCTGAACAAACCAACATGAGTTGAAAAAATAATAATGTACCTACAGTTTTTTTCCAGCTCGAGTTGATGATTTCCTTTGTTCAGGTCAACACGGGAGAAGATCTTAGCTCCGTTCAGCTGCAAGATCATGTCTGCTATGTGGGGACCAAGATGCCTTTGTCTCTCAATTGCTTTGTTGGCCTGGCACATATCAATACAAATGCACACTACACCTCCACTTTCCTTTTTTGGCACCACCACGATGGGCGAAACCCATGTCGTAGACTGGTGAAGTGTTCAATTGTGTCATGTTTCAAGTGTTTCTAGTTCTTTCTCAACGGCTGCTTGTAAGTGAAAAGCAATTTTGCGGTGCCATTGGGCAACATGACGAATGTCCTCATTAATACACTTTCATCTTTTTGAGTCTTCCTAGGCCATGAAACAATGACAGGAATGGACTCACAATTTCAGCCTGAGCATGGATGTTGTAATTGAGAGATATCTGTCCTATGGCAGCAGCAGTGACAAAGCTAAGTAGGCATGCACTAGATGAAGTTCCCTTTGTATGATGAACTTGACGATGATCAACTGTGCTTGGTTTCTACTTGTCATAACTGATGTTGCCTTTTAGACATGTGGGTGCGGCGAGAATGCTTCTGGAACCGCTATGGCCCATTTTCTAGTCTTACTTGACACATTTGGTTTCTTTTTCACTGTGCAGGCCATTATGAAGTGGTTTTCTTTCCCGAAGTATGACTGACGTATGGCTGGACATTTACCTTCATTGGGAAATAAAAACCCACATCAGAAGCGTAACTTTTTCTTCTTCGGACATGTTGATTTGTGTGCATCTATTTTGTGCTTCTGCTTGTTTTTCATGACAACGCTGATTCATTATACCCTGTTCCTGCTTCCATATCAGCAGCTTGTTATTCTGCTCATTCTTCTGCACTTGCAGCCATTAGCATTTTTTTCTAAACTGAGTGGCTCTCTCAACACATGTCTTCTGAAGAAGTCTGAAAGGCAGCCATGAATGACTCAGAGATGCATGGCTTCTCCATCATTGAAGTCACAGTGTTTGAGAAGTGTATCAAGTGTCTAAACAAATTCATCCATTGTTTCTCTAGCGTGTTGTCATGCTTGGTTGAAGACGTACCTCTTGTAGTCGACATTCGGCACTGGATTGAACTTGGCATCCAACGCTTCTTTTATCTTTTGATATGGTTTTGCATCAGCTTGTGAGACTTTCTTTATCACTTCTTTCTTTCCATAGCTGGCAAGGTTTTTCAAGTATTTAATGTTTTTCTTATCATCTTTTTCTCCTAGCACATCTATGAAGTTAGCAAACGTTTCAAACCATGCAGTCCACCTGGCTCCTATGTTCTGTTTCTTCGATGTCGCAAACAAAGGTGGTGGCTTCAGGAACCTAGCTGCATCATTCTTTGCTCTTCTGTCTGTTGCCATTAGAAGCACGTGCTGTTCAGGCAGCATTTGTCTTGTAAGGCAGGACTGGTAACCTCTCCACACAACACCCACTGCCTGGGCTTGGTCATCACACCTGATTTTCAAGGTCATATAGCACTTCTCTCGCTTGTGCCACAAGTAAGTTTCTGTTTTCATACGTGGTCATCACTGCCTTTAGCGCTTGCTTTTTATTGATGATGGCTCTGTGTTATGGTGCATCACAGTATCTCTTCTTTCAGCCTTAACAATGGGTTTTGGCGGGCTTTACAAATGTGCTCCTCTGCTAGGCCATTGACTTCTTCATTGGCTGTCTATTGGCCAGACTACGGCTTTGACTCCACATATGCTAATTGTGGAATGCTTCGTATCAATTTAGAGAGCAGATGGCATGCATGAGATGTTTGCTTCACTTTTGCAAACTCGCAAGGAGAGCAGCTTCAATTTTTGGGGGCATGTATGTAGGAAAGTACCATCTTGCCTGGCATGTTACCCCTGTTTTTACATGTATGTCAGTTTGTTTTTGCCTGTCTCACTGGGATCCTGCTAGCCAGGACCCTAGTGCTCATAGTTTGTGGCCTGAACGTGTGTACCTGTGTAGTGACTAACTGTGTCTCTGAGGCTCTACTAACCAGAACCTCAGTGCTTATGCTCTATCTGCCTTTAAATTTCTCACTATAGGCTAGTGACCACTTTTACCAATTTCAATTGGCACAATGGAACACCCTTATAATTCCCTAGTATATGGTACCTCGGTACCAGGGTATTGGGGTTCCAGGAGATCCCTATGGGCTGCAGCATTTCTTTTGCCACCCATAGGAAGCTCAGACAAACCTTTACACAGGACTGCCACTGCAGCCTGAGTGAAATAACGCAACATTTTTTCACAGCCATTTTCACTGCACTTAAGTAACTTATAAGTCACCTATATGTCTAACCTTCACTTGCTGAAGGTTAGGTGCAAATTTACTAAGTGTGAGGACATCCTTGCACTAGCAAAGGTGCCCCCACCTAGTTCAGGACCATTTCCCGGGATTTTGTGAGTGCGGGGACACCATTACACGCGTGCACTACATATAGGTCAATACCTATATGTGGCTTAACAATGGTAACTCCGAATATGGCCATGTAGCATGTCTAAGATCATGGAATTGTCCCCCTATTCCAAATCTGGTATTGGGGTGCCAGTTCCATGCATCTCCAGGGCTCCACTATGGACCTCAGGTACTGCCAAACCAGCTCTCTGGGCTTTTCTCTGCAGCTACCGCTGCTGCCACCCCACAGACAGGGTTCTGCCCTCCTGGGGTCTGGGCAGCCCAGTCCCAGGAAGGCAAACCAAAGAATTTCCTCTGAGAGAGGGTGTTACAGCCTCTCCCTTTGGAAATAGGTGTTAAAGGCTGGCGAGGGGTAGCCTCTCCCAGCCTCTGGAAATGCTTTGAAGGGCACAGATGGTGCCCTCTTTGCATAAGCCAGTCTACACCGGTTTAGGGAACCCCCAGTCCCTGCTCTGGTGCGAAACTGGACAAAGGAAAGGGGAGTGAGCAATCCCCTGTCTATCACAACCCCAGGGGTGGTGCCCAGAGCTCCCCCAGTGTGTCCCAGACCTCTGCCATCTTGGATCCAGAAGTGTGAGGGCACTCTGGAGGCCTCTGAGTGGCCAGTGCCAGCAGGTGACATCAGAGACCCCTCCTGATAGGTGCTTACCTGACTAGGTGGCCAATCTTCCTCTGAGGGCTATTTAGGGTCTCTCCAGTGGGCTTTTCCTCAGATAATGACTTGCAAGAATGCACCAGAGTTCCTCTGCACCTCTCTCTTCAACTTCTGCCAAGGATTGACCGCTGACTGCTCCAGGACACCTGCAAAACTGCAACAAAGTAGCAAGAAGACAACCAATGACATTGTAGTGCCTAACCCTGCCAGCTTTCTCGACTATTTCCTGGTGGTGCATGCTTTGGGGGCTGCCTGCCTTCATCCTGCACTGGAAGCCACAAAGAAATCTCCCGTGGGGCGATGGAATCTTCCCCCTGCTTCAGCAGGCACCAAACTTCAGCGTCACCGGTACTCTGGGACCCCTCTCATCCTGACGAGCATGGCCCCTGGAACACAGGTGGTGGACCCAAGTGACCCAGACTGTCCAGTGGTCCAGCTGTCCAAATTTGGAGGAGACAAGTCCTTGCCTCCCCTCTCCAGACAGTAATCCTGTGCACTGCGTGAACTGCAGCTACAAGGGTTTCTGTGTACATTTCCACTCTGTCTTGCAATGCTCAGCTCCCTGAGTTGATCTGCAGTATCATGGGACCCTCTTCTGCAGTGTTGAGATGACTGCCATGTTCAGACTTGTTGAACCCCTGTTAATGGACTTCTGCGGGTGCTTCCTGCTTGTGCATGGGCTCTCCATGTTGCTGAGGGCCCCCTCTGTCTCCTCACCCAAGTGGCAACATCATGGTAATTCCTGGCCCCAGGCAGCAAGGAAACAACTTTGCATCCTCCAGCACGCCGTGGGACATCTTCTGCACAAAGGAGAAGTTCCTAGCACCTTTCCTTGTTGCAGAATCATCAGCTTCTTCCATCCAGAGGCAGCCATTTTGCACCTTCATCTGGGTTTAGTGGGCTCCTGCCCCCCTGGACACCTTCTCAACTCTTGGACTTGGTCCCTTTCCTTTGCAGGTCCTCAGGTCCAGGAATCCATCTTCAGTGCTTTGCAGTCTGTTGTGGTCTTTGCAAAATCCTCTATCACGACTTTAGTGTGTTTCTGGGAAAATAGTAGTACTTTACTCCTACTTTCTAGGGTCTTGGGGTGGGGTATCTGGGACACCCTTAGTGTTTTCTTACACTCCCAGCGACCCTCTACACACTACACTAGCCTAGGGGTCTATTTGTGGTTTGCATTCCACTTTCTTACTATATGGTTTGTGTTGCCCCTAGGCCTATTTCTTCCTATTGTATTTTACAATGTTTGCGCTACTTTCTGACTGTTTTACTTACCTGATTTTGGTTTGTGTGTATATTTTGTATATTTTACTTACCTCCTAAGGGAGTATATCCTCTGAGGTATTTTTGGCACATTGTCACTAAAATAAAGTGCCTTTATTTTTAGTAACTCTGAGTATTGTCTTTCCTATGATATAGTACCTGTATGATATAAGTGGTATAGTATGAGCTTTTGCATGTGTCCCAATTCAGCCTAAGCTGCTCTGCTATAGCTACCTCTATCAGCCTAAGCTGCTAGAACACTACTAATCTACTAATAAGGGATAACTGGACTTGGCACAAGGTGTAAGTACCATTGGTACCCACTATAAGCCAGGCCAGCCTCCTGCAATGTATCCCCTACTCGTCACCATTTGTGTCGGCCTCTCCAGCTGGGGAGCATGTACATGAATACGGGAGACACAGAACTCTGTAATTGACATCTTTAATCTTCAATATACTTCTGCGCTGTCTGTGCATTGCATCATAACTTTTATGACCACACCTTAACACCTCTCATATGATTACATAGTTCCTGTCTAGAGTCCACCAAGGCCTGTGAGGGCCTAAGCGTGCATGATATCAAAGACATTACAGTATTATTTCCACACATGTAGTTGGTGTAACCTTCATGAAATTGTGTATTACACAAATTGCACTATTTCAGTAGTCTACATGAAAACTGGAATAGAGGCATGTCTTCAGGTATAAATGTTGACCATGATATCTGCTCAATATGTTGAGCAGTCATCTGAAAACTCTACTCAAGGAATGTCCTTGGGTAAAATAATCACACAAGATACATCCTCAATGTATTGTTAGATGTCTGCATGACATTTTCTATTAGCATCCAAAAATTATCTAAAAGTGTAGACATGATATAAAAAACAAAATTATTGCAAAATACTTGATATATAATAAACAGGTGCTATACAAGTTTATGTTTGAATAAAAAACTGCTTTTACCTAATTCAGGTAAATACTAAAAGATGGGCTGCCAATGAATGTCCAGCATAGAAAGTGCACAACTGGTACTACGACAATTAATCCTAGACAGAAAATGGTCATGTGTCTAAGTAAATCCAAGATCTCTGCCTGTCATTTGCTCAGAGAATTTGACACTTTCCTCAACAAATGTATAAAAGATTCACAACTAGGGAATATTATTTGATACTTACCTCTCCTTCAGACCTCAAGTATGCAAAGTTGAACAATATGCATCCTATCATTTTGTTACAAGGGCTCTCCCACTTCACTAGAATTCTCAGTCTACCTTCTTGTTGAATGGTTAGAATGTCAATTTATTTACTCTAACACCATCTGCAAAGGTCTCCCATGTAGGACAATTTCAAACCTAGAGCGGATGCAGAACAAAGTGGCTATTGCTCATATATTGCTGCGTTATCTTGACCACATTACTCTCCATCTGCATGGTTAAATACAGAACCTCTGGGTGAAATCAATGCACGTCTAAGGCTTTATCATGGAATTCCGTTTTGCAATTCTTAAGACTTGAAACAGACTACTACTCAAGAACAGCCATTGGTGTATGTTAAAAGCCTGTTATGTGCAAGGACCAAGGCAAAGTGTTTACTCTCCTTCGCCATGTGAACTTTCTAAAGCATCAGTAAGAGCAGAAATGTGGCATGGAGTGCTATAAAAACCTCAGTAAATAAACCATATGCAAATAAATATGCTGTGTGGTGGGAGGTGTTAGAGGAACACCACCCATTCTCATTGAAGACTGGATGTCTATGTTAATGCATGTTTTGATACTTCTAAAATATGAACCTAGCTGGCAAGTGCAAAGCAGGGGATAAGCCCCAATGACTATCGAAAAGGTGAGGTGACTGTTAGATGAGATATAGCTAGTGGAAGGAGTGAGAAGTCAGCCTATCTAAATTAGTGTCCTTGAAGAGATGTGTTTTTCGTTTCTTCCTGAGTTGTTGGAGTGTTGGTACTGCTCTAATTTTGGAAGGGATGTTGTTACAGGTCCTTGGGGTGTAGCCTAAGAAGGCGTGTATTCTTCTTCCTGTAGTGTTTAGTCTCTACTCTGGCTATGATGGAATTCTCTATATGGGTTTGACTTCCCGATATTGGCTGTTTGTTAGATAGGTAAACAGGGTCTTTTTTTAAAGACCTTGTAAGTGATGCAGCTGATCTTGAAAACAGTCCCAGCTTGCGGAGGGCCTTGTAGCATGAGATGATAAGGTTTAGCTTTTTCAGTCCCATGATGAAGTGTGCTGCAGCATGAAGGATGCCATTCAGAGGAGCAAAGAGAGCCTCTGTGATGTTTCTGGCCATGGAATTGGCTCCAATTAGGTGGAAAAGGACAAGGGCTTGAATTGGCATTCTGAAATCATCTTTTAGGAGAAAATGTTGTATTTTCTTTAGGAGAGAGAGGGAGTTGGAACCAAGCTGTTTTGGACTTGTTGGTAATATATGTTGTTTGAATCAGAAGTTTGAGTCAAGAGTGTATCTAAGGGATTTTCCTGTTATATCAGTTGGGGTGTAAAACCTGTTAGGTTTAACCCAGCGAGTCATGACTGAACCACATCATTTTAAACATTGTTTGCTAAAAGAATGATTTCTGTCCTTGTGGGGTTAGCATCGGGTAGTTTGTTGGCATCCAGATTTCAAGTTTATATATGTTGTTTGTGGAGGGAATTTTGGCTTAGAGTTCAATGTCATCAACATACTGATGCATCTTGCTGTTGTCTGCAAGCATGGCTCTCCAGGGTCCCACATAAAGGTTGAAAATTATGTGTGACAGTGTGGAGCTCTGAGGGACTCTCCAGATGATCAGAGGAGTCAGAGATCTGGCAGGTCTTATCTGAATGAATTACTGTCAGTTAGTGACGCAGGAGGTAAACCATTCTTGGAATGCTGCAGTGAAGCCCACACATATTTTTGTGGTATGGATCAGTGTTGAATGGTCAATAATGTAGGAAGCTGTGAAGAGGTACAGAAGGACCAAGAGGCAAAGTTTGTTTTTGTTAATGGGGAAGAGGGTGTCAACAACTACTTGAAGCATGGCTGTTTCAATACCACAGTGTGCTTTAATCCCAAATTTGTCATCCACTTAGCTTAGCCCTTCTTTTTTATTTTCAACTTTCATCCTTTAATCTACTACAGATTGGTGTTATGAAATGTCTTGGATTGTTCAACAAACAATTCAATTTGTTTACATTTTGATTAGCTAACGAAGGTAATTCACAGTATTAACATATGTGTCTATCTGATGTATTCTACAAGCCTTCTCATTGTGCTAAAAGAAAATTGCTGAAATAGTCACATTGCATAATCAAGAGAACAGGTACCAAATCTATAGTCAATGTCTAAAAATATACTGCGTAGTTGAATGATTGAGAGACACAAGTGCTCATTCGTGGGTTAAAAAAAATTAATCCATCCCCATATTTACATTCAGAAATGTGATCGTTGTGAATGTAATGGAGAATAATTTACGTTAAGTAGACTTGCTCCATGTGCCCCTTGTAATCGCATCAAACAGATAACAGATCATCACTGAAGGGTGCAGAACCCGAACTGACCATGCAAAATGCCCGTATCCATTAAGTATTTAATTTTCATTGATTGAACTACATTTGTTGAATCAGTCTATATTCAAGAATTGTCACCCAAGAAGAAGTCCCAATTCTAGTTAAATTTAAAGTTGAACGTTCTTATAGATTAGGAAACAAAAGTACAGCAAAAATGGAGGGAGTTTGAATAGCCAATGTTAGCAACATTAGTATTTATGATTGACTCTACAGCAGGATCAACTGGTCAGACAATACAGCAGACTTGAGCAACACCTAGGGTTAACTAGGGTACTCACTACCTGTGGTGTGCCCTTTGGGGCAATGCCGCTTCTCTGTTTATTGCTGGTCCCAGGTAGGTAGGCATATCAGAATTTTGGTGGGGCATGGGTCTGCAAACTCAGAGCATCTGGTGCCATCTACTGGTTGTTTAACCCTTACTGAATGCCTGATCATTCATAAATAGAGCAGGCTTGTTTTTAAATCTATAAATAAAAGTTGCAGCATTAGTGTAGGACCTCAAAAAAGCATCGGGTCTGGGACATAACAATTCCTCTGCTCCACCGCTTTGACATGCTTGGTCTCAGGCCTCATAGAAGGGATGCAGATACTGAGCGTTATAACCCCTTTGAGTTTCTGTTGTTTTTCACTCTAGGCACTGCCCTTCCTTAGCAAATATGGTGCTGTTAAGAGGGTCTAAGGATGGAACAAAGGAGCCCACCTTTTATGTAATTGCAAATCAAAGAGTGAGTGATGGCACTTCTACTACACTTGGAAATTTGTTGAATCAATGTTCATGATGGCTGAAGGAAAGGAGTAGTTTAAAAGTTGCCCGTTAGGGAATGCATCACTTCTTATGCCCTTTTATGTTCTTTCACCTTGTATACTCAATTTATGGTATTGTTTAATTCCCGGTAGCAGGGCCGTTCTGAGTGTTGTTTCTCTCACAAAATAAGGGGATGAAGATCAATAACTGGAAAGGTCGTCGTTAATCACGGAATTCAGGCCGATATTTATACTTTTTTAGCCCCCCATTTGTGTCATTTTTTGATGCAAAAGCAGTGCAAAATTACAAAATACAATTAAATTGACATGATAACCATTCAACAAGAAGGTAGACTGAGATTTCTAGTGAAGTGGGAGAGCCCTTGTAACAAAATGATAAGCCGCAAATGCGGCGCTAAAAAAGTATAAATTTGGGCCTCAGTGTGCAACAGCAATGTTTGATATGGTTTTCGGAGATCACTCGCCATAATTTTAGAGAGCCTTTCGAAGTAACTGTGTAGTAATGCTTCATGACTGCCACTCCACATTTAGCAACCTCTCACCCTCTGACCTTGT
Organism: Pleurodeles waltl; assembly: GCF_031143425.1. NCBI lineage: Eukaryota > Metazoa > Chordata > Amphibia > Caudata > Salamandridae > Pleurodeles > Pleurodeles waltl. The sequence continues at coordinate 721,844,428 of NC_090449.1, forward strand.
AGAGACTGTTATTTTTAAGTAAAGCTCTTAAATAGTGCTAAAACACTAACCTGTTTAATGAGTTAGGATTTTGTATGTGTAGCATGTTCCAGTTTTGTCTACTTGATCGGTGAGTGGAGTGCACACACCAGTGTCAAATGAATATATTCCTACATCTTTCCTCCCTGTCCAGGATCTTTCATCATTTGTTGACATCTGGAGGATTTGCTACGACTTTCTATTTTTGATGTCTTTCTGATTCATAGTTAGAGCACTGAATTTGTCACATAATCAAGTCTGTCCTTTTCCTTATTCAGAGCAGTGAGGCTATGTCCTTGTATGACAAGGTATTTAATTTGATGAAGAAGAGAAGCATGGGTATTGATTAAGATATAATATACTGTAGGCGAACCCATTAGGATGTGCATATTTGATCTAATACCAAATTTTTCAAAATTGGTAACAAATCTGCAGACACACATGTCAAAAGTCATTTATGTCTAAATCCTTTGGCGAGTGCCACAGTGTGATTGAGCTGAATATGGAACGGTCTGCCTGTTTCTACATACAGTACACACCATGGTGAGTTGCTGTCTCTACACTTAATGTCAATGTGTGTATCGCGATTAGCAAATAGTTGGATGATATTTTCCTAATGAGCATCTCTGTGCCTTGTTGCCTTGTTGGTTTCAGTGACATGACCACTCCAGTGGCTGCAATTTCACTAACAGTTGTTGGCTGTCCATCATAGTAATTATGTGATGATGCACTTGGACATCTGGTGCCATTGCTGGCGTGCTTTAGCATAGGTTAAACATGTTAGCGTAGTAATTGGACTTTAATTAACTGCATACCTCCTGCTCGATTTCCGTAGAGAAGGAACTTCAGGGTTGAACCCCCTGCCCTGATCACAGCCCCACCATCGGATGCCAAATTATCATAACCATACAATCAACCACTCTCATGTGAAATGCTACCATAATGAATTAAATTGCCAAAAGTGAAAATCCAATTTGTGTGACAAATACGGGGGAAAACATGTGAACTACATTCTTAAATTTCTCATCAAAATATGTAACAAAGAAATTCAATTATAGGTGTATTTGCTATGACCCTGAGATAAAATAAATGATCTCAAGGATTAATACACCTTGTTGTGCATCTTTTAGTAACCTGTATTTTCCATACATATGCACCAGTATTGAAAATGTGTTTATTAAGGAACCACAGCAGATGCCCTCTAATTTTGGCATATTATCCTGCGAAAATTAACTATCCTTTGAAAACATGTTTTTAAATCAATTTCAGTGTATTGGCCCAAGGCCATTTAAAGCTGTGATTGACTCGTTAATCTCGCGAATGTTTGTCCAGGCAAATCAGCTAATTGCTTGGAAATAACATACACAATGGAAAAACATTTCCTTAATCAGAAATCCTAAGTACTTTGATACTGCAATAGAACACATGATTATTCAATTTCTTTAGCATTATGCTTGGCTGTTTTTGTCAGTGGAGGTGGTAGTTACAAGCAGCCTCTGATATAAACGTTCTGGTAATTATGTGAACTTAGCTCGAAGGGGTACATCACCTCTACCGCTGAGGTGAAGTGAATATCTTTGTCACTTGTTTTCCTAGACGAGATGTCAATCATCTTACTTTTGCCTTTTTTCATACATTTAAGCTATCTTTTCACACAAGTAAGTGAGTGGCAAGCTCGTTGACTTCTGCAAAGAAGTAAATGTAAAGCAAATCTCCACAGAGTATATTAGAAGGAACAATAGCTTTTAGGAGTCTATTTAAAAGCATGAATCTACAGTATGGCATATAATTAATTATACCATGCAGCATGAAAAAAACGTAAAAGTAATTCAATATTGTCAAAGTTGCACAACACTTCTCAAACAGCACATTCAGAAATAACAAGCACCAAAACTACCAAACATTACTCCACGAGGTTTAGGGACGTAACAGATTTTCATGATTAGATAAATTTACACGCATTTCATCTGAAAGGGAATTATGCGCATATTCATGGTTTAGCCTGAAAGTATGGCAGGGACCAGGCCCTCTTGGGCCTGCAGTCCACAGAGATGATATAACTGAAAACAAAATAGATGTTCTTTTGTAAATCAAAGGCGATTTGTAGTAGTTTCACCATGCTTTTGTAAGGTGGTGGCCGGGCATGTTCTACATTTTTAACAGATAAACGTGTCTGTTGGATTTCTGCATTTCTGGAAGGGGTATAAATCCACCGGGATTTGCCAATTTATTTATTATTCCTAGAGGTAACGCAATTTATTTTTAGGAGGGCATTCTCAGTTGCCTAATACTGCCACTGAAATGTTTTCCTACTGCTTAGAGGCAGATATTGGCCCTTGCTTCATATAGCAGGTGAACAGTAGTCGCACACAAATGCATGCAATCAAGGGCACCTTGCCAACATAAACCTCATTATGAAAACCATAACTCCTTCCAGTGCAGGCACCACCATCTCTATATGAAACTGCAAGAGACGGCAAGCAGCACAAAGATGCAGAGCAGTGGGTTTCAGTAAATTAGTTTGGACCACTGAACTCAAAAGAGTGGCGTGTTATGCCTCCCCCAACCCCTTCTGAAGACAAGCAGTGCTTCTGAAAATCTGTTCAATAGCTGTAGTGAGACCCTCAGACAAGCCATATCCAGCTTCCTCCTTGGAAATGTCACCTCTGCATGATGTCTTCCATTTCACCTCTTCAGCTCCTCACTCACAAGAATTTTTAAATTAACTGGTCATCTAATCTTTACTCAAGTTGAAAGAGATCCATTAATATATCAGGGACATGCTATCACCTTGAGGAACTTCTCTTATTCCCTCTCATCTCCCCAGCTCCAAATAATGGTTTGATCCTCTCTGGGAGATTTCAGTCTAATCACTGTGAAGGAGGTTGTAGCCTCCAATGAGAATACGTTGGACATCTGTTTCCTTTGAAAACCTCTGCCCCATAGCAGTCTTAAATACCTTAAAACCATGCAACAATAGCTATGAGACGAGACTGATGAAAGCCAGTCTAAGCTCACCAGTTGTTCCAGATCCCTGCAAGTAGTTGCCAAAATACATAGAAAATATATACTCAGTTCATGGTAGATGGGTTTTATCTCTGTCTGAAATGCACCCTAGCCTTATCATTGCCATATTCTACGTTAGAACCATACTTGAAGGGTAGTGCAGGGAGATTTCCACTGTTGTATCTCTCCAGTGCAATAGATATGGGGGGCAATCAAGTCTTGATCCAGCAATTAGATGAGACTGCCATTGGGAGCAAAGTGCTGAATTAATATAGGCAGTTCCTTCCCAGTCAGATCCAATCCATCTTGTGGGGGCTACGAGGCTCCTCTATCGCACCCATGTTTTATTAATACATATGCCTGACCCCTGCTCCATGATTAGGTCTTTTGAGAGCAATGCTGTGTCTTATGCTGACAACACCCAGCTTATTATTATCAAGCTTGATTACCATACTTACATGGGCAATGAATTTGAGAGACTGTATGGCAACAATCCATCAACTAAATTAAATAGACTTTGGTCCTAGTTAGACAGCTAAACTCGTGGTGGTGGTCAGACCATCGCACTCCTGGCGGTCTGACCACCAGATTACGATCCTGACGGTCAGACCGCCAGGAGACCGCTGCCGGGATCATGGCAGGGTCCCCGCCATGAAAAGGCTGGCAGAAAGACAGTGCTGGGGCCCACAGGGGGTCCCTGCACTGCTCATGACCATGTCATGGGCAGTGCAGGGGCCCCGTGCCAGCACCCTCAGAATGTGCATTGTCTGCTTTGGTAAACAGTGTGCATTTCGAGTGTGCTGTGTGCGAGGGCATTGGCCTTGACTCCCTGAGCATATTGAGGTGAGATCTTTATTGCAAGGCAAAGGCAAATCTTGTTCACTACTGAAATACTGTGCTGCCACAAGAACTGATTTGAATGTTGTCCCATCTCTTTAGGCGTGCTAAATTAGTGACAGCAATTGAAGCCAAATATGCCACACTTTTAAATCTCCTCCATGCTTAGTTCAAACAATTGTGAGGGTAGTATATCATGGGCAATTCATTTACACATTGGCAACTGAATGTCATAACAGAAGACACGCTTGCTGATTATCACACCTGGATGATCCATTCCACAGTGAGATACCTTGACTTATCTGAGAATGCAACATTATCGCCTACACACCTTCAACAACACCTCATTGATTATACATCCCAGCACCATGATATCGCAGTGACTATACAAGGACAGTTGAACCCTCCCTACCCCCAATTTGGACTGCAAACTAAAGTTGATTTGTGTGTCACAGACTCACTTATCACTTAGCTGGATTTTCTACTCCTCGCATACACTAACCACCTAGAGAAGTGGCTGACAAATGTTATTAAGGAATACCAATGGTCATCTAAGTCCAGTAATCATACTATTTTAAGAATTTACAATGCGTTAACCACAAGAGGGAAGACATAGCCCTATACCAATAAAACCCCTTTCCCACCAAAGAAGATAGACAAAATAAAACAGAGCTGTGTATGTAGAATCGTTAGCAGTCACCAACTGACAAGACACCCTCCAAGAACATCACTCAAATCCATTTAGTAAATGTACAGTAGCAACATTGATATGGAAGTCACAAGCACACCCTTGGCTATCCGCATGGCTACCTAGAAAGCAGATTTGCATTCATGAAACTCCCAACAACAGGACTGATATTCATTCTAGGTTTCATATATCCACTTAATGCTAACAAGACCAAATTCATAGCAAAATTATCAAGACCCTTTGTCGAGTTCAGAGGAACTCGATCAGTGGTGGGATGGGTCTGAAACCTGGCCACAGATCCAATGCCGGAACAGACCAGAACAATTATTAAATGCAATGAAAGTGCAAAAGAGTTATTGAAAGAATTTATGTTTGACCATCATTTTTATGACATATGGCAAATCATCTATCTCTTGAAGAAAACATCTTCATGAAATATGGTGAATCATCTATCCCTTGGAAAAAGACTGGAACTTTCTTTCGCCAGCCCATAGGAGTATGTCTAAAATTGATTGGCTGTTTATGTAAAGCATCCAACCTCAAGAGCCAATCTTTTAACTGACAGAATAACTGACAATTCTCCAGTAACAACCAATCTCACACTCAGACATGTCACATCCCACAGACAATACTGGCACAAACAAACATCCAAATACAAACTACCAAACTACCTCAACAGCGATACCAAAGATTTACAAGTAGAAAATGGCTACTTGGTCAACCCTCTAGGCAGAGGGGAAATCAATTTAGAAAGGATTATCCATGCATGATTTGTCTATAGCCAAAAAAAGCAGTCAAATGAAATATGCAGGTAAGATAAGAGTATTGCCTCACTGATTACAAAAAATTAGACTACTTCTAAAGATTAGACAACATATAGTAGTCTAAAGCTTTGCTCTGCATAGTCCATACACCACCAGTACAGAAAAAGAGCTAGTTTGTCTCAAGCAGTGCCTCTACAAGCAGGGTGGTAAATTCAGCAGAATACGTGTATTCCAATTACAACAAAATGGAAGCCCAGCTAGCCTTTCCAGTGAAATGGAATCCTCAAGACAAACTGCTGATATTACAGAGACTTTTGCTTCATTTTATGAAACCTTTTATACTCCTTTGAAGATAGATTCATGGACAGCCTTAGACTTTCTTCAGTGAATGAAGATGGACTCTCAGGCCTTATCAAAGTCCAATGATACTGGGTTACCTGCTGTCCTCATTCCTATTTTTACTGGCTCTCAAATTCTTGCCGATTGCGACTTTGTGTTTGGAGTCGATTAAAGGAATATCCTCATAAGCAGGACCACTAAAATGAGTCCTCTTTGCTGATGATATTCTTATATCCCCCTCCGAACCACATACACATCATCTAGCACTGATATCCTGATAGACTCCTTTTTCCCTATTCTCAGGTTACAAAATCAACTGATGAAAATATGAAGCAATGCCTATGACCTACCTGAGTCAGTATATTGGATCTTCCAGTAAAGTGGGATCCTAAGGACATGCATTAATTGCATATTTCTATGCTGTTAAGGTCTTGAAGGCATAATGGAGGACACAATACTACCACTATCAGAAAAACACTAACAGACAACAAGAAATAGCCTCAACGTCATCTATCTATATGGAACAAAGTGCAAGTGGTCAAAATGGTGGGTGCTCCAAGTTTCAACTATGTCCTGGGACTTTTTCCCATGATATCGCAATGTGGTGGACGTCCCATCCGCCATATTAAAAGTGCATATTAGCCTGTGACAATTTTATGGTGGATGGGATAGCCATCATGTTTTGTCAGAGTATACCCACCACCAAAACAATATGAAGACTTTGGAAGACCAATACAGACATTGACTTTCTGATAGGCCAGACAATCTAATAGTAATTAGTACGTTGAAAATCTGGAAGTCAGCAATTAAACATTGCAAATAGACATAAGGTGCTATGGTGTAGCACCTCTATGGCACAACAATGGCAGAATTGGAGGATAAATCTGTCTCCTGAGCCGAATGGGAAGCTTCAGCCATCATCGTATTAGATCACTTAATAGACAATAAAGCTATCGCAGATCATTCATGGCCTACATTTACAACTTAATCTCAGACAGACACATTTATTGAGGTATCACTAACATGTACACTGTATCCGCAACAAACATAGAAAGCTACACACATCCCATCCTTCCCCGTAAGAAACTAAATTGAGAGTCCAGGACAGCTCAAATGTATTATATTGGGCCTCTGTGGACTGCTTTTAGACCACCATTATTTTCCGCCAACATTATTCACATTCAAATCCTTTTGTCAGGATAATGTGCATCATTAATACTCTCCTGAAGAAGGGAAAGAGCAGCTTACCATACGCATAAAGGTAGTACAAGAATCCAAACTGAAATTCCCCTAAGCTAATCTCCTTTATCACTCTGAATGATGGGGATGCAAACAGCCAGACTGTGACCTGATTCACATTGTGTGGAACTATCAAGCTGTTGGACTTTTCTGGGATCTGATTTCGATAGTTGTATTCTCAAATCATTGAGTGACTTTTATGCCCTAGAACTGCCTGGTAATTTCTCATGACATGTCATTCAGTGCTTATTTTGAAAGAATACGTGGTGGGGCTCGGTGTTTTCCTCAGACTCATGCACACTGTGCTGCTGAATGCCAGAGTGGCAAAAAGCAAGGCTGTGTGGTCTTTAATCCATTCTGTGCCTTTTCTATCAACCACCAGACACTCCCTGCCAATTAATTTCACTCTTGCAGGTTTCTTCTTTCTCTCACAGTCTCAGTCCGATCATCTTCCCCCTTCTTTTCTTTTGTGTGTGTTTTTTCTCTTTTGCTCTGAGTCAGAGTCCGATGAGTAAAAATAGGTGCCTGATCTCCAGAGATAAGTGCTGGTTGCGCCTACCTGTAACCACTTGCTCAAATTAAGCACTGAGGCCCTTATTTATACTTTTTAAGCGCTGCATTTGCGTCAAAAAAGTATGCAAATGCGAAGCTAAAAAAGTAAAAATAAGGGCATGAGTGGCAGACAGTATAATACCAACTAATCACAGACATTGATGGGCAGCCACAGTGACTGCCAGTGCAAAAATATGTATGCTATGTTACTGGAGAAAACACAGTTGCAACCAGTGAAAAATGGCTCACTGGTATGGACAGGATTGCAGGCTATGAAAAGGTCATCTATATTCTGAATGATCAGGTGCTCATCTAGAACTAATTTGGGAACCCTTTTTAAGACACTAATCAAATGTACCCTGTCTGGCACCATGTCATTATAATGGTCTGTTCTAAGATATATATTAGAGGACAACAGGCAGATAATGAAATATCTGTAGGACTACAATGTTTGACATGGATCCGGTATGGATAAAGGGGACAATGAGGTTATGATAATAATTAGGAGTGTATCTATCAAAAGGCATGTATTGTACATCAATTGGAAAGGGACTAGATTTATCAGTTCTTAAATTTTTATTTTTCAAAACCTTGGCAGTGATCAGTGGATTGAGCATGTGTAGACTGTTGTTTTCCTTTGCAGATAATAGGAGTGTGAAGATTGCTGTTGAACACCCACTTCAACCTTCTTTACCACACAGGCACAATATAATGTAGCTATTTATTTAAATTGTTGTTTCTTTTCCTTTTTACTGTTTTTTTACAGTGATCCTTTACTATGGCTGTTTCTCTTTGTTGTTTGACAACTAAATGACTGAATGTTCAGTAAAGTATGAAATAGACGTCAGTATAGAGCAGGTAATATATCTGTCCCATCATGTTACAAAAAAAACAATAGAACATTACCTCAAAAAAACCTCCAGATACCAAGATTTGAAAGCCCTAGCAAAACATCAATATGGACCATGGCTGCTGCATTGCCTGAAATCAAGATGCAACCAAGATTATCATGCATTGGATGGGTTCCTTGCTCAGAAACATGTAAGCAGTTATTGACTACGACTGAGGTGCTGGGGAATGGAAAGTGTATTTGTTATCATCAGGATTATAGGTTTGCCAGGAATCTATTAAAGCTGTTTGTTAAACAAAACTGTTTACATTGTGCTAAGAACATATTTAACCCTGGAATTCATATCAATAAATGGATCTAGTGGTTGATTACAATCCCCCAGAACAACATTAACATTAGGGCAAACTATCATCTTAGATGAGGCTGCGTTCCAAAATTGAACATTCAAATTAGGATCTTAAACATTAAAAAGACCATAAGAATACTAGCCAATTGTGAAATTATCAAGTTCACCTATCCTTCAAATATTTTTCTTGTTTAACCAAATCTATATTCAAAGATTTGTGGTAAGTGATTTCAACCCAATTTTTAGGTCTCGTTAAGGCAGCTCATGCACTGTCGCTTGAGTTACATTTTGTTAGCTTACAAGAGGCTTTGAGATTGCCCATTGCTTAGCATTGGTTGGGTTCAGTGTCACTCTCAATTCCTTGTTTCTCTTTGGTCAGCACATACTGGCTCCCCTTCCATCTTGTGTGCTTGTCCCTCCTCTTAAGCATTGCCAAAGTACTGCTTCCTTTCAGCCTGCAGAGTTATTCCACTGCTGAAGTGCTTTTGGAGGTCCTTTTTTAATATTTTTGTTGTAGCACTCCAGAAAGGTGCATATGTTTGCAGGCCTCCCCACCCAAGTGTTGTTGCTAATTTGTTATTGCCTGCTTCTTTGTTGTTGCCCCACCGTTGTTTCCCCTTTGTTGTTTCCTGTCTGATTATTGTTTCCCCATTTTTCCTCCCTCCATTGCAGTTGCCCTGTTGTTTTCCCAGCTACTTCCCCCTTTGCTACTTGCCCCATCCCCTCTCACTAGGAAAACAAGCATTGGCAAAGCCAATGGGTATTGTCTATGCAATATCTGTTGCCTTGTCAAAGTTTTTTTTAGCTATGTTGTATAGGAGTGCATATGCCACACAGCATGGTTGAAAGTAAAAAAAAAACATGTTATGAAGCAGCCAGCATTGATCGCATCATAATACTTTTTCTTTTTACTTTGCGACATGCTGCACTGCAGCTGTGCTGCTGTACAATATGGTTAAAACATCATTGACAAAGCCAACCGATCTTGCTTTGGCGAGACCTAGTGGCTTTGCCAATCCTTGTCATTATTGATGTGTGGAAAATCTCTGTAATGTAGTATCAATGTATGAGTCTTTACAAACAGAGCAATATAAATTAGCTAAAATACTAGGTTTTGGAACCAAACTATGCAATTATTCACATATAATTGAACTTTCAATTCAAGCAAACAACCCCAAACCTCAAGTTGAGAAGAAAAAATAATGCTTTGGAACAGAAAGAAAAGAAAGAGAAATAAACAGTGTGGTAAGAGGCTATTTACGTCATAACCGTAACAAATAACACTTTAGTAAATAGATAAAAATGAACATGTTGTGAGAAACCAAAGAAGAAAGATAATCACGAATCCCCTGACAGTCTAATCTTACAAATTGAGGAGCCACTCTATATTGTGCAATGAATTACAATAACCTTAATATAACCGATCCCAACAAGTGAAAGATCACTGGCGTGTCAGACGCTATAGATGTACCTATAGACGTGCCTAAAGTGCTGGCGTCGGACTGCTGAATCCACCTCAGAGCTTCAAATGAAGGTGGCCATCCGACAGACCTGCAAGAAGGGTTTCTCCGTGGAGAGGAAAGGAAGAGTTTATATTTCAAATGAGCATGAGTAAATTTCTCAGTTTTTGGAATTAAACATATAAATGATTTGTCTCTTTTATCATTACTGCAGAGACCTTCAGCCCTTACACACAAAAAATTAACCTCAAACATTTTGGCACATTGATGCTTTTTGTGCCCCACACAACTACATCTCACGGGACCTAAAGAGTGCTATATTTAAATTATGCCACGTCAGCATGCATGCCACACGGCACCCGAGCTATATAGCTAACAAAACCATATGCCACAACAGCACAGACGCTTAAAGCAAGGAAATGGAGAACCGTTCGAAATACAAAATACACTACAAGTAGTCCTTTGCAGCGTAGGGCCCATCGTATTCACCCGAATTAACAAAGAAGGGCCACCATCAAACAGCATTTTAAATAGTTGAATATACACTGAAAAACACACAGTGGCAACAAGTCACCAGAGCTCTCGTCCATGAATGATGAGGAAAGATGGTCTGAACTTTCAAAGCTTTACAGAGCAAAACAAATGTATAAAGTGCACTATGCAAATGCAGGTCATGATTTATAATAGCATGAGGTAGTACGAACGGATAAGATATGGTTTGTCTTTTGTGTGTATTACTTACATTTTTAACTCATTCGCACATAACGCAACATAATAGCTTCAGCTTGTAAACATTGAACTGCGAATAGATGTATGATTGCCGCCTACACCCCCTTAAGTGTATACAATATGCTATCTTTTTAGCATTCTCGACATTGCATTATACTTCATTGACAAATAGAGTCAACATCTAATTGGTTTACTAGATATTTGCCTCCTGTTTAGATAAGCTTGTGCTTGCCTCTCTGCATATGATAGACATTAATGGAGACAATGAACGGAAATTAAGGTGTTTCATATATCATGAATTTATAAATCAATAGTGTATGCTATTATTTATTTATTAGGTTATGCAGCTGTCAGTTCAGCTGTAAATGGGGCTCTGGGACACATCACAGTGAACATAACAGGAAGCGTTACAACATAACAGTAAATGCTGGCGTTTATTTGGAGACTGTCCGTCAACTCCACACTTAGCAGTAGGCCCGCATGTCTTGAAGAGGACGACAATCTGGCACTTGTGCAGCCTCTGTAGGAACGATAGGTCATATGTGCAAACTAAAATAGGACAGATGGCAGACTGATGTCATTACCGCCTCTCTCTAGAGAGTCAAGGATATGAGAAGACAGGAAATATCAGAGTGCACTGAAAACAGATATCAGTAAAGTCAAAAAGTATATCAGAGACATATATCTTTCTTAAGTAGTCGGTGATAAATAAGAACATTAGTGGGTTAGTATGCAAACCTATGCTAAAGGTGCTGCCCCACCAACACCACCACGAGGCAATGAGGCGAGAGAGAATGAGGCTAACTGCCAGAGCTGCTGACTTTTGAGCTAGAGACCCAGGTTCAAGTCTTGGTGTCTGCTCAGCATCCTGTGATTCTGGGCAAATTACCCAATCTCCCCATACCTACAAAAAATGAATGTGTCCTTGTGTAATGTAACTGGTGCTCATGTAAAGCACTCCAATGCTTTTGAGTTTGCGCTATTAAAAATATACATACATAAAATGAGCTCACATAGCCAAGTGGTCTTGTCCTCGTACAGCAATATGTTCTTATAGGTGGCTGAGGGTCACAAACCATGGTCGAAATAAATCTGGACATGTTACAATATGGAATCAACACTAAATTAATCCACCACAGAGACACTGGAATAAATACATAGAAAGTTCTCCTTGAGAGTACAACATTAATCCTAATAAACAACAAGGTCCATAGGATTAACCACTAACCATGGGTTCTGCAGTGGCGTTCTTCATGCATAAAGCACTGCCTCATGAGGGATATGAACGCTATATAAATGGAAATGTATTACAATATCGACTACCCCAATATGGTGACATGAGAAGATGTTGAGTCAAATCTTTTACAAATCCGCCATCTCCTTGTCCGCCATCTCCTTTCACAACTGCACTGTCACCCAGTAAGGGAAAGAATACAGTTTAGGACCCTATGTGTCACGAGCAATACACTTTTAGGCAATAGACTTAAAAGATACATGCCACTGAGAACTCTGAGATCTAGTACACCAAACCTGCTAGCTGTGCCCAGATTTAATAAAGTAAGCCAAGGCGACCATACTTGTTCAGTCTGATCTGCTAAACTCTGGAATCCCCTGTCCCACGGACGTTGTGCCACAGCTCCACTCAGTAACTTCAGGTGCATGCTAAAGACTTGCCTCAACGCTAGGAAACCAATTGTAGCAGTGCACTCTTTGAGGATTATTAACATAAGCAGAATGCACATTATTTCCTACCATGTAAATAGCACACATCACCTTTCAAGTGTGTTGTCCCCACATGCTGCTTCATGAAAAACCATCAGTTTATACTCACAGTCAGGGCTGGCTTTAGGACTGGTAGCTCCCTTTGCGACAGTTTATTGTGGCGCCCCCCACCCCATGACCTCCTCCTCGGTTTCACTCACTACCACCTGGCAAATGTGCCCCTCTTCTCTCCATCACTCGCCTTTCACATGCATTCATGCATTTTAAAGCACTTCTAAAGGCTGGCTTTACTAATCCACTCAGCTAGCCACTTAAAATATAGGGGCATACTTAAGAGCCCCTAGCGCCATTCTAACACCACATTAGCATCATTTTTTTACGCTAATGTGGCGTTAGAAGGCCAAAAATGCCGTGCCATATTTACAAAGTGGCGCAATGCCTGCATTACGCCACTTTGTATCCTTTTGCACTACATTATGTCTGCGCCAGGAATAATGCATGGAAAGGTGGCATTCACCTGTTAGGGGGGCAAAAAAAATAGCACAAAGAAGTCTGACAGATATCTTTGCATGATTTTTTCTGGCACTTTTAACCCCTGCTCAGAGCAGGCATTAAAAGGAGGCTTCCACTGGTTACAATGGGCCTCTGGGTGCTTCGCAGGATTAGAGTCAACATTTTTTATGTTAATCCTGCAAAGCGCCGGACTAGCATAAAAAAATCTGACGCTAGTCCCCTAACTAGTGCCATGGTGCGCCGTATTTTAATTATGATGCACAGATGGTGGCATTAGGGGGGGTGCTAAAGGACGCAAGAAAAGTGGCGCAACAATGTGTGCAGCAACACTTTTTTCAAATATGCCCCATAGGGAAGTGCTTAATTTGTAAACAAAAAGGTGTTGGTACCCAAAGCCCTCCTCTTAAACACGCGGCTGCTGCAATTAATTGTGTGAACACGGAATACAGAGGTAATGTAATCCTGAAGCCACCTCGGGCCTCTTCAATCCTTTTACAGGCACTCCCTGCCCCTTCAGCTCACTCTTGAGGATTTCTGCTTTTACCCATTGTGACGCTTTTTCGTTTTTCTCTTCCTCCATCTTTCCTATATGTGTCTTTTTCTCACAGTAAATGTTTGAGGCAGAAAAATAAGCGCCAGCCCTCAAAAACAAGTGCTGGTGCTCTGCACCGGAAACAACAAGCACAAATTAAGCACTGCAATAGGGGCATATTTAAGAGTCCATAGTGCTATTCTAACAGATTAGTGTCATTTTTTTACATTAATGTGGCGTTAGAAGGCCAAAAACGCGGCGCCATATTTACACAGTGGCGCAATGCATGCATTTCACCACTTTGTAGCCCCTTTGGGCTACATTATGCCTGCACCAGGTATAATGTATGCAAAGGGGGCATCCACCTGTTAGGGGGGCCAAAAAAATGACGCAAAGAAATATGACATTTTTTTCCGGCACTTTTAATGCCTGCTCAGAGCAGGCATTAAAGGAGGCTTCAATTGGTTACAATGGGCCTCTGGGTGCTTTGCAAGAATAGCATCAACATTTTTGACGCTAATCCTGCAAAGCGCAGGACTACCGTAAAAAATTCCGACGCTAGTCTCCAAACTACCGCCATGGTGCACCGTATTTTAAATGTGACGCACACATCGTGGTGTTGGGGGGGCGCAAAGGGGTGCAAGAAAAGTGGCGCTGCACTGCATGCTGCACCACTTTTCTTAAATATGCCCCATAGTTCTGTTTTTGCAGCAGGCATACTAACCCTCTATGCTACTTTATGTTGAGTCAAAGCTGCCACTAGGCAGAACTCTGATCTCTCTCTCTAGCAGGAACAATAATCACAAGAGGTATCTTGACATTTTAATTGTTTCTTGAAGGCTAAATGCACAAACAACTTCAAGTTTCGGAAGTTATTGCTAAACACAGCTCCCCCCAGAGGTCAGCGCCCGGTGCGTCGCACTGCTCGCACTGACCTAAAGCCAGCCCTGCTCACAGTAAGTAAGAAATTGAAAATCATTTAGCACTTTCTTAGCTGGCACTATACCATGTTTAGTACATAGGAATTGACCCCTCAAGAACCTCCTTGTTTGGTATATCAGAAATAAAAAACTTTCAGAATCAATGCTTCATTATAGCCCTTATTGAAACCAGCACGTAATACGATTTTCCCAACACACCAAAGTCGACCTACGATGTACGTCTCTTAGAGTACCATGAATAAAATTGATGAAAGTGAATGACCTGAAACACTACTGATTTTGGTGGTCATTTTGAAATTGGCGGTTTGGCCCGCCATGCCGGCAGTGGTGGCTAAAGCCGCCAGCCGGCATGGCGGGCCGAACCGCCATAGAAAGAACAGGGTGACGGCAGCCAGTGGCAGCCGTCACCCACTGCCAGGCTCCCGCCGTCAGGCAGCCTGGCGGCGGGATGAAACACCATCCGCCAGGGTAGCTGTGCTACCCTGTGGATAATGTTTCAAATGCCGCCAGCCTTTTCCTGGCGGGATATCCCGCCAGGAAAAGGCTGGGGGAGGGGGTGCCCCTGCACTGCCCATGCACTTTGCATGGGCAGTGCAGGGGCCACCGTGCAGGCACCCGTCGCGCATGTCACTGCCCGATTTACGGGCAGTGACATGCACCCACCGAACAACAACATTGGTGGCGGCTCCTCATGGAGCTGCCCTTAATGTTGCAGCCGTGTTCCCCGCCAGGCCGGCGGGTGGAGACACTGTTTCCGCCCGCCGGCCTGGCGGGGAAATCATTATACGGCCGGCGGGTTTTCCAGGAGGCTGGCGGTCGAATGAAAGACCGCCAGCCCGAACAGGGCGGGAACTCCCGCCGTGTTCAAAATGAGGGCCTTTATTTGGGACATATATCCAGGTGAAAGTTAACAAAATCTGTTTGAGGAGAAATAACACTTTCCCTACCCTCATAAAGTATTGGTCACAGAAATGTAAACGTCTTCATTTTCCCTACCACCTCCTGGTTAAACCAGCTGTAAACTCTTGCACCACTCTCCCCAGTGGAACATATTGTCTGTGGCTAAAGCCAAAAAACTCTATAAGTTGAAAAAAACTCTCTAACCACCATTTCATTTTCTTCACTTAAACCTTATGTTGCACAATACTTTACATGAGGCCAATGAGGAGTACAATGGATGAGGTGTAATGAAGTCATATCACTGCTTAATTTGAGCCGGTGGTTGCAAGTGGGGGCACCAGCGCTTATTTTTTGGCGCCAGCACCTATTTTTCTGCATTAGACATTTATGCCCTCATTACGACCCTGGCAGTGGGTGATAAGTAGTGGTAATACCGCCAACAGGCTGGCAGTAACTACTGCCAAATTATGACCATGGCGGTGATATCTCCAATAGAGAGCCAATGTACCACACCGACCGCCAGGGCAGAAATAACAGTCACCACGGTGGTAGCCGCCTACAGCCAGGCAGAAGACAAATTTCTGACCACCATATTAAGACCCTGCAAACCACCACCTTTTCTGAGGCGGTACTAATGCCAACAAAAGCCTGATGGAAAAAGAGCACAAAAGTCAAAGGACTCACCATTGGAGACACAGGGAAGAACCACGCCACCATGGAACCCGAACTGCAAGTTTTCCCGATGATCTTCTACGTTATTCTCCACCTGGAACACCAATGCCGGCGAAGACGACGATGGTGAGTACTGCCGCCTAGCACACAAGGGAGGATGGGAGGAAAACGAGAGTGACACACACACGCACAACACACACCCGACACACATAAACCATACACACAACCAGCTGCATTACAAAAACAATACGACCCCGAAAATAGGCAGAACAATGCAAGGAGAAGAGGAATTGATGAAAATGATTGTAATCAGTTCAACATCAAAATTAATAATCCAATTTGGCCATGAAACAGATATACACACTTGTATAAAAAAGGGACACTGCCCAGTCCATAGTTCAAAGGGCCCACGTGGCCACAGGGCACAGTCCAAGGCCCAACTCGAATCCTGCACCAATCCGGATAGAACACTGCAGGGGCATCAGTTGTCAAATAGGCAGGAACCTGAGGGGGAGAGGGGGGCACCTCAGCCGGATGCGGGAACAAGCCCACTGGTTCTGTAGGGGGCAACATGCCCTGTGTTTTCTAGTGGGGAGCACAAGGCCACAGTCTCTGGAGTGGGTGTCTTTCCCACTGATTCTGGAGGGGCAACATGTCCTGTGCTTTGTCCTGGGGAGTGCAAGGCCACAGATCCTGGAGTGGTAGTCTTGCCCACTGGTTCTGGAGGGGACAACATGTCCTGTTCTTTGTCCTGGGGAGTGCAAGGCCACAGTCTCTGCAGTAGGTGTGTTGCCCACTAGTTCTGGAGGGGGCAACATGCCCTCTGCTTTGTCCTGGGGAGTGCAAGGCCACAGTCTCTCGAGTGGGTGTCTTATTCACTGGTTCTGGAGGGGTACCATGCCCTGTGTTTTGTCCTGGGAAGCGCAAGGCCACAGTCTCATGATTGGGTGTCTTGCTCATTGGTTCTGGAGGGGCAACATGCCCTGTGCTTTGTCCTGGGGAGTGCAAGGCCACAGTCTCTCGAGTGGGTGCCTTGCCCACTGGTTCTGGAGGGGGCAACATGCCCTGTGTTTTGTCCTGGGGAGTGCAAGGTCACAGTCTCTGGAATGGGTGTCTTGTCCACTGGTTCTGGAGGGGGCAACATGCCCTGTGCTTTGTCCTGGGGTGTGCAAGGCCACAGTTTCTGGAGTGGGTGTCTTGCCCACTTGTTCTGGAGGGGGCAGCCCACACAGTAGCCCCTGGAGGGTGGAGTACATGGCGTCCGTCGGCGGTGATGGCTGTATGCTGGTGGTGGTTGTGGGAGGCTCCTGGACAGCCCCTGCACTCTGTGATGCCTGCATGCTGGCGGTGGTTGGGGGAGGCTCCTGGACAGCCCCTGCACTCTGTGATGGCTGCATGCTGGTGGTGGTTGGTGGAGGATCCTGGACAGCCCCTGCACTCTGTGATGGCAGCACATCCACGGCTGGCAGTGGGGGCCTTCTGACAGCTGCTGGTGGTGGGAGTGTTTGGCTGACAGCTTCCGCTGGTGAAGAGTTCCTCTTGTCCCCCTGGTTATGGGTCACTCACCCTTCCTGGAAGAGGTAGATGGGCTCTTCCCCCCCTCTGCCTGGTGGGGCAGGCTCCTTCCCCTTCTTCCTAGCTTGTGCAGACTCCTTCCCCTTCTTCTCAGCTGGTGCAGGCTCCTTCCCCTTCCTCACAGCTGGTGCCGGACTCTTCCCTTTCATCCCAGGTTGTGCTGCCTCCTTCCCTTTCAGTGTTGTTGTTCTCGTATCCTTACCACCTCGAGTATGTGGTGCTACCACTGTCCCCGTGGACTATTTGGCTGAAGTGCTGGGCTGTGTCCTTGCTACCCTGCCCATACATGCAGGACGGGTGTAGGGGTAGGGAAGAGGTCAAGTTGGGCAAGGAAAAGCTTTTTAGGGGCGTTGGGGCGGGAGGAGGGAGGAGTAATGGGAGTGGAGGATGAGGGAGTGGTCATCGGAGGTGTATGTCTGCTGGATTTGGGTGCAGCTGCATGGGCTGTATGCTGTAGTGAGGTGGATGGCTGATGGGTGTCTGAGTGCTTGCGTTTGTGTCCTTTAGGGGGGACAGGCAAGGTGGGAGAGGACACAGGGCACGCGTGTATGGATGTTGTGGAGATGTCTACCAGTGAGGTGTGTGTTCTGCTTGGTGCGGTGATGATGCTGGTAGTGGATATTGATGTAGTGCATGTAGGTGTGAGTGTGGACGTAACTGGGTTGGAGGTGGAGGAGGAGGGGGGGAGACAGTGGAGACAGTGGATGTTGTCGTGTCTGCAACTGAATGGTGTTTGTGTGAGTGCCTGTGGGATGAAGTATGCTGCTTGTGTTTGCCTGTGCCACTCTTGGGTGTTGTCTTGTGTGCATGCTCGTCTGTCTGTGTGCTTGGGATGGGTTGGGATTGAGGAGAATGGGACTGGGAAGTGGAAGTTGGAGGGGGGACGGTAGAAACAGGGACAATGGGTGCCAACAGAGAGAAGACCAGAGCCTGAATCGATCTCTGTTGGGCCGCAATCCACCATGAATGCCCTCCAGGAGTGCATTGTATTGCTGCATCTGAGCTGCCAGCCCCTGGATGGCACTCACAATGGTTGATTAACCTACAGAGATGGATCTCAGGAGGTCAATAGCCTCCTCACTCAGGGCAGCAGGGCTGACTGGGGCAGGGAATGAGGTGCCTGGGCGAAGAAGATGCCCACCCTCCTGGTTGAGCGGGAATGGGCAACTCGCTGAGGGGCTACTGGGAGGCAGTGTTGCTACAGGGGTGGCGGCTGTACCTGCAGCTGGGGTGGTCACAGAGGTGTCCGCCACAACCAAGGAGCTCTCATCGGAGGAGGTATCAGAGTCTGTGTTGTCCCCTCCAGTCTCCACCATGGTGCTCCCCTCACCCTCTGTCCCACTGGTTTCCTTGGCGTCGGTGGACTATGCCTCCAGGGTCCTGTGGGATGCACCTCCCTCTGTCGCCAGTGCCTCTGCTCCTCTGCCAGATGATGCTAATGCACATAAGGACAGGATGACAAAACAAGAAAGGGGGGATACACTGGGTCAGTGACTGCAACAATACCACCGTTGGCGTACACAGTACCCTCACACACAGGGAACAGGCCTACACACTATGCATTGCACTACCAGTGAAATTGCTAGTCACTAAGGAATGAGGAGGCACACCTGGGACACACGCAGGCCTGCCCAGAAGTTAATCCTAACAAGCTAGATAAGCAGTATTTTACATTCAAACCCTTAGCCACCAGAGGACCTATGGTGCTATGTCTGGCCTGACTTAGGGGCATCCAAGGACACACAACCACCACCTGGATACCACCCCACCAGTCGTAAGTTGAAATGATAGCCACTGTACTCACCCCCCTGTGGCTTTGTGATGCCCTCAAGCGCCCATCCAGCTCAGGGTAGGCCACCGCCAGTATGCGGGCCATCAGGGGGGTCAGGGTACGACGGGCACTCCTTCCTCATTGGGAGGCCACCCATAACCGGGCCTCCACGGTCTTCCGTGCCCAGCATTTCAGGTACTCCCACCGTTTCCGACAGTGGGTGCGCCACCTGCCATAGACCCCCAGGGTCCGCACCTCTTTGGCGATGGCACGCCATATCCCCTTCTTTTGATGGGTGATGACATGCAGAGGCAATACAGACAGGAGAAAACCATTAGACAAACAGTCCAGCCTGACACACAAATGGCCCCTCATACCCGATCCTATCACCATTGGCACACACATAGCCCAGCGCACAACATGTACACTGCCAAGAGGACATCCACCCACCCCCCTTACACGATGCCTTCTCACATAACTCCATGCATTCATGCCACATGCATCAAGCCCACAGTGTACTCACCTGTTTGTCTGGAGGCCCATACAGCAGTCCGTACTTTGGTAGGACCCCATCCACCAGTGGGTCCAACTCCTCAGAAGTAAGGGTGGGGCCCTTTCCCAAGTAACACGGCCATGGTAGGTACCAGACACAGGTCACAGCAGCACATGCAGTGTAGGTCCTCTCCTATGGAAGGTCAGGAAACAAGTGAGGATTGAGATAGAAAATGGCAGTCACATCCATGGCGGTGCATACGGTCACCACCAGCGTAGATCTCCATTGGCCACTGTACCCCATAGGGCCCAATATAAACTAATGAGGAATTGCACGGCGGTTCACGACCGCTTACTGCCACGGCGCACAATGTCGGCGGAATTACCTCACTTCCACCTGTCTCTCTACACAGGACAGGCGGTCGCCATTTCAGGGGGGGTGAACAGGCCTATCAATAATGGCTGCGTCACAGGATGAATAGGCACATACATTATAAATTACACTGTCCCAAACATGTTTGCACGAGGTGGACCTCTGTTGTGGTATAATTGTCCAAATTGTTACAGCCTACTCACTCTTGTGTCCCTAGATACCTACCACTGCGGATGAATAGGAGATGGAGACATACCCCGTGTACAGACCCCTGGTGGACTTGGCTACACTGGAGGACATTCACATTATACTCACCTATAGACTGGACGGGCCACAATCAGAGAGCTGTGTGCCCAGTTGGAACCTGACCTGATGTCAGCTATCTGTCATCCCACTGGGATCCCCCCTCTTGTGCAGGTTCTATCAGTGCTCCATTTCCTGGAAAATGGTTCTTTCCAAGTGACAGTGGGCTTGGCGGCAGGAATGTCACAGCCAATGTTCTCAATCGTGCTAGCAAGAGTATTGTCTGCCCTGCTAAAACACATGCGCAGCTACATTGCTTTCCCCCAGGTGGAGGATTTGGCCACTGTGAAGGCTGGGTTTTATGCAATGGAACATATCCCCAATATAATTGGGGAGATTGACGGAACACATATTGCATTTGTACCCCCCCAGCTAAATGAACAGGTGTACAGGAATCGTAAGAGTTTCCACTCCATGAATATGCAGATGGTGTGCCTGGTGAACCAGTACATCTCCCAAATCAATGCTAAGTATCCTGGATTGGTGCATGATGCCTTTGTCCTAAAGAATAGCACCATCCCAAATGTGATGTCCCAACTACAGAGGCACAGGGTGTGGCTAATAGGTGAGCCCTGGTTCCCACCCACTATATGTTGGTGTATGCCTGTGATGTTGACCATATAGGAGAGTGTGTGGCTAAATGTTGTCCCCCAATATTTGCAGGTGTCTCAGGTTACCCAAACCTATCATGGCTGCTGACCCCTGTGAGGAATGCAAGGACATAGGCAGAAGAACGTTATAATGAGGCACAAGGGCAAACCAGAAGGAACATTGAAAGGACCTTTGGCCTTCTGAAAGCCACGTTCAGGTGCCTCCATCTGACAGGTGGATCCCTGTGCTACTCATCCAAGAAGGTATGCCAGATGGTAGTGGCAGGCTGCATGTTGCACAACCTGGCCCTCAGCCGCCATGTACCTTTTCTGCTGCAGGAGGAGACTGGAGATGCCCCTGTGGCAACAGTGGACCCTGAGGACAGTGAGGAAGAGGAGGCAGAGGATGAGGATGTGGACATAAGAACATTGGTGATACGTCAGTACTTCAATGACACACAGGTGAGACAGTGCAACTTCACAGTTCTATGACTATTGGTGTATTCTGTGTGGCATTGGCATGCTGGCAGTACCCACTTCTTTCCCCTACTTACTGTTACTGGATATTCATTTTACAGATGTTGGTGATATGACAACATTCTCCTGATGTGATCACAACAGCCAGCTACAGGTCATTAATTCTATGCTCATGCTATTTACAGTTCATATGCAATGGTTGTAGCTGGTTCAATCAATGCAAATTTCCAATACATGAAATACTAGTGGTCGAGTTTTATCCAAGGGTGTTTATTGTTGTGCTACAATATAGGGGGGAAAGTGCAATGGAATGGAGTGATGATGGAAGAAAATCCAGGGTATTGTTCCAGTCTGTTTGTAGTACAGGTGCATTGTCCATGGGGACATAGGAAGGGGGGCTATGGCAGTTCAAAGTGGACATGGTGAAAGTGTGGGACACAAGGGGGACAATCAGGAGAGTCTAATTTCCTGGTGGTGGTCTTGGCAAGTGTCTCTGGCTTCTGTCTGGTTCACAGGGAACGTTTGTGGGATGGTTCACCTTCTGCAGGGGGAGGGGTGCTGGTGGCCTGTTTGTCCTCTGGTGGGGCCTCCTGGTCACTAGCAGCAGCGGAAGTGGAGGGCTGTTCAGATGACTGGCTAGTGGCAGGGGCCCGCCGGTGTGCTGTTGCCTCCCTCATGATGTTGACCGTGTCTGCCAGCAACCCTGCAATGGAGATCAGGGTGTTGTTAATGGCCTGCAAGTCCTCCCTGATCCCTTGATACTGTCCCTCCTGCAGCTGCCTGTTTTCCTGCACGTTGTCTAGGATCTGGCCCATCGTGTCCTGGGAATGCTGGTAGGCTCCCGGGATCTCAGAGAGTGCCTCCTGGAGAGTCGGTTCCCTGCTCCGGTCCTCCCCCTGGTACACTGCAGTCCTCTCAGTGTCCCTGTTGGACTGTGCCTCTGTCCCATGAACGGGGTGCCCACTGCCACTGACCCCAGGTCCGTGATTGTCTTGGGGGCAAGGTGTGGCCTGGGGTCCCTGTACAGGTGGGCACACTGCTGGTTGACGTGTCCTGGGGACAGAGGTGTGGGTACACTGGGTGAAACCTGTGGGGTTGGTTCCTGATGGGGGAGGCTCTGTGGTGGTCTGTGAGTGGGCTTGGGTGACTGGCTGACCAGTGGTCCCTGATGGGCCATGTAGATCATCCAGATCCAGAAGTCCGGAGTTACTGTCATTGCTGTGGGCCTCTTCTGTTGGGGGACTGGATAGTGGTGGCATCTTCTCTCCAGTGACATTGGCTGGGGTACCTGTGGGGATGTAAATTATGTATTATGCTTCAAGTGTCTGACATTTCTATTTCTGTAGCTTCCCCTCTCTGGTTGTTGCTCGCACATTTAAATGCAGCAGCCACATGTTTCGGAGGAGAGCTATGGGCACCGGCACGTTTCTATTTACAAATTATGCACTGAGTCACATAACTTTCTTCTAGAATAATTGTAATAAAGAAAATATAAAATTTTAATTATTTATATATAATCACTGCAAAAACCAAAGGTTACAGGGATGTTACAGTTAGTTTCACATTGTACCCACATAAAACCATAGAAATTCAGTTGTTATAAATATAGTTATACTTATGTTAATAAATTATAACACATAGCCTAAAGTTACTTTCCAGCATGAGTTATAGTTTCTTCACATAAGCATAACTATCACTGCTGAATTTCGATGGTTTTGAGGGGGAAAAACTTGAACTTTACTATAATGTACCTGTAACTTTTGTTTTTTTCAGTACATTTCTCTATGTTTTTAACAGAAAGTAATATATACATTAATACAACAAATGCTTACGGCCTTAGGCCATGCACAGTGGGGGATGGCCACAGGACCTGTGGCCAGGCCCTTCGGCCAACCCTCCCACAGGGTATGAGCTTCAGATTTCCCAACAATCGTGCTGGTGTATATTGTCAAAATGCATTATACGACAAGAAGGGCACAAAAGAGGGGCTAAAGGGGCAGTGGAAATGCAGACAAATGCGGATTTGTAGGAGTACTAAGGGAGAAAAAACACAATATTTTGTAAAATAACCAACATCTCTGAAGACTTTGAAAGCAGAGAGGGAGAGAATGTGTGTGCATTTTTGCTGATGTGTATGTAAAAATTCCTTGTAAAATCTGACAGACAAGTAGGTATGAGCCAGATGTATAAAATTAATAATTTGCGACTCGCAAATACCAAAAGTATAGAAGTCGGTATTTGCAAGTCGCATTTGGCGATGTACTATTAAGTGATTTCCTATTTGTGATTTCTAAATGGAAGAAATCGGAAATAAGAAATCGATAATTAGGAAATCTCAAAATTGCAATTTTTTGTTAAGAAATAGCAATTCATGAAATCAAGGCCCAAATGCAGCTGGAGGCCCAGATGGAAATGATTAACAGGGTTTTGCAACACCCTGAGCCCTGTCACAGCTACAGGGAGCGGGGAGAGGCCCAGACACACTACTGCAGACACAAGAAAGGAGGAGAACACCACACCATGGCTGGAGAGGTGACCAGGGATGCTGGAGGCAGTAGGAAGAAATTAAATTTTCCGAGACGGAGCTGGAGGTCCTCCATGGTTTTGGTAAAGGCTTCTTTTGCTGCCCCTGAAGCCCAGAAAAACTAAGGGGGTCATTACAATATTGGCGGTAAAAGCCGCTTACCGCCGAGCAGAAGACCGCCAACACACCGCAACGGCTGCGGAATTCCGCCACAGCTATTATGACCCACAGCACGGAATCCGCCAAAATTTACCCACACAAGTCCCCCACACCAAAGGTCAGTGATAAACTGGTGATAACAAAAACGACACCGTCACGCCAACAGGAGTTCGCCTACAATATCACGACCCACGAATCCACGCGGCGGTCTTTCAACCGCGGTATTCCATTGGCGGTACACACCGCCGCGCTCAAAATACACACACATTTCCAAAACACAACCACATTGGACAATTCCAAATACACACACCTCATACACATACACACACCACTCCCACACACTCAATACAATATAAAACACCCACATCACCCACAAACCCCTACAACAAAAATTGCAACAGAAGGCCAGAGAGCGACACCACCAGAAACAACACTAGCATCCCAGGCACTCAACATCATCACTCACACAACATCCACGCACCTCACACAACACACCCCTAAATATCACCCCACACATCACAACACACCCCACCCCACATATCACCCACACCACCCCATGGGACATCAAAGACACCCCAGGTTTTCAGAGGAGGAGCTCAGGGTCATGGTGGAGGAAATCATCCGGGTCGAGCCACAGCTATTCGGATCACAGGTGCAGCACACCACCATAGCTAGGAAGATGGAGCTATGGCGCGGAATCATGGACAGGGTCAACGCAGTGGGACAGCACCCAAGAACACGGGATGACATCAGGAAGAGGTGGAAAGACCTACGGGGGAAGGTGCTTTCGTGGTCTCTAGACACCAGATTGCAGTTCAGAGGACTGGCGGAGGACCCCCACCTCCTCCCCCAGAACTAACAACATGGGAGGAGCAAGTCTTGGCTATACTGCATCCTGAGGGCCTCGCAGGAGTAGCTGGAGGAATGGACTCTGGTAAGTCAAGTCTTAACTACTTCATCCCCCACCCTACCTGCATGCTATCACATACCCCCACCCTCGCCCTCACCCCATCACTCCAACTCCTCACACATGTCCCACTATCACAAACCACACATCCCAAACCCAAGCCCTGCATGCAACACCAAAGCATGGACACCCATCACCAAGGCATGGCCACTGCACATACCCATACACCCCCCTAAACCATTATCACACAAGGTCCCACACAAGAATGCTAGCACTGGGGTACAGGGTCACCCACCCATTGCACACTGTGGCACATACAGATGCAATAATCATGCCTTTACACCCCTGCAGGACCCCTACCCAACGTCACCGAACAGGAGGGTCCAGACATGTCCACTCCACCCACAGAAGAGGCCCACAGTGATGACAGCAGCTCTGTCCAACTGGATCTAGATGACCAGCCCGGCTCATCTGGGACCTCGGGACAGTCGGTTCCCCTCACACAGTCACAGGCCACTACAGAGCTTCTCCCCTCTGGAAACACCAGCACAGCACCCACCCAGTGGGCCCATACCTCTGTCCCCAGGACACGTCAAGCAGCAGTGTGTCCACCACTACAGGAAACCCAGGCTAACCCACCACCCCAACAACACCAGGGACCTGGGGGCAGTGGTAGTGGGCACACGGTTCAGGGGACAGAGGCCCAGGAGCACAGGGGAACTGGGAGGGCTGCTGTGCGACAGGGGGAGGACAGGCCCAGGGAACCCACTCTCCACAAGGCCCTCTCCAACATCATGGGAGCCTACCACCATTCCCAGGAGATGATGGCAATGGTACTGGCCAAGTTTCAGGAGACCCAGCGGCTGCAGGAGGAACGGTATTTGTGGTTCAGGGAGGAACTCAAATCCATCAATACCACCCTGGGCACCATTGTAGGGGTGTTGAAGGAACTCGTCAACACCAGGAGGGACACTGTGTCACAACAAGGGCCCCCTGACACCAGCCTGGACAGTGAACTGCCCACCACCTCTGCCGGCGCTAGTGGACAGGAGGCACCACCACAGGACCACGACACCAGCACCCCACCCCCTGCAGATGGAGAACCACCCGCAAACGCTCCCTGAGATCCAGGACAAAGACAGAGAACAATGCCAAGACCCCCGCCAAGAAATGAGACCACCCTGAGTGTCATCCTTCTGTCCCACTTTGTCACCCTGTCCATACTTAAACTACCCTAGCTCCACTTCCTATGCCCCTTTGGACAATGCACCTGTGAGACTAATAGACTGGACTCTGCCATCACCCCTGACCAATTTACAACCCCCTCGACTATTTTGCACTTAAATAAACACCCTTAAGTCACAAAGCAATCTGGAGTCAGTCTGTGCTTTCACAAATGTGTATTTGCAATAACTGAGGGAAATAGAAATGTCCATTCTATTGCCAACATACCTCTGTCACACATCTCTAGTCCATGCGGAAACAAAGCAGATGTCACACAGTGGGACCCACATCTGTGAAATTGAAAGGGAAAGTGACAAATCAGGGTCCATACACTGGGTGAAAGTGACAGACAGTAGAGAGGTAGAAGAATTAAATCAGATGTAGCAGGCAGTGTTGTCTTCTTACCTGTGTCTCACTGGAAGTATTGATGAATCACCGTGTTCCTGTTGTCTATGTCCTCTTCTTCTGCTTCCTCGTCTTCACTGTCCACAGGCTCCACAGCTGCCACAACACCTCCATCTGGACCATCCTCCTGCAGAAAAAGCACCTGTCGTCACAAAGCCAAGTTGTGAAGCATACAGCAGGCAACTATGATCTTCCACACCTTCTTTAGTGAGTAGAATAGGGAACCACCTGTCAAATGGAGGCACCTGAACCTGGCCTTCCGGAGGCTGTAGGTCCTTTCTATAATCCTCATAGTTCGCCCATGTGCCTCATTGTAGCATTCCTCTGCCCTTGTCCTGGGATTCCTCACTTGGGTCAGTAGCCATGACAGGTTGGGGTAACCAGAGTCACCTGCAAATGTCGAGGGGCAACTGCTAGACACACACTAACTCTTAGGGACATCCCCAGACCCAGACACCCAGTCACACTGTATTGGGTCCATGTCCTCACCTAATAGCCACACACGGTGCCTCTGGAGCTGCCCCATCACATAAGGGATGCTGCTATTCCACAGAATGTAAGAGTCATGCACTGAGCCAGGAAACTTGGCGTTCACATGGGAGATGTACTGGTCGGCCAAACACACCATCTGCACATTCATAGAATGGTAACTCTTCTGGTTTCTGTACACCTGTTCATTCCTGCGGGGGGGACCAAGGCCACATGTGTCCCATCAATGGCACCTATGATGTTGGGGATATGTCCCATGGCATAGAAGTTACCTTTCACTGTAGACAAATCCTCCACATGGGGGAAAACGATGTAGCTGCGCATGTGTTTCAGCAGGGCAGACAACACCCTGGACAACACGTTAGAAAACATAGGCTGGGACATCCCTGATGCAATGGCCACTGTTGTTTGAAAAGACCCACTTGCCAGGAAATGGAGTATTGACAGCACCTGCACTAGAGGGGGGATTCCTGTGGGATGGCGGATAGCTGACATCAGGTCTGGCTCCAACTGGGCACACACTTCCAGGATTGTGGTACGATCAAGTCTGTAGGTGACAATTACATGTCGCTCCTCTATTGTCAGCAGGTCCACCAGCGGTCTGTACACTGGAGGATGCCGCCCTCTTCTCACCTGCCCCCGCGGACGTGCTCTATGGAGGAGAACAGCGAGCAGAGAGTCAACCAACACTGAGGTACGTAAACACAACTTTATTCCATAATTTGTGAAAATCGATATATGCCTGTATTAGTGTTTATGCAAGGCCTAGATATGTGTGAGGCAGTCAAAATTAATGTTATGTGGCCCCATGAAATGGCGGCTGCCTGACCTGTAAGGTGGGACAAGGGGATATGAGGTAACTGCGCTGGCGTTGTACACCGTTGCGGTAGGCGGTCGAAGACGGCAGCGCAATCCTGCATTGGTTAACATTGGACCCTATGGGTCCCAGGAGCCAATGACGATGTACGCCAGAGGTGACGGTACGCACCGCCGGGGACGTCACCGCCATTTTCTCTCTGTTCACTCACTTGATACCTGATCTTCGACAGGAGAGGACCTACCCTGCAAGTGCGGATGTGACCTCAGTCTGGAAGAGACAATGGCTCATGTGTCTGGGGAAAGGGCCCCGGACTTCAGCACGGAGGAGTTGGAGAAAGTAGTGGATGGGGTCCTCCCCCAGTACACGCTACTCTACGGTCCTCCAGACAAACAGGTAAGTACACTGTGAGCATGCCGAATGGGCAATGCCTGTGTGGAGTGGTGTGGATGAAAGATAGGGGAGGGGGAGAATGAAGCGTGCATGAAACGACGGTGAGTGCATGTGCGTCATGGCAAGGGTAGGGATGCGGGCCAATGACTGACGGTGCGGACGGTTATATCTTCTCCTTTTCCCCTGTACTATTTGTGTAGGTCAGCGCCCACCAGAAGAAGGATATTTGGCATGCCATCGCCAAGAAAGTCCGAACCCTGGGGGTCCACCACAGACGGAGCACCCAATGCCGGAAAAGATGGGAGGACATTCGCCACTGGAGCAAGAAGACGGCGGAGGCCCAGCTGGGGATGGCCTCCCAACGTGGGAGGAGTGCCTGTCGCACCATGACCACCCTGATGTTCCGGATCCTGGCGGTGGTGTATCCAGAGTTGGAGGAATGCTTGAGGGCATCACAGCAGCCACAAGGGGGTGAGTACACTCTCATTCTGCTGATTCAGCGTGCATTGTAGGTGTCTGGGTGGGGGAGGTGGGCTGTGGGTTCCCCTAGGCCAGGGCGAGTTTAGTAGGCAAGGTCCATTCTTAAGGCAGGCCATGTGGCACCCCACCCCACCTGTGTTCAGAGCCGACTACACCTAGTCAGGCTCCTGTGACTTCCATGTAGGCAGCAATCGGGCATAGGCCTTGTAACCCATGTCCCTGTGATTCATTAGGGAACTCAAAATGCATGGCGTAGTGCAGGGGGCTTCTGTGTCGGTAGTGTCCGCCAACTGTAGCGGTATTGCATGCACCCAACATGCCTTTCTTCTGTCTCCCCCTCCTTTTTGTGGTCTCCCTGTTCTTGTGTGCATTAGCATCATCAGGCGGAGGAGCAGTGGCACCGGAGCAGGAGGGAGCTGCATCCCACATGGCCCTGGAGGGCGACACAACGGATTCAGAAGCCACCAGTGGGACGGAGGGCGAGGGGAGCTCCACGGTGGGGACAGGAGCTGAAACCAGCGACACGGACTCCTCCTCTGATGGGAGCTCCCTTGCGGTGGCGGGCCCCTCTGTGCCCCCGCATCTACATGTACAGCCGCCACCCCCCCTACCAGCACCGCCCTCCCAGTAGCCCCTCAGCGTGTGCCCCATGCCCGCTCACCCAGGAGGGTGGGCATCTCCTTTGCCCCAGGCACCTCAGCCCCTGCCCCTGTCAGCCCTGCTGCCCTCAGTGAGGAGGCCATTGACCTCCTCAGGTCCCTCACTGTTGGGAAGCCTACCATTTTGAATGCCATCCAGGCAGTTGCAACAGACAAATGCATACCTGGAGGGCATTCATTCTGGTCAGGCAGCCCAACAGCGAGCTTTTCAGACTCTGGCCTCAGCACTGATGGCAGCCATTGTTCCTGTGTCCAGCCTCCCCCCTTCAACTTCCTCCACCCAGACCCAAACACCTGTACCTCAGCCTATCCCAAGCACACCATCAGACCAGCATGAACACACCTCAACACACAAGGGAAGCTCAGGCAAACATAAGCACCACACATCCCACAGCCAGTCACTCAAGCATCATACACATGCAGACATACCAACATCCACTGCCTCCACTGTGTCCTGCTCCTCCTCATCTCCCTCCTCCCTCCCAGTCTCGTCTCCACTCACACCTGCATGCACTACATCTTCAGCCACTACGTCCATCACCAGCACACCCACCACCACACCCCGCTCACTTGCACTCACCACCCCCACTATCATTCACACATCCCCTGTGTCCTCTACCAGTGTGTCTGTGAGCCCACCTCCCAAGGTACACAAACGCAGTCACACACCCACTCAACAGCCATCCACCTCACAAAGGCCTCCAGCCCTTGCACCTTCACCCAAAGTCAGCAAACGTACACCTCCTGCAACCACTACCTCTTCCTCCACTCCCAAACCCCCTCCATCTACCCATCCCAGTGTGTCCAAAAAACCTTTCCTGTCCAACCTTGACCTCTTCCCCTCACCTCCCCCACCCCTTCCGTCCCCCAGGGCACGCCTTTCCAGGTCCCAACCCAGCACCTCAGCCACAACATCTGCGGGAACAGTGGTGCCAGCAGTAACCGGCTTCTGTAGTGCGCCAAGCAGCAGGGCAGCCAGTGTGCCAAGGAGCCAGACCATGGACAGTTCCCCCACCTCAAAAGCACAAAAGGTTGCCCACTGCCCGGCGGGAGAGAGGCAAAACATCTACCACCAAAGCCTCTCCCAGGAGTACAGTTGGGAGTGGGAAGACAGCTGCGCCACAATACAAGGTGGGGAAGGGGCACAGAAAAACAGGCAAGTCGCCGAAAACCTGCACGGCGGACAAGACCGCCACCAGCACCGCTGAACAGCACACCGCCGCCACCAGCACCGCTGTACAGGACACCGCCACCACAAGCACTGCTGTCAAGGACACCACCGCCACAAGCACTGCTGCCAAGGACACCGCTGCGACAAGCACCGCTGAACAGGACACCCCCACCACCAGCACTGCTGAACAGGACACCGCCGCCACCACCACCGCAGGCCAATGAGCGCCAAAAGCTCCAACGCTACTGAGGCCGCCACGAGCAGGATGAAGCACTCTGGGCACCAAGCCCCCTCCAGAACCAGTGGAGTATCACATCCACTACCTGAGTCCTTGGCAGGATGAAGCACTCTGGGCACCAAGCCCCCTCCAGAACCAGTGGAGATTCACATCCACTACCTTGGTCCTTGGCAGGATGAAGCACTCTGGGCACCAAGCCACCTCCAGAACCAGTGGAGTATCACATCCACTACCTCAGTCCTTGGCAGGATGAAGCATTCTGGGCACCAAGCCCCCTCCAGAACCAGTGGAGATTCACATCCACTATCTCAGTCCTTGGCAGGATGAAGCACTCTGGGCACCAAGCCCCCTCCAGAACCAGTGGAGTATCACATCCACTACCTTAGTCCTTGGCAGGATGAAGCACTCTGGGCACCAAGACCCCTCCAGAACCAGTGGAGAAAGGCATCCACTACCTCAGTCCTTGGCAGGATGAAGCACTATGGGCACCAGGCCCCCTCCAGAACCAGTGGAGATTCACATCCACTACCTCAGTCCTTGGCAGGATGAAGCACTCTGGGCACCAAGCCCTCTCCAGAACCAGTGGAGTATCACATCCACTACCTCAGTCCTTGGCAGGATGAAGCACTCTGGGCACAAAGCCCCCTCCAGAACCAGTGGAGAAAGGCATCCACTACCTGAGTCCTTGGCAGGATGAAGCACTCTGGGCATAAAGCCCTCTCCAGAACCAGTGGAGATTGTTATCCACTTCTGAGACTGTGGCATTGCACTCCCCAGGATAAAGCAGTGGGCAAACCACCCACTGTAAAGTCTTGTGAGACTGTGGCTTTGCACTCCACAGGATGCAGCAGTGGGCAAACCACCCACTGTAAAGACTTGTGAGACTGTGGCTTTGCACTCCCCAGGATGCAGCAGTGGGCAAACCACCCACTGTAAAGACTCGTGAGACTGTGGCTTTGCACTCCCCAGGATGCAGCAGTGGGCAAACCACCCACTGTAAAGACTCGTGAGACTGTGGCTTTGCACTCCCCAGGATGCAGCAGTGGGCAAACCACCCACTGTAAAGACTCGTGAGACTGTGGCTTTGCACTCCCCAGGATGCAGCAGTGGGCAAACCACCCACTGTAAAGACTTGTGAGACTGTAGCTTTGCACTCCCCAGGATATAGCAGTGGGCATGGAGGCCCCTCGTGGATCTGGCATCGTGCACTCATCCGGCTGAGGTGCCCTCCCTTCCCTTCCCCCTGAGGTTACAGCGCCAAAAAGAGGTAAAGTCCCACTCAAAATTCTTGAGGTTATCAATTCAAGGTTTATTACATTGCTTGTTCAATCATTTTGCTTCCAAACGTTCAAAGAGAGTCACTTCATATCCTTTAGCGAAAGCAACATCCAAAATAATGGCACAAGAGGAAAGAAGAAAAAACAGCCAACACGTGTTTCACCCCCTCTGGCATTGTAAGCTGGGGCTTTCTCAAGGCTGAAAGAAAAGAAAAGATCAAAACTCGTTGATAGTATTGATGAAACGAAGAAGGATATCAAGAACCTCCAAACGCCACCGAAATGTGAGCAAAAAAGCAGAATACTCTGTGGAAAAAATCACCGATATTGTGCGAAAGATATCACCGATATAGAAGTGCAGTCATTTTGCGAGTAGTTTCATGGTCACTTAAATAATTAGTCAATTACAGAGAGGTGTACAAGAAAGTGATAAAATAGTGGTGAAGCATCTAGTGCTTAAGTCCCAAAGAAAAGGGAGAATATACCAGTGCTAGAAACATTGTTTTAGAAAAATACAAGTGAAGCTAATTGTCGGAATACCTTGGACTTGTATTCTTGGTGTATATATTTGTTTATAGTGTAAATATATATATATTTTTGATTACTGTATTTTAATAGATTACTAACGTTCATCTCATTTCCTTTTGTCCTTGCATTCTTCAGGGGGGTTGGGGGTTGTAAATGTAATGTATCAACATGTACTTGTGTGTGTGTTGTAGTGGGTGAGGGTGGGGGTGGGAGTGTTGCGTGTTGCATGTGTGTGTCACTCTTTTTTCCCTCCCCCCTCCCCTGTGTCGTAGGTGCAGTACTCACTGTGGTCTTCGCCGCCGTCTATGATGTTCCTGGTAGAGGAGCAGGAAGACAAAGGCTGGGAGTATCTGGAGCTCGGGTTCCATAGCGTCCTGGTTCCTCGTGGGGTGTGTAGAGGTGAGCGTTTTCCCTTCCAAGTCCTGTTTCCGCCACGTTTTTGTTCGCAGTGAATCTGCCCCGGAAAAGGTGGCGGATTGGACTGTTGTAATACAGTGGGCGGGACCTTGTCTTCCGCCTGTCTGTTGGTGGTTACCGCTGCGGTGTTTGTTTGTACCGCCGTGGCGGTCGGATTGTTAAAGTGGCTGTCTATGTTGGCGGTTTCCGCCAAGGTCATGATTCCATTTTTTTTACCGCCGGCCTGTTGGCAGTTTTACCGCCGCTTTAACACCGACCGCCAGGGTTGTAATGACCACCTAAATTTGGAAGGACATACAGGAGAAAGTGAATGCCTTGGGAGCCACACAGAGAACCATCCCTGAGCTGTGCAAGAGGTGGTATTACCTGCGCTCCAAGGCAAAGGAGAGGCTGGCCAGCAGATTGGCTGAGGGGCGCACAACAGGAGGGGGACCATCCAACCAACCCCCACGACCACCATAGAGCGCCTCAAAGATGGAACAGTTGAACCTGCCTGTGTTACTGAAGTTGGAGAGATAGACACCTCACTCCCAGCAGCCACCAGCCAGGGTAAGTGGCATGCCTGTATGCTGTTTGTAGACTACACTGTTAGGCAAACCATAGTAGAGAACTCAAAGCCTGGACTACTCCAGTCAGTTGTTCCAACCTCTTATCCAATGTATCTTGGGAGTTTGTAGCACACCCCTTCCCCATGCTGTATAGGGTGTCAATGGTCACATGCAGCAATCAGTCACAAGTCCTGCAGCACAAACACACAAATGACAATTTCACAATATTGTTGTGTCCAAAACATCCCAGCCCTGATGCCACAGACACTGCAGCAGCTACAGATACAGAGATAGAGCCAATACTAACACTGTCACTTGGCCCAACCACATCTACACCAACAGCAGTGAGACGTAATTCTGAAGCA
This sequence comes from Pleurodeles waltl, assembly GCF_031143425.1. Classification (NCBI taxonomy): domain Eukaryota; kingdom Metazoa; phylum Chordata; class Amphibia; order Caudata; family Salamandridae; genus Pleurodeles; species Pleurodeles waltl. Next base: position 721,878,718 of record NC_090449.1, read on the forward strand.
CTGCCAAGCTTCCAGGACAGTGAGGGTGAGCACTCCTCCGCAGCTGATAATACAAGAGCTAACCTAAGTCCAGTCAGCATAGCCACTGTGCCCACTCCGTCAGCCGGAGCATGTTCTGTCACATATGGTGGTTTGGAGAGGGTAATCATTAGAACACAGCGCCTTTAAAACAGGAAAATCAGTGGTTTTATCAGGGAGCTTCAGCGCCTTACCAAAAGAGTTGGAAGGGGCATGAGCGCTAGACCAGTACTATGGAGAGGGGCACAGGCAGCAGTGCCTGAGTCATAGACATTTAATGGCCAGATTTGATGTCCACACCCATGCAATGAACCGGCTGGCCAATGTCACCTCCAGCCTTGCCAGCGGTACAATAAAAATACAGACAGAAATGTCACATTGCTGCCAGGATGTCGCCAGGGTCCTTGTGAAGGTGACAACGGCTCTTTAAGGTCTCCAGTCCCACATTTTCACTCTACCAGCCAACCCACTACACCCTAGGAACGAGGATTGCTCGAACATAAGTGGGGTGTCTGGCCTGGACATCTGTGCCACTAGGAATGATCCCCAACAACATTCTGAAAGTGATTAGTCAGCAGGACCCGGGCGCATTGTGCCTGAGAAGAGGAATACAGGCAGGGGACATAAAAAATAGGCAGACATGGCACATTCCATGTTGTTAATGTTTTGCATGCATGCAGTTCTTTTTCTTTGTACAGTTTTTTTTTAATGACAACATTGCACCCTGAATTAAAGGTGGTGATTGCTTTGTGCACCAAGCACTAAGCCAAGTGTGAATTCTCTCATTGACACCATGATATGTCGTGCCTTACCTCAGAATTAGTTGTTGGTGATATCTGTGCATGTACCCCATCCATCAGCTGCATGGCTGCCATCCTATTGTCCCTTTAGTGGCTGTTATTCATCATCAGAATTTTCATCTGCTTCCATTTCAATGGTGAGATCCTGTTGTCCCCTCCGCATTGCTATGTTGTGCAACATGGCACAGGTCGCTACTACCAATCTTGTGTGCTGCAATGTTTGTTGGGTATTTGGGAAAAAGATGTATTGGCACATCTTAGCAACCATTACATCAAGACATTTGTGGAGGAACCTAGATAATGCACTTTGGGGAACCCACCTGCCACTGTTATGATTGACCGGTTGCTCCCTGTTGCAAGTAGATGTAGGCAACATAATACCTGCATGTATGGTGGTATAGGGTTGCTACGCATTGTAGGGGACTGTAACTGGGGCTGTATATCAGCTATCAGGTCAAGTATGACCAGACTAGACAGTGAATATATCTGTCTATTATCTCCTCTTCTGTCCTATTAAATAGGGTGACCCTCACCCTAAAAATCCTCTCCCGTCTCCTCCTCCTCAGGTACCCCTGGCCCGGTTCCTTATCCACCTTGCTAGGATGAATAATGCCGCCTTTCTGGATGAGCCTGATGCATTTTGGGGCACTTTTTATAGTTTGCACATGATTACCATGTTGGTTTGTGGTAATTGCATTTTTTAGATGGACGTTTTTTGCTCAGTCGCTAATGTCGACTTTTTATTCATTTCCTAGCGATTTGCAAATAGGAAATCATCAATACCGATTTCTTATGTTAGCAATTTTTTAAATGTGGTTGCAGAAACATAGCAATCTTATTTAGAGACAGTTTTTTCAGCATTTGTAGGTACCCAATGCAAATTTTGCATTTCCTAATGGACCAATATAGCGATTCAGTCTGGTTAGCAATATGAAATCAGTTCGTACAACCGGCCCAAAAACTCGTGCCCTACTAGTTAATCCAACCACCGCTGCGCACGTCCAGGCCCTAAGGCCAACCTCCTATAAGCACCTAACCATGCACCGTGCACGGCCTTCACCCATGTGCAGCGGAGGTTGCCCGCAAGACCTGGCTTGCAGCCAGACCGTGTGGCCAACCCCTGTCAGTGTGAGTGCCAGTGTGTGTTTGACTGTACTTATACATCTGTGTCTGTCAGTAGTGTGGAAGACTATCTGACAGAGAGTTTGTGTGCATATATGTATATATATTTTTTTTGGGGTGCTCCGCTGGCTTCACACATGGGGCTGGGCTGAAGGCCACAGCAGGGTCACAACTCTGCAATCATGGCAAAAAAGTGGTTCCTCTTTCTAAAACCAAAAACTGTGCCCTCATACACCCTTTAATGTACCTATGGGGTCAGTGTACCTCTACTCTGACCCCTTCTGTTATTATGAGCCCCTATTTCCATCCCCCAGGACCATGCACCGGTTCATAAAATGGCAGCTGCAAATTTCTGAACAGGTTGCAGCCAACCAATCAAAGTATTCCTCGTGGCGCGAGGATTCGAGTAGGAGTCACAAATCCTTCACGTCCCTATAGATACAAATTTGATTTTTCTTGAATTTCAAAAAAACTACTGAAAAGATTTACACCAAATAACAAAAAGGGGTCTTTCTGTACCCAGACCCACCTTTCTGCATATTTGATGTAATTCCGTCCAGTGTTTTTTGCGCCTTCGCTGTTCAATTTTTCTTATGGAAATTAACATTGAAAATGCTCTAAAATTTACTCCCCCTTTATCTCTGCCCCCCATTGAAAGATCCTCCTAAAACTTTCCAGACAGCAGATGACGTGATTGTCGAATATTTTGGAAACAGTTAGTGAAGATTTGTCAAACGGCACCAAAGATATAGGCAAGCAAAACACAGCTTTTTCCATCGAAACTAGGTCCTAACTATAACTACCTAGTGGCAATCGCCACTAGGTAATAAGGCGCATATTTATACTTTTTTAGCGCCTCATTTGCATAATCTTTTGATGCAAAAACAGCGCAAACTTGCAAAATACAATTGTATTTTGGAAGTTTGCACTGTTTTTGCGTCAAAAAGCGGCGCAAATGCAGCGCTAAAAAAAGTATAAATATGGGCCTAAATTTATATATATTTATATACATAAACAACAGCATGGCAATAGCCACTCTGTAGTTATAGTTAGAATGACCAGAGACAGGGAAGTTTTGTCCCTTAATAACTTTGCACCCATTTGATGAATGCCAGCAAAACTTTGTAAACCTACTGCCCCTGTTTTATTCTTCCGAGTCCTGAAAGGTTTGTGGCATTTCATCAAGGGTGTGCAAAGATCCAGGGGGGGCAGTTCCAAAACCAGCATAAAATCCCATGCATTTTACATAGGCGTTTGCATTTCGGTTAGCGTGAAAACTGTTGTTCAGATTTTTATAAAATATGAAAGGATTATATATTCTGGTGAGCAGATGATTCCATGGGGTACTGCAGGTAAGTATGGTAAGTATTTTATATGTTATAAGTGACTTTAATTAAGCAAGATCTGTGGCTGCAGTAGTATTGTGGTACTACTAAGGTACATAGCGATGAAAAGTTGTTACCGATTGGCTAATTACCGCCCTTACAAAAGTTAAAGGCATCCAAGTTATTTTCAGCTTGATTTGCCCTGCATTCTGTTCTAGGCCTTTCAATCTTGGCAAGTATTAGGTTTGGTATTTTTCCCATACCTGTTACCACTTTAGTAAAAAGTGTTAGTGGATGGGTAAAAATAATTTTAAGTTTATATATATTTAAAAAATACAGAGTACCACGGTACTACAGCTGTGCCCAAAAACAACAATGAAAAAAATTGCAAATAAACTATAAGACACTGTATTCTATAAATATTTTATAAACATAGTATGCTAAACTGTATTTTCATTTGTTTACATATTTAGATATGTACAAAAAAGTGTACTGAGTAGCGCATTAATTAATAAAAATTACACTTCTACTTAAAAACCGCAGTTCACAGCACCTTCCTATTTAAAAAGAAAAATATTAACCTTAAAAAATGTTTTTGGGGTACCAATGTACTAATCCACTCTGTATTTTTTTTTAAAAAAAATATAGGAACTTATAAATATTTTGATGTACCTGTGATACCACTTTACTAAAGTGGTAATAGTTATGGCAAAAATACCACACCTTATTCTTACCTACTTTGGAAGGTGTAACACAGAACAGTACCTTAAGACAACATAGCTGCCTTTAACTTTTCAAAAGCAAATGATTAGCAAATCAGATAATGACTTGTAATCACTATGTACTGTGAAATACCCCCATATTCCACTAAAATAATGCAAAATCAGACATCACTAAGCTCGAATACATTAAAACTTATAAATGAGTTACACTACTTATACTTACCTAAACTACACAAAATAATCATCTGGGCACTATAATATGTAATCCAGTCACACTGTAATAAAATCTTGCCGATGTTTTTTGCACAACGGGAAATACAAAAGTGCATGAGAAATACATTGCATTTAAGTATACTTTGAGACCCTTCTTTTTTCTTTGGGCCCTTTTGGATCACCTTTCCCCTTGTCTAAACCCCACAGAACCTTTATTCCTTCCACAATTAAACAGGTCGAAAAATTCTGCTAAACTTGCTGACATTTGGCAAACGGGTCCAAAGTTATTAAGGGATAAGATTTAAAAACTCTAGAGGTCGAGAATATACACACATTACCACTGTAATTCAGTAACAGTACTTCATGGCACTCCAGTCTACGCTATTTAAAGTATGCTATTTCACTTTATGGTACTCCGGGATATATACGCCATTATATTGTATGCTAATCTATTGTGCGTTAGTCCACTCTACTCCACCGAAATCCACAGTATGCCACTCCAGTCCACACCACTATACTCTACGCCTATTATACTGTTCACCACTGTATTCTATCATACTTTCGTGTATGACAGTTTTTTGGCACCCCTACACTGTACTGCTTGCAGCTGTATGCTATTGACTGTACGCAACTCCAGTTTATGCTATTCCAATATATGCTATTCAACTATGCCCTACTTCATAGTACACTAATGGAGTGCATGCTATTCGAGTGAACGCTAGACCACTCAACAGCACTCCATTGTACTGAAATGCAGTATACTCTATGGTACTGTATTACAATCCACCATATGCCATTACATTTTACAAGACTGCATTCTATGCCACTCCACCAAATGACACTTCACTGTATATTACTAGACTTTATGCTTCTATAATTAACCCTCTTCATTTGAACAACAGCCTACTGTACTGTACTTTAGTATATTCCACTCCAATGTGTGTTTGAAGATTTAACGTCACTAAACTGAACATTACTACACTGAAATCTACTCAATTCTATGTTACTCCACTGTGTGACACTGCACTTTATGCTACTCCTGTATACGCTATTGCACTGTACCCAACTGTAGTGGATGCTATTCTGCTCTGCACCACTGCAATATATGGTACTCCAATACACCAGTCCACTTTAGAGAATTTTAGTTTACAACACTACACAGTACCACACTCAACTTTACTTAAGCCCACTGTACACCACTAAACTGCATGCCACTCTACTGTATGGCACTCCACTGCACTCCACTCCTGTGTACGCTATTCAACTTTACGTCACTCCACTGTACCAGACTCTACTGTATGCCACTCAGCTGTACGCTATTTCAGTCTTTGATATTCTAGTACATGTTACTACACTGTACAACACTCCAGTCTACAGAATGCCAATACAGTGAATGAAAATACACTCTACAATATGTACAGAACTTAATTCCAATTCACCACATTCCACTCTATGCTATCCCACTGTATTCCTCTGCAGTGTACCAACTGCACTCTTTACTATTGCATTATATGCCAATGTAATATATCCTAATTTGCTCTATGCCAGTCCGCTGTCTGCCATTTCAGTGTACGCCACTCCAGTATACCTGATTCCACTTTACTCCACTCCACTATACCACAGTACACTTTACGATAGTAGACTTTACAACACTATCCTCCAGTCTATTGTACCACACTCCACTTAATACCAGTCCACTCCACAAAACTAAACTGGACAAATATTCCAAATTTGTTACAGATTTTAGAAAAATAATTGAAATTTACAAAAAAACAAAAACTAAAGATAAGGTTAAAGATACACTATAGTTAGTAAAACGTTATTTATGTTTGCTATACACACCCAACTTAAACTACTGAAACATTAGAAATTCTAAAGTTATAGTTCTGTTTGAAATGTATTATTTGTACATCACTTTCAAATTAATATGTCATACGTATAACTCATATGTATAAACAGCAGGCTATAATTTACGTGTCACCAGTTATAAAGAAAAGACATCAGAACTCGATTATTATAAGTTATTACAGTCACGTTCTGATGTCACAATGCCTGATGCCAGAAGTCGAGGTGAAAGGCAGGTCAAGTCATTGAGTATAATTGAAGCAGCTGTTTAAAGCAATGAAATGGAACATTGCTTTTCTTTCTTCTGCTCTATTCTAATAGCTTACAATGACAAGCAGCAAGAGTATGTTTATTTTTTGTACTCCGTAGAGAGAGAAAAGATAGAATCTTTTTGCTTGTTTCTACACATTCCGAGCTTCTGCTGCTTTCTTTTTAAAGAAACTGACTTGCATTGAATTGTTTTCGATATGAGCTTGCCAAAATTATCAAACATGTTTGCAAACATGCTTGCTCTTTCATATGACAGAGCTACCCACCAAGTTTTTAAGTTATTTGTGGGAGAGGTGATGGCATGACCATGTATTATATGGGATATGTATGCCTTGGTGTACATGATAAGGATATTGTAAGTCCCCTCAGAGTTCTATAACCTTATAAAGGAAATCAGCCTTCAGCTTTCTTCCTCTATATGGTTATGGAACTCCTCTGTGACTTGCAATATCCTTACCATGTACACCGGGGGTACTTTATCACTTTTATGTATGAATATATTATACTTACCTGCTTATGCCTACTACCCTTCATGGGGTATAAGCAATCAACCAGGAGCCTTCAGCCATTTCTGTCCTGGGCTATTCTTTCAATCTGACTCCAAGTGTAATCCATTTCCTTGCAGGCAGCCTCGAGGCATCAACAACAGGTGTTTCTTCGCCTTCCTCTTTTCCTTTTCTCTTAAGGTTTCCAGATCAGGGCTTGCCTGGTGGTTTTTGATGTGGGCTTTGGGAGGGAGTGACCAATCCAGTTCTGGAGTATTTTAATGATTTCTTCACGAGCAGAGGTCTTGAAAGTCTACTGCCATAGGTCATTGTTGCTGATGGTGTTTGACCAGTGGATTTGGAGGATTTTCCTCATACAGGTCTGGACTGTGTTGGTGGTGGTCACTGTTGTCCTCTTTGTTTCTGTTCCATACAGAAGGATCGATTTTCCATTGGTATTAAAAAGCCTGATCTTGGTTTGCAGTGCTAGACTCTTGGACCTCCAGATCTTCTTTAGCTGATGAAGGCAGCCCTTGCTTTGCCAATACCTGCCTTGACGTCAGTGTCAGTGCTGCCCTGTTTGTGTATGACACTGCCTAGGTAGGTGAACCTATTTCAGTGCATTGCCTGCAAGAGTGACTACAGTTGTGCTGGCTGTGTGAGCCTTCAGGATCTTGTTTTGTCCCTTGTGGATGTTGAGGCCAGGTTATAATGATGTGACTGCCGCATTCTCAATTTTCCCTTGCATGTGCGGATGGGTATGGGAGAGTAGGGCCAGGTCATCTGCAAAGTCCTAGGTGTCCACTGGATCCCATTTCTTCTCCTTGCTGTCTTCATGATCCAGTCAATAATCAGCAGGAACAGAAAAAGCAAGAGCAAATAACCCTGGCACACTCCAGCACACACTTGGAAGGCTTCAGTGAGTTATCCCCCAAGGACTATCTTACAGGCCATATCCTCATAAGAGCGCAATTGATGATTCTACAAGTTTATCTGGCACACCATAGTGATGGATAAGTTTTCAAAGAGTCCCTCTATCCAATCTGACAAATGCCTTCTCATGGTCGATGAACTTAACATAGAGTAGTGAGTTCCATTCCATCAACTGTTCAATGATGATGCACAGTGTTGCAATCTGGTCTGGGCAGGATCTAGTTTTGAAGAAGCCAGCTTGCTAGTCTTGCAACTGGGGGTGGACTTCTTCCTTCATTCTGTTCAGGATGAATCTGACAAATACTTTGCCTGGTGTTGATTGAAGAATTATCCCTCTGTAGTTTGCACAGTTACTCAGGTAACCTTTTTAGGGCGTTTCTGTGAGTTATCCCTCTCTCCAGCCTGATGGCACCTTTTCCTCTTCCTAAATCCTTCCAAACATGGTGTAGAGCATGTTTGCTGTTGTTTTAATGTCTACCTTCAGTGCCTCTGCAGGGATGTTGTCAGGCCCTGCTGCCTTCCCATTTCTCAGATTATTGATGACTTGGCATATTCTTTGTTCATTGGTTTGCTGCAGTTGATTGGCAAGTTCTTGTCAGCTGGCTGTATGTCTTGTGCAGAGTGCACCATGGGCTGTTTCAGCATTTCTTCAAGGTGCTCCACCCATCTTCGTTGTTGGCCTTTGTTACCTCTGATTGTTTTCCCAGCTTTGTCTTTAACTGGTCTTTCTGGCTCACTGTCTGCCGGAGAGTTTACTTGTTATGTTGTAGAGTACTTTCAGGTTTCCATGGCTTGCTGCTTCCTGGGCTTCTGTGGCAAGACCATGAAGAAATCTTCGCTTGTCTGTTCTTAGGCTTCTCTTTGCTTCCTTGTTGGTTTTGGTGAATTTACTTTGGGCTTCCACGTTTTCTGTTCTTGTTATGCTGGGGTTGACTGCAGCTTTCTTTTCCTTTCTTTCTTGAATTTTGCTGAGAGTCTCAATGCAGATGCATTCTTTATGCTGGTGTTTCTTGGGAACCTGTACTTCCAAGCAGGTTAATGCCACTGTTTCTGTGATATTTCTCCTACTGATTTTCAATTGGGTCTCTGCTGTCCTCTTGTTCTTGCAGGACTTGGAACTTGAATATATTATATATTTTAATACATGTGGTTGAATAAAACGTTATTGAGAGTGATTGTACCAATAGACACACTTCCATACATCTATCACTGCAGTGCAAAGTCGGATTTGAGTTTTTTACCACAATGCACACAATATACATGAGAAAAAAACACTTTTTACTGCCTCATTGACTGCCTGAACAATTACTTTCCATAGGGAAACAACTCTCATAATAGTCAAGAGGTTGTTTCAATGTGATTTTACCCTACTTCACAAATGTAATGTCTTGCATCCTGGTTTAAGTTAAATACCTTTTCTTCAAACAAGTACACATGAAAAAATGCCATGGCATAAACCATACATGCAGATAGCCCCCTCTCACACTCAACAATGGCAATAAATAGCATATTATACTCTGTGCACCTGTATGTGCGTGTGCGTAAATATGTTTGGGTGCTTTTAAGACTCGAAATGAAATGGCCCTAAAGACCATTTTTCACAGGAAACTATTTCATATCTGCCTGTAAAATACAGATGAAATAGTGATGAAATACAGATGGCATAAACATAATAATCATAATGGGAGTGCCCACTCTGCAGAGCTTTACCATTGTCATGGCTAATAGGACTTTTTTCAGCAATTTCATCTAGAAACATTTTTGTGAAATCTGCAAATTATGCGCCAAATGCGGTAAATCCATAATGAGGTGGTACACGCTGCAACCACTAAATTAAATAAATCCAGTCGCCTTCCCCATTGTCCATTGTTTTATCAACGATTTACTCATGAAAGGTAAATAAAAGCTAAACATTCTAATTCCAATCAATTCCCATTGTGCACTTTGAAGAAAAGTGGCTTCTCAACTAAGTACAACAAAATAATCATGTAATATAAAAATACATAATAGGTAACGTCATATGGTTCTATATTGCAATCTCGGATTCTAGTAACAATTAAAAAGCAATTGTCCTTTGGTCTCCTGATTTATGATGATCAGAAGGCCTTGATGCGATATTAAATCATATTACATAGACAAAGTTATCAGTGGCATATTATTTATAGATGTATACATGTGCTTTTCATATGTTTGGGTGTTTATTGTAAAAATGCAGTGGTATAAACACCACTCGTATTTCAATGGACCCATAAAAGAGTATGAAACATATTTGATGGATTAGTATGAATATAGGTTTCATCCAAATAAGGCCAACCCTCAAATCACTCTGCAGATGCCCAAGCCCAAAGAATTATGTGGCAAAGGAGGATCAAATCTTACAGCAGGGTTGTCTAAACACTATGGCTGTTAGGACTTATTACACAACATTATGGGTCAATATTACTTTGATCTATTTGAGCTGGAAACCACTTTTTTGTTTAATCTGCAAAATATGTGGCAAGTATGGTACATTCATAATTTTGCAGTAAGCATCGTAGTCATAGCATCGCATAATTCCACTCTCCATGACCGTTGTCCATCGTTTTATCAATAATCTATCAGAAAAGCTAAAAAAAAACTAAACATTCTAACTCCAACTAATACTTACTGTGACTGCATCTGGAAAAGAACAGCACCGACAAACATTCCCTTCAATAGACAGAAAAGGATTTTGTTGACAAGGCAAGTTGAGTTTTTCTAAAACGATATTTTCTTAAGTACATAATTAGTATTGTTTTCTTTTTACTACAGACAACCAAACAAGTCAAGTATTTCACTTTCTATTTTCAACGTTGCCTGTCTGAAAAACACCTAAAATGCATAATTTATAAAAAGTACAATATAGTCGTATAGTGCCATCTTGGAGCTCAGGGACATTTTACAAACTGTCTTCAAATTCGTGGAATATGCCGATCCCATATATCTATTTCTTTTATTGAAATATTGATCACAGCATTCTTTTTAATTTTGGGAGCATGTGTCCATCGCCTTAAAGTGAAAAGTAGTAGCTACTAGATTGCATTTTCCTGTGATTTATTTTTTATTGTATTGTTATTTTCCAGCTGTTTCTTTGAAACCATTTCTCAGAAAGTGGAAAATAAATATTGTTACATTTTTCAAAAGTGTCTCTAATGAACAGCGCTTGTTGCAAACCTGTAGTATCTAAATGACCACATTAGGGTAGAAGCAATTATTCTCTCAACATAATAAAGCTCGCCTAAAACATGTTCTGCTGTGCAAAGAGGCTTGCAGCTTTGCCCTCAGCTGCCATAATCCCTCTTCTCGTATGCAGTTACCACTCTCTATCAGTGCAGGCGCTTGGCTCCCAGCGGGTGTGCTCCATTTGAGGTTGAGTGCATACAATGAGGCGTTTGTAGTCATCAGAGAGCCTCTATTTAGGTCTAATTTGTGAAAAGTGGCTCTGTGATTTGTTTATGTGACAAATAACCGGGTTTCATTTGTATTGGTAATTGTTTGTTCCACTGATTAATAAGGGACTTAATAAGCTTACAAAGTGAATTTAAAAATGTTTGCATCTTATGAAGAAGTATGAACAAAGTGCTGAGTGCTAAGTTAACAAACAGCACTAGGAATATATCATACATTTTTAAAGAAAAAACAAAGGTTAAAGCTTAGTTATGGTTAGGAAAGCATAATTTATTATTTCTATAAAAAAAATCTTTAAATACAAAAACATTACAAATGTAAAAGTGCTAACTATAACTTTATACTTATAACTTAAGTTTATAATATGCACCCCCCCAAAACTTACTATAACTGGCGCACCTCAGTACAGAGTGTTGTCAACTCACTAGGCAGGCAAAATTAACTATAACTATTCATTCACAATCTTATAAATAATGTCATTTAAGATGTCATGAATGTTGTTATGAATGCTGTTTTTACCATGCTGTAAGTGATGTAGTAAAATAGTGTATAAGCAGTACATTCAGAAGGGGCAAGTGATAGCTCATTTAGACTTGTTAGCAAGTTGACAACGCTCTGTACAGAGGTGAATCAGCTACAGTAAGTTTTGGGCGGGGCACAAATTATAACAAAGTTATAACTGTAACTTTTGAATTTCTAATGTTCGCGTAGTTTAAGCTGGATTTGTATAGAAATACGAAATTCATTTTTGCTAACTATAACTAAGCTTTAACCTTTGTTTTTTTATTAAATTCAATGTTTTAATAAAAGTGTGTTTCAAATCAAAAAGTGGACTGTCGTTGAGTCGAGTGTCATCTAGTAAAGTGTCGTAGAGTAGCATAGAGTAAAGTAAAGTGTTGTAGAGGGGAGTAGAGTAGAGTGAAGCACAGAGTGGAGTAGAGTGTTGTGGAGTGGAATGTCATTGAGTAGAGTGTTGTAGAGTAGAGTGTAGGAGGCTGTCATAGAGTGCAGTGCTGTAGAGTTAAGTGTTGTAGAGTGTGGTGTCTCAGATTTGGAATGATGTAGAATGTCATATAACCGAGGAGAGTGAAGTGACACTCAATGGAGTAGAGTGTTGTAGAGTGCCATAAACTGAAGTAGAGTGTCATAGACTATAGTAGAGTGGAGTGGCATTAAGTGGCTTAGAGTGGAATGGCAAAGAGTGGCGTGGTGGAGTAGAGTGAAGTAGAGTGTAGTATTGTGTCATAGAGTAGAGTCGAGTGAAGTCTCATAGAGTGGCATAGAGGGAGTGGTGTAGAGTGTTGTAGAGTGGAGTCCAACATCATAGAGTGCCACAGAGTAGAGCGGCATAGAGCACAGTAGAGTAATGTAGAGTGGAGTGTCAAAGAGTGGTGTAGAGTGTCATACAGTGGAGGGGCATTGAGTTTCGTAGGGTGGGGTACAGTGCAGTACAGTGGTGTAGAGTGGAGTGGCATACACTGTCGGGTCATAGAGAGTTGTAGTGTAGAGTGTCGTGACCTAGAGTGTTGTGACGTAGAGTGTTGTGGTGTAGACTGCCTTGGTGTAGAGTGTCATGGCATAGAATGTTATGTCACAGAGTGGAATAGAGTGAAGTGGTGTGTCATAGAGTGGCATGTCATACAGTGAGTTTAAAGTGGAAGGGCAGAGAGTGGAGAGGCATAGGGTGGCATGGTATGTCATAGAGTGGTGGAGTGGCGTGTGGTACAGAGGAGCAGTGTGTCATTCAGTGGAGTGGTATGTCGTAAAGTGGAGTAGTGTGGAGTGTCTTGGAATGGAGAGCCATAGATTGGAGTGGCATGTTGTAGAGAGGAGTGGCATGTCATAGAGAGAAGTGGTGTGTCATACAGTGGAATGGAGTGGCGTCTCATAGAGTGTCATAAAATGGAGGGGCATGCCATGAAGTAGAGTGTTGTTGAGTGGAGTAGCATAGAGTTGAAATGCATGTCAAGGAGTGGAGAGACATAAAGTGCCATATTGTAGAGTGGAGGGGTGTGTTGTAGAGTGGAGAGGCATGTCGTACACTGGAGTGGAGTGGGGTGTCATAGAGTGGTATGTTGTAGAGTGTCTTAGAGTGGAGGTGCATAGAGTGTAGTGGTATACAGTGGAGTGGCATGTCAGAGCAGAGGGGGCATGGAGTGATGTAGAGTGGAGTGCTGTGTCATAGAGTGGAGTGGCTTGTAAAGTGAACTGGCATGTTGCAGAGTGGACCTGCGTGTTGTAAAGTGGAGTGAAGCGCTAAATCATTGGTTGTCTTTTATCAATTTTTGTATTTTTTATTTCACTAGGTTCCGCAGTATTTCCTAAGTAGTTTCGAGGAAGGACTATGGTACTTCATAAACTTTTTTTTAAATACGACAATAAAATAATTTTTCCTAACTATTGAGACTTTGGTAAAGTGCCTAATTTCTGCCTACATGTGCATAGTGATAAGCCATATATTACTTAGAAACCCAGAACACACCCAAAGTGTGGTCTAAACAATACATCTGTGTTTGTATTTTGTAAGGACTCTCATTAATCCAAAATGTTGTGTTTTGTCATTTTTTTATCATTGCTATGTACTGTGGCATACTGAGAAAGTACAGCTATAAACCATGACCCAATATACGATCAAGGTTTTGTCATCTATTACTAAAAAAGTACTGAACCTATTTTGATCCAATAAGAACCCTTTCCACACCATAATCAATACTGCTACCAAATTTTTGTGAAGATTCGTCAAACAGTGGCTAGGTTATTACTAATCAAAAATCAGAGAGATTTATATGGCTCAGAATCCAGAATCCTGCCTATATGGAGTGGCAATATATATTGATAACTGGCAGTCTAAACAATGCCTCCTAAAGTTGTTCCCAGCTTCCATTAGGAGCAAAGATTGCTTCTTTACTGGCTCTGGATGATTGGATAGGCCTCAAATGTTTGAAGCTCGTGCATAATGGCATCAATAAGGATAGCTAATAAGCTACGTAACGGATACAACATGACGCCCCATTTGCATAGGCATTTCAGAAACAAGAATCCTGTTTTAAGATTATTTAACAACTATTACATTGGAAAAAATGTAATGTGGGGTAACTTCTAGGGTAATTAGCAGTGCATGGCAAGGGTGCAAATTATAGTTTTACACACAAGGGGGAAAAAATGTTGAGGAGCAACAGCGTGTCATACTAGCCTCAATTCATATTACTCACACATATAGTGCGTGGCACTCCTATATTCTTAGCCTCAAGCTCCTTTTTTTCAGAAAGTCTCTATTGGTATGACGCTTCCTACTCCGGAATTCCCAGAAATACCAAAGATTTGGACGAGGTGGGCTCGCTTACGTAATGTGACATGCTTTATCATCGGCCACCTCGTCCCACAATGGTAAGATGATACTATCAGGGCAGACTTAACCTCAAGTGGGGCTATCTTGAGGTAGTTCTTAGAAATTATCTGACCGGCCAAGGAACTCAGGTCAAAGATACAAGTTTAAAAATATCTAAGGATAAACCGCAAAAAGTGTCGTTTTTTGTTAAGGTGGTATCCTTGATATGATTAAAATAACAACATCAAGGAGTTAACCACGGGGTTCTGATGGGTATTATGCCCACTTTGTACCCCTATGTGTATTGCCTACTGACTTGTTTCTGCCCATTTGTTCGTCAGCCTAAGATGGTCTCTGGCATTCCTGAGGGCTTCTCTCAAGAACCTAAAACTAAAAAATTACTTTAGGAGGGTGAGTTGAATATAAGAGGTGGACCTACCTTGCATATTCTGTTACTTTGTGGTAGAGTACCCCTGGGGGGAAATAATATAAGCAAATGTAGAAAACAGGCACGGTAAGAAATTTCATTGCAAACATGTTTCTGGCACAAAAACGGGCAACATTATTTAGCTCCTTTTCTGTGGAAGACTCCTTCCTTTAATTGTGAAATGAATGGTGGCACTCGTGATGTATTGACGTATTAACATGCAAAATATCTGTGACATAAAGACACACATGAACGAAACAACAAGACATGTGCATAAAATAAACATGCACATTATCTAGCGTTTGTTATTTAAAGGAAAATTACCCATGTTCTTCTACTGGTCTTCTACTGTCACACTCTGGACATAATGCCAAAAGTCAGTTGACTGAGACTACTCCTATCACTTGCATTCAAGTTATAAACTTCATATTATGGATGGTATCGCTTTTGTGGTTATGCTTGTATTATTTGCAGTACCCGGTGCTAACTGACCCCACTCAGCTATGTGCGTCCCCCTCTTTTTCCTACTCTCTTTGTCCAGTTCTGTGCTCAAGGGCAGCATAAGCATTTCATAAGATAGAAGCATCTGTTGGAATGAGGTTAAAAGAAACCCAATGTCGTAGATAGTACCGCCTATTTTTTGTAAAAAAGGTTACATTTCTCTTAGTGCCCCAAAAATGTATGCCTCCTTACTATAATGTGCGGCCCCCACCCTAGTTCCTCATAGTATGGTATTTACTTTGTCAAGGAGAGGCACCCGTGAATTACCTACCAGGAACAGCCAACCAGGTGTAATACCCAGTCGCCACTGGCCGGTTTTTAATGTTCCAATAGGTAATCAGCAGGTGCTACTTCATTCAGATGGGAACCTCCTACCCAGTCATGCGGGGTGTAGAGCCTCATTCATATTGGCTCGTAGTAAGCCCCAGGGTAGCCCCAGCTGCTTACCTCTGATGGCCCTGGCCATCACTAGATCTTAGAATCCCGTGCCATGCCCATCTGTTGATACTGGTGCGTGCCTGGATGATTCCATATAGTGTGCCTGAATTGCGCAGGCACGCTCAGTATTCCCCGCATCCTAAAAATTCCTTGCTAGAGGTGCTGGTTGGGAGCGGGGAGTGGGGGGAAAGGGGAGGAACAAAAAACAAAAAACAAAACAACCGAGAGGGTGAAAGGAAAGGGAAAAGAAGGAGGCATATTCTCCTCTCTGTGATGTCTATCCCCAGATTTGTTTCGCGCTACGCCCAAGCCTGGAGTGCGTGTTTTTTTTCAGAATCTTTTCTAGTTCCCATTAGCTTCAAGCACATTCTCGTGTATCCTTGTGATTGCTGGGAAAGGGGGCCGTGAATAGTTCCCCTAAGCTTCAATCACGTTCTAGTGCATATTTGCAACTGTTAAGTGAGGAGACTAGAATGGCTCCCCTTTTCATAATAAAATCGACCGGCTACACCAACCCAAATGTATTCTGGGATATGAAGTCGTAATAACCTGGTAAAGCATATTTTTTTCTCTCTTTCTCCTCCATTCCTTAGGCCTCATTTCTCGGTAACGGTACTAAATATCTCAAAGAGGCCTAAAAAAGATTGTTGCAGCTTACCATTATAAATGAGATGTACACCATTATTGTCGTGCGTATACTAACTGTAGACTACCTAATTCCGAGCTTATATTTAAAGGAGATGAACCATATGTTTCACAGTGCCCTCCACTATAAAATCAGTCATGAGTGTGTCAGGGAGCGTCGCACTGTCCGGGTAGTCAGTTGTTAGGGGAACTCCACAGATTGTTGTCTTTGAGCCCCTGTGTGTCAGTTTTCAATCTGAAAACCCATCTCTGTTCATATTTAGAAAGGACACTTCTTATGTCATTATATTTGTGTTACAATTTTTCTAACACAACCCACTTTATGTCATCTGCTGTGTGATTTATTTCAGCATAATGCCTGGTGAGCTTGGTGTTATCCCTCTTATATCTTACAGTGCTCCTGTGTTTGGTGATTCATGTTTTTACCCTTCTTGTCGTCGTACCTACATACAAAAGATTACAAGGGCATGTTAACCATATATCACATCACTCCAATTACAGTTCGTCAGCTGATTTAATACCCATGGTTTGAGCAGGCCCATATCCACTGTTTTATTTCCTGGTGAAACAGCACACACCACATTCCCCACAAGGGTGATGTCCCTTCGGGCCGGGGCGTTCCATAATGTAATTTGAGTGTTTGTGCTCTTTTTAGTTGGTCATGTATGTACCAGTGTGTCCCTCAGATTCTGACTCCATCTGAATGAAAAAAGTATTTGTTCAATCTTCAAGTTACCAGTGTTCAAGATGCCACAGTGTTTTTTGATCAGCTTTGTTACCTCATTGGAATTGGGACAGAAGATAGTGACACATTTGGACCTTGGTTTCCAGGGTCGTTTATACGTGCTCAGTAGAGCCTCTTTGCTCTTATTTCTAATATGTTTTCTAGATCTTGCAATAGTTCTCCCTAGGTATCCCTTTTCTCTGAGTGAGTTTAGAAGACAACCTTTCTGCGTGTTGTTGGAATTTATTAATATCTGTACAGTTATTTCTTAGTCTCAAGAACTGTCCTTTTGGGAGACCTTCCCTTAGGGCTCAGGGGATGAAAGCTATCATATTGTAACAGACTATCCCTATCAATTGGTTTATAGTAAACCTATGTCTTTAGTTCCCCACCTTCATGGTAGATTCATAAGTCCAGAAATGGCATCTCAGTATTACTCGTGGCCATGGTGAATCTGAGGAAAGGGTCCAAACTATTCAGCCAGGCAATGAAACCTTTTGCCTCTCCTTTTGTACCCTGCCAACTTACTAGGATAGGATCTATATATCTTTTCCATAATCTCATGTGTTCTGAGAATTGATTTTCTTCTGAATATATGAATTCTGTTTCAATATGTGTACACACAAGGGGCACAAGTACTTGTGCCACACAAGGGGCACAAGTACTGCCCATGGATGTCCTCTGTGTCAGGATGAAAAACTCTCCTTCATACTCAACTACATTTCTTGTCAGAACCATATGTGTACAATACAATATGAATTCTGTTGATGGAATTTTTCCTTTCTGTCTGGGGATGAGGAGACGTTCAATAACCTTCACTGTTGGCTGTTGGGGAATACTCATATACAATGGTTCCATCCAAGATTAGTAATAACTCCCAGTCTGGGTCAAAGTTAACAACACCAAGCTTATTAAGGATGTCTTTAGTGTTGTTCAAATATGGCATTGTGCTAACAAATGGTTTTAAAAAGAAACCCACAAATTTGCCGTCTTTCGGGGGGGCATTTTATTTTTGTGGGCCTTAAGCAAGATGTAAAAATACTGAGTTTTTGGTTCTCTCTTAATTAGAAAGGATGCCTCTTTTTCTGTTATCCACCTATTGTCTGGGCCCCCTTGTATTAGAAGTGCTATTTCTTCCTTGATCTCATGTGTGGTGTATTTTGGCAACTTTTCTTACTGTAGGGGGTTACCCAGGCGTTTTTTACATTCTGTGTGGTACATTTCCTTTGGTAAGATCACTGTGCCACCCCCTCTGTCAGCTGGTTTGATGATTACTGAATGGTCAGTTTTTAGGCATGTCAATGCCTCTCTTTCCACCTTACTGAAGTTCTGAACTCTTCTCTAGTTGTTCTGTGAAATGGATTCAATAGTCCACTTTCTGTTCAAATGTGGTCACCTCAGGTGGTAATTGTTGAATTGCAGGGGTAAAGGATGATTTTTTAGGGAGTCCAGTGTTACTTTCCCTTTCTCTTTCAATGTCTGTTTTCTCACATGTTGAAAAGAATACTTGTAATCTGATCCTTAAAAAAAAACTCAGTTATTTCAAGTCTTAAGAGGAAGGGATCATCTTTTGGTGTTGGGACAAAACCTAGGGCTTGGTTGATAACACTGTTTTGGGTTTCTGTGAGAACCTTACTACTTAGATTGATGATGTTATCCATTATGACTGGCTTGTGACCCGTTGAGGTTCCTTTATATTTTTATTTTCTCTCTTTGCTATAGGTCTTTCCAAGAGACCCTCCAGTCTCTGTTTTTCCATCGTCCTCTCTTCCTGCCTTATTTAAAAAAATGTCCCATTGGAGGAGGTGCTTGCCTTAGAAAACCTGTTTGAGGAGGAACTTGGGCAAAGCCAGATGGAGGCCACCCCCAGGATGGGGGATACATTGGTCCTGGGTTGTATGTGTTCCCTGGTATTGGGGCTTGGTTGAAAATCCTCTTGCCCCGTCTCTTCTATTTCGGGAGAACTGTGATCTTTTGGACGATCCCTCACTTCCAGTTGAGCCATTGCTGTCTTCTGATGTGTAGGAAGAGTTAGTCTTTCTTCTTACATAATCATCCCTGATATAGGGGTATGTTTTCCATGAAAAAATGTGGCTAAATCTTTCTGGAATGTATTGATTTTTGACTGTGTCAGAAATCCTTTCTACTCAATTACCCCTTTTTTCACTTCTTCAAGTTTCTTTTTGTATACTTGTTAATGCGGCCGTCTATGTCAATTTTTACACATCAGGACTCGTTTTAGGTCGATGAACCTTTGGACCCAGTGGTGAGTCTCCGTAAGACGAGATTACCAAACATCAAAATATATTTCACAATAACCATTAATAAATCTTCGGCGCATTCAGTTGTTCTTAGACTCAAATAACCACACCTTGACGGTAGATTTGTGAATTTATTCCCTATTGATTACAATCTAATAATAATAAACGTATTAATCTCAAAACCAAGAAGCATAAAAGCATAATCACAAAGTGGCAATTATGATGAACTTTCAACAATGCGATGATCAGAATCATAGGATAGATACGTTAGCAGAGAATAGACCATAGTGCATGATAAACAATAGAATATCAGTTCAGCATAGCTACATGTCAGTCACGTCAGTTCCGTCCGTCAAATGAATACCTCATCTAACCTCAAATTAGCATTAGCATGTTGGGCTTCATGCAAAACAATTTAGAACATCAATTTGGAAAACATCTAACTAAGATACCTAATTAAACATACAGCAGTTGGTACCTAGAAAGAAAGGCATATAGATTTTGTTAGCATTAATAATTACCCTCCTCGAGTTAGGTCAGCTTACAGGATCAGTCTTTGTCTTCAGGACATCAGATAGTTCACCGTCAATCTATCTAAACTAGAAGCAAGGGACACTCTCCTCATAAGGAGGAAAGTGTAATAGGGCAGTCTATGGGTTAGGATAATTTTGTCTAAGTCTCAAATCACCAAATAGAGTGACAGAGTTTCTGGATGCAATCGGTATCATTCCCTACCTAATGCGTCTTGTCTCTTGTGTTCTGAGTTTTTATCCCCTTTTCGTAATACATTCCCCCAAAATTCTATTGGTTAGTAACTACACCCCATCATTGGTAACCAATCAAATTATACATTAAGTAATGCATGTGTCATTTCTTGATATTAGCGTGTCTTTCAATTGGTCTTCATAATCAGCATTTTCGTAGGTGGTACATCCGGGGTTACTTCACCATCTTGGCACACGTCTCAGGTCAGAAGTTCTCTTCCCCTCGTCTCATTGTCCTTGAGAGTGTCCATTAATGTTTCGAAGCACATAACTTTATACTAAAAGCTGCTAGCATGCGGATGAGAAGATTTCTTCATGTTTCGAACTAATACAAAAAGAACAATAGCTGGGTCATGGTCATTTGCAAGTCCGCACACAGAAGAAGCAGAAAAATACGCTTTAAATGAGAGTTACACAGCTAGTTTGCGACTCATGCTAACTTAAGACATACAAGTTCTAATGCATACATTTATGATCGTAATAATGTGTATATTTGAAAGATTATTAATTATTCAACATTAGTGTTCATAAATGAGTAAATCTTTACTTTTATTAATACATTTTAACTATTAATTATTAATATTGCTTTGTTAATGTAAACATTTCACATCTATAATATACGATATTTAAACTACGCTCTCTCAGTCCCTCCTCTGATGACGAACGTCATCACACAATTCTGGATCTTTAATTTTTCACCTTGCGCATAATGCGCATTTCAACATCTTGCCCTTTGTGTGAACTTTCCCATATTTCATTGAACATTTTCTCTCTTTCACTTTCTTCATTCCGTCTGGCTCTTTTTGACAGGTTTCTTTTAATTTTGTCATTAATTTTGCATGCCCCCCATAATCCTAATAGACAGATCAAAACAATTAGTAGGCCCAGCATGATTTTAGCAAGAACTCCATTCCAAATGTTGGTAAACCAGTTTCCTACCCGGGCAATTCCTTTTCCAAATTTTTCCCAGACTCCAGGTTCTTTTAGATCCTTCAAATCTGTACTATCTCTAGTCAGGTTAGTAAGCATGTTCCTAATTTTCTTACTGTTATGGGTATATATGAGCAGCAGTGACGTTCATTAAGCATTTTGCACACACCCCCATTCTTTGCTAAAAGAATGTCTAAAGCAAGCCGATTTTGAAGAGTCATAGCTCTTTCTGCAGCAAGTTCAGTATCCATTAATAATATTGCTCCTGTAAAATTTGTCAGCATGTTATCCACAATAGTAGACAACTTTTGAATTTTCATAGAATTTAAGATAACCCCCACTGAAGGGATTATTGCTCCAAATATGTCACCAATGACAGCAGCCACTGATTCTCGTTTTTGTCTAGAATGTTGTATTTCAGAAGATTTAGGTATTTGTTTTAAGTCATCAATCTGGTATATCTTTGGGAAGACTATTCCCAAATAACATGTCCCATACCATCCCCTTGGGAGACGATAGTATGCATTTACCCACAGATGTAATAGATTCCAGGAATCGCTGGGTCTTGTCCATTTAACATGAAGGTCCATTTACTCTGAAACAAAAACACATGCCTACATTCACTCGTACCCACAAACAAATAGTCTTGATCGGATTTTGGTCGGTATAAACATAGCCTACCTACGTGTAATGCATCTATAGCTAACTTGCCTTGTGTTTTAATCGCTGTGTAAGCATAATCATTTGCATAAGTACGTTTTTCTAAGCCTTTTTCTAACTTCTCTTTTAATGCTTTGCGTCTATCATCTGTGTGATCTAAAAAGCTTTTCTCCACAGGAGACAGTAAGCATGTTAAATTATTGCGGTGTGCATAAGCAGTTCCAAATGTTAGTGTTGGCTCAAAGAATCCTCTAACTAATTTTATATCATGCTCTTTAGCTAGTTTATTTAAGAATTCAATTACAGGCACAAAAGAAAACACAACATCCAGATTTGAATAAAAGTATTGTACATGCTCTTGATTATAAAATCTTGTTAGTAGCAAACTGCAGCTAATCCCATAAGTAAGAGGGAGGCTATGATAGGTAACCCCCTCCTGCACAGATGAAGGAATTTTAGTACACACATAACAATCTTTCGTATCCATAGTTTCCACATACTCATTTAATAAGCGATAGAAGACATTAGTAGAAAGTTCCCCTTTTGTATTAGTTCCCTCATGTAGATGTCGAGCATCCTGCTCAAATTTCTCCCACGGTGATAATTTATTAGTTGCAGTGGTAGTCTCAGGTTTTGAAGTTGCATTAATAGTTTCACTCTCTCTCCACGGCATTCCTACAATCACTCCCACGATCATTATTGCACATACAACACCTATCATAAGTCCTAACCATCCACACACTTTACTTCCTTTGTTGCTATAAGCCATGTTTGTATAGAATCAGAATAGCAGATCAACAATCAACTTAAGATGGCAAACTCTTTCTGCGTATTTACAGCGTCTTCTCTCACTCCAGGACCCTTTTTGTCAGCTCAGGTTAGCAGCTTGTCATAATCAGGTTTCTTGATGTCAAATCCAGGTTTAATTGTCTCTTTCCGGTAGGTTTATAAAGTCTCTTTCTTTTTAATATATTTTTCCGAGGTTTCCTGTTGTGGTCTTTCTTCAGGTACCGTAGTATTGGCCAGGTACTTCTCGATCAAAACAGAATGCTAAGAATTCTTGTTGCCATTCAGAGGTTGTAGCATATGCCCATTCAGGACCTGTGTACCTTCGATTTGCTATTCTCTTTCTTTTTAATCTTCGTTCGCCTTGATGTTCCCCTTCACTCAGATCATCTGCTTGTGAGGTATCACTCTCTTCTATTATTGTCTTGATTGTTAATTTTCTTATTCTAAAAGGCAACTTTTCTGGCCATGTATCACCTCTATGTGTCTTGTTTCGGTAATTTCCTTCAGGACGCTGGACAGCACCCTCCTCTTGTGATATGGTGTTTTTTCTTGATAGGTTTGGAATTTGATCAGAAGAGTCTGACTCGTTCTGGTTTGAATTTACCACTTCTCTGTCTCTCTCTCCTTCTTGTTCAATACTGTATTCAGGTTCTGAATTGTATTCGTCTGCTTCTGGGAGAACCTCTCCTTGTCCTTGTTCTCCTGCTGCCTCCACTGAGATTGGCACTCCGTCACCTCTCTCGAACTCTCTGATAGTGTGAGGGACGCGGCTGTTCTCAGCGGGCTCTCTTGCAGTCTCAGATCTTTCTTGACTGATCTCTGACTCTGAGACTTCTCCTCTCGAAGTTGATGTACCGGAATTTTCAAGTTCCTCTTCAACAGGACACGTTACCTTCTTTGTGTGGCTGGCATGTATCCAGTTGGGAACCCCGGCACACTTCACAGCAGTAGTGGTCGTCAATATCACTTGATATGGCCCTTTCCAACGTGGCTCAAGACACGATTTTCTTACGTGCTTCTTGACAACCACCCAATCTCCAGCTTGCAGAGAGTGTCCTGGTTCGCCGATTGGTGGTAACGTGTTAGCTTCCACCTGGTGAGAGAAAGAGCGTATCACGTCAGCTAAACTTTTGCAGTAATCCAACACCATATCATCTGTAATATTCACTAGTGCATTTGCAGGTACCGCTGGTAACCTCATTGCTCTACCCATGAGGATTTCATGGGGGGACAATCCTGTTTTCTTATCTGGTGTGTTTCTCATGGACATCAATACTAGCAGTAATGCATCTGGCCACTTCATGTTTGTTGCTGCACACATTTTCGCTATTCTTGATTTTAAGGTACCATTCATCTGTTCAACTAGTCCTGATGCTTCAGGGCGATAGCTACAGTGTAACTTCTGCTCGATGTTGAGTGCTGCACACAGAAGCTTGATCACCTCATTGTCGAAGTGTCTTCCCCTATCTGATTCTATAGAAACCGGGAACCCGAATCGTGGTATTAATTCCCTCAGTAATAGTTTTGCAACTGTGAGACTGTCGTTCCTACGTGTAGGGTATGCCTCAATCTAATGACTGAAAACACACACAATCACCAACACGTACTTCAATCCTCCACAAACAGGCATTTCAATGAAATCCATTTGTATTCTATTAAATGGACCTCCAGCTCTTCCAATGTGGCTCAGATTTACCACTGTTCCTTTTCCAGCATTCATCTGTTGACAGATGATGCATCTGTGACAAGTAATTTCTGCGGCATGTCTGAATTTTGGATTAAACCAATCAACTTTAAAAGATCTGATCATGGCGTCTCTTCCTAAATGTGCTTGCCCATGATATAATCGGGCAAATTGTGACAGAAGACTATTAGGTAAAACCAACTTTCCATCATCTGAGACCCATATATCATCTGCTCTTTGTGTACATTGCATTTTCTGCCAGGAACGTTTTTCTTCTTTGTTAGCACGGCTTTGTAGTGTCTTTAACTCATCTAAGGTATCAACCACTTGTAATGCTAGATTCAAAGTTGTGTCATTTTCAGGCTGAGGTAGCAATTCCCACTGCTCTTTGAATGATATACAATTTAATGCACAAAATCTTGCTACCTGATCTGCATAATCATTCCCCATTGACACAAAGTCTTGTGATCTGGTGTGAGCACTGCACTTTACCACGGCGATTTCAAGAGGTAACTGAACTGCATGTAACAAATCTCCTATTTGTTCTCCATTTTTCACAGGTGATCCGGAGGAGGTCATAAAACCCCTTTGTGACCAGATCTGACCAAAATCATGTACAATTCCAAATCCGTATCTGCTGTCAGTATAGATCGTAACTTTCAAATTCACAGCAGCATGGCAGGCCTTTGTAAGAGCTATTAACTCTGCCACTTGTGCTGAAAATACCTTTTCAAGCCAAGAGGCCTCAACTATGCCAGACATTGTACATACTGCATAGCCAGCTCTCAATGTCCCTGCTGAATCTCTTAAACAGGACCCATCCACGAACATAATGCAATCGTTTTCTTGTAATTGGGTGTCCTGTATGTCTGGGCGAGGTTTGGTACAGAGGTCAGTCACCTCAA
Source organism: Pleurodeles waltl (assembly GCF_031143425.1). Classification (NCBI taxonomy): domain Eukaryota; kingdom Metazoa; phylum Chordata; class Amphibia; order Caudata; family Salamandridae; genus Pleurodeles; species Pleurodeles waltl. Next base: position 721,903,933 of record NC_090449.1, read on the forward strand.
GACAATCATGCTCAAATTCTTCCCCTTCTTTGATTTCTGTATTTTCGTTGGGAAGTAGAGTTGCCGGGTTCAGTACTGTGCATCTTTTCAGTGTAACATTTGCTGATCCCAAAATAATCGTCTCATATTTGGTAAGTCGTGCATTTGTCATGTGTTGTGTTTTTGTTCTTGTCAACAAAATTTCAACAGAATGTGGAACCAAAACTTACAAAGGGTATCCCATGACTATGCCCTCACATTGGGAAAGGCTTTGACCAACTGCTGCAACTGCTCGCAAACAACCCGGTAGGGCTGCTGCGACAGGGTCCAAAGTAGCTGAAAAATATGCTACAGGGCGATTTGCATCTCCGTGGACCTGTGTTAAAACAGACAAAGAACAAGCATCACGTTCATGACAAAACAACAGAAAAGGTTTCTCATAATCAGGCATTCCTAATGCTGGGGCCCTGCACATGCATTCCTTCAGCTCTAAGAATGACTCAAGTTCTTCTTTTGTCAAAGTGATTGTATATGGTTCATCTTTGACATCTTTCCCTGTCAATTTTATTAGGGGCTTTGCAATGATTGAGAAATTGGGTATCCATTGGCGGCAATAACCCACCATTCCCCAAAACATCCTGACATCTCTTTTTGTTGTTGTGGGATTCATTTGTATGACAGCTGTTATTCTCTCTTTTGATATCCTTCGGGATCCTTTCTCAATTAGATGTCCCAAATATTTTACTTCTTTCTGACAGTATTGCAGTTTCTTAGGTGACACCTTATGCCCGTTCTTTCCCAAATGGTTCAACAATGCAATAGTATCATATTTGCAACTGTCTCTGGTTTTGGATGCAATCAACAAATCATCAATGTACTGCACAAGAGTTGAATTAAAAGGCAGTACAAGAGGTTCCAAATCCTTCTTTAATATCTGATTAAAGATGGATGGCGACTCAGAAAATCCTTGAGGGATTCTGCACCAATTGTACACCTTATCCAGGAATTTGAAACTGAACAAAAATTGTCTATCCTCATGCAGTGGTATTGAGAAAAATGCCTGTGATAGGTCTACTACGGTAAACCATTCAGCATCGCAAGGAACTTGGAACATTATTACCGCTGGATTAGGTACCACAGGGCAACATTTTATCACAATTTCGTTTATTTTTCTCAAATCTTGCACAATTCGAACTTTCCCACAGGGCTTTTTCAAACCCATAATAGGTGAGTTACACGGACTGCTCAAAACTTCTTTCAAAACTCCTTGCCTGAGAAAATCTGCAATTATCTGTGTCACTTCAATGAGTACGTCTTGAGTCATGTGATATTGTGGTACTTGTGGGAATACTGCATTTGGTCTTATCTGCACCTTGACTGGTTTAACTCCTTTAATTAATCCAACTTCCTTTCCTGTCAAGTCCCACACTCTTTCTGTTACGGACCCTTGTAGGTCAGCAGGTAAGTCGATTAGAGTGAACACTGGGAATAAAGTAATTAGAGGGTAATCTTCGCTCGTCTCCCCTCCTTCTATGAGCTGGCCCTCATCCCCTTCATCATCACTGTTTGTCTGAACTTCTATTCCATCGTTGGAACAGGTAATTGAACATTTAGTTTTACATAATAAGTCCCTTCCCAGTAGGGATACTGGACTTGAGTCGCATACGACAAACCTATGCAGGCCTTGGAAGTTTCCAATTTCAACCTGTACTGGGTCAGTAATTGGATTTGTCAAGTACTGATTAGCCACACCAACCACTCGTATGGTGCGTCCCGATAAGGGTAACCTTGGTACTTCCACGCTACGGACTGTAGAGCGTGTAGCTCCGGTGTCAACCAAAAATGAAACTTTATAGCCCATTACTTTTCCCTCTACATATGGGCCTCTCTGATCTACTTCTAATGAGGCTGCAAGCCTGCACTCTTCGCTGTCTGAACTGTCATCTGACCATTCGTCATTCATCTCTTTTTCACCTCGTAATGGGAATTGTTGTACAGTATTGTTTTGACTCGTCACCTGACCTGTGACCTGCTGAGGAAGCATCACCTGTTGCTGACCCATCGGGGCTAGGGGTAACTGCATTTGCTGTCTAGGCACCATAGGAATCTGCTGTTGCATTGGTTGTACTGGCACATTTTGGAAACGTGTCATTTGCATTTGCTGCATGGGTTGCACACCTGACATTTGCACCAAATTATTCTGATAGTTCTGATTCTGTTGTCTCATCCTTGGACCTCGTGGATTCTGCTGTGCACCAACACTCATACTCTGCTGAACTGTACCATCATGCACCATATTTGGGCAATCCCGCTTCCAATGTCCCATGCCCCCGCACGCATGGCATGGTGACATCCTCTTCACTACTTGCCCATCGTTTTGAACGACAACATTATTCATGTCCAAACTACGATTCACAAAACCTCGACCTCTACCTCTCGGCTGTACCTGAAACCCACCGTTCATTTGCGGTTGCTGGTGCATCATCTGCTGAACACCATTTCCCTGAATTCCAGCTTGTGCAGCTCTTATCTGCATCACCATCACCTTTTCTTTCAGCTTTTTCTGTTTTAACTCAATTTCGTCACTACAGTATTTCGCATACTGCAACACCTCATCAATCGGTTTAGCTTGCCAACAAATCAAATGGTTCTTAATCATCTGACCAACCTCTGGTCTCAGCCCTTCAACAAATCTGAACACAAGATGATTCACGTCCTTCGGCTCGATCGTTTCAGTACCACTGTAATGTTTAAATGCTTTTAACAATCTCTCATAATAGGCATGTATTGACTCCTTAACCTCTTGCGAAGTCCGGTCGATTTTCTGCCAATCGGTCACCTTCGGTGACACCTTTTGTTTCAAAAACTCAATGACTTTATGATAATATTTCATCACCTCTTCAGAAGGTGCTCCCGTCGCCTTATCCCTTGCCGGTTCCTTTGTGGGCCAATCTACCCCTCTTTTGCACTCAAGCCACAAATCCGGTGGAACAATAATCTCAAACAAGGTATTTAAGTCCTCCCAAAGACATTTTGCAAGCTTCACAAATCTGTCTGTCTGCTGATACCACTCGATCGGTTTTTCTCTCAACCTCGGGTAATCATTTGTAAAGGACAAAATATCTCCCCTGGACCATGGCACATGGACTAAAACACCACCAGCTGTTTCTCTCATGGGCAGGATTTTTACTGAATCCAGATTAGGTGTAGTCGCTATTTCAATAGACCCTGGGCTATCCCTCTTCCCTTTGTCCTTTTTCTTTGCCCATCGGTTTTCCCATTTTTCTAATGCTCCCCAGATTTGCGCACTCTGCAGCAATTCTTTCAGGTGTGTCTTCATGCCTGCGGATCTCATGTGTTCAAAATCTTTTGTGTCGAAGTCTAATCTGTAGCTTCGTTTCAAATGTTTCGTGTTCCCAATGTCGATATTGTATTTGTCTGCCAGATTCGTTAATCTCTGGTGTATTTTCCCTACTTCTTTGGTAATCTTAGGGCATAAGTATCTCAGTTCTGCCTCAGTGTAGGATTCCAACCTGTTCACCCCCATTGTTCCTTCCACCAACTCAGCAGCTTCTGCTCCTAGTCGTACTAGATTCAGGTATTCATCTTGTTTTTCTTTTTCAGGATTGGCTTCGGTTACTGTAGTCGCTGTAGTCTTTTGTGATGTGCAAGTTTTCTCTAACCACTCATTTAACTGTTGTACTGTAAAACCCTGCAGTGAAATGTTCCCTGCATGTATCATTGGAGTATATGAAGTATTTGTACTCATGGTTTGGGGAGTCAGGACTCCCAACCCTGCTTGTCGCATTGCCTCAAGAGGTGCCCCTATTGGACTAAGGTCCATTAAGGGTCTTGATTGTTCGGAAACCTGTCCTCCCTGGACCATTATCTGTGGAGTTCTACTAGGCCCTCCTCTTATCATTTCATTAGAAATAACTCCCTGTTCACATGTCCTTATCCTCTCTTGGGCATATAACGGTACTGGGGGACCAACAGTGATAGGTAGTGATATTGCGGCAGGTGTCTGACCTGATCCCAGGCTTCTAGGAGCTGCAACACCATAGGTCTGCTCTAATAATCCTGGTGCAATTTCTTTCAAAGGACCTGCTACTGGGTTATACCCTGGTATCAGTTGTGGTGGTTGTGACACTAACTGTGGGGTTGACTCAATCTGAACCAATCTTGGTTTTATATATATCAGGTCTGACGGCACCACCAAGTTCGTAGTACTCTCGAGCACTGGAACATCGGGATAAATTCTTTTGATCTGTGGTGGAGGTTGTAACTGTATTGGTACGTCTGGTGCAGTAGGTACACTGTCACCATTCTGTATCAAAGCTGTATCGCTAGTCTGTACCGTATCAGTAACTCCCTTCTCCTGCGTCTGGTTCCCAGGATCCAAGCTAGTGCTCGGAACATCGTCACTCACCGCATAAGGTGGTGGTCGATCATGCAGCAATCTATCCATAAACTCCTCATCCTCTGAATCATCCTCTTCTTCCCAGGACCTTTTTTGTTCTTTATCTTTGCCTGAGTCTTTGTTAGTTTTGCAAGAAGCTTTCTTTCCCTGTGTCTCTTCTCCCTGTGTTATCGCTGGAAACAGCTTTAACCCATCTACTATTCCCCGTCTCCACATCTTATTCTCGTTGTCCCATCTTGCTTCTGCATAGGATTTTTCTGCCCTCATCAATCTCCTGTGAAACCTTTCCTGCCTATGTTTAAGAGCCATCAGATCCCAGATCGCCAGAGCCTCATATTGTGCCGGTCTCGGGGGTGGTTTCTGTGTACTTAACATCCACCTCAAGTTTTCTAAAACCTTTTGATTGAATGTCCCATGTTCCGGAAACGCTAGACACCCTTCTTTTTCTGTCAACTTGCGCCATTGTTTTATCCATAAACAAGGTGCAACACCCTTTTCCTCCATAACTGTATAAGCTGGAGTACCCTCAGGCGGTGTAGGTTCCCCATCAGTTGCGACAATGTACACATCTCCCCTCAAAGCGCTTTTGAATGCCTTAACAAAATTCATTTTATTTTATATTTAATCAAGAAACGGCTTAGTTCCCAGGACACTCTTCACCTGCCCTTTGCTCACCCTATTGTCTCTCACGAACGGCAGCCAATCCGTGCGCGACCCCTCTTAACATCTGAACTATCCCAGCACGGCACCACTGACGTCACACCCATACACACTCTGCAGCTGACAAAGTCTTGCGGCTTGTCCACACCTCGCTAACTTCTTACAACTCATACAAACTAATGCGATCTATTGCAAACAATTTAAAATGACAACACAAATCTACCAATTTACTACAGGAAGGGTAACACATTCGCTTCAGAACTTTACAGAGATTTCACTGGAAGCCTCGGCCGCTACTCTCTCCTTCTCAGATCCCACATGCACAAGCAGAATTCGACCCGCAAATCCTACTCTCGACTTGTCAATGACTCCCTCTAGTGCACTTTAGAGCTTGTCAAATCTCCATCGAAGGTTTCTTACATACGTTGTGACTCAAACTTGACTTGTCAACCACGCCCGATTGACCTATTAAACCACACAGATTACAACATAAACCATAATTCTTATCCTACTCTGGAGTCTTAGACCTTAGACCTCAACATTAACCAACCACGTGGATAATTTTGAACAATAAGCGTTGCATTCACATGAAGTACGCCGACTTCCCTACTCTCATACTGTGGAGTACGCCCACTCCTGCTAAACGACACTTATCTTGGCCTAAATACACACAATCTCACAATCTCCTGCAAGATGCATAAGCTTTGAGCAAGCGCAAAAACCCTAACCACACATACTATGGCGCCGAGAACATACCCAACTAATCTTAGGCAGGCTCCGAGATCCCAGGAGAGCCCATGTTGAACCTAGCCACTCATCGTTTTGCCAAATTTCATTATCACAGAAAACAAAATTAACAATGAAAACTCCGTCCTAGGGCCCCCAAGGGCCAAACCGAACTCTGCTACCAGAACTGTTAACGCGTCCGTCTATGTCAATTTATACACATCAGGACTCGTTTTAGGTCGATGAACCTTTGGACCCAGTGGTGAGTCTCCGTAAGACGAGATTACCAAACATCAAAATATATTTCACAATAACCATTAATAAATCTTCGGTGCATTCAGTTGTTCTTAGACTCAAATAACCACACCTTGACGGTAGATTTGTGAATTTATTCCCTATTGATTACAATCTAATAATAATAAACATATTAATCTCAAAACCAAGAAGCATAAAAGCATAATCACAAAGTGGCAATTATGATGAACTTTCAACAATGCGATGATCAGAATCATGGGATAGATACGTTAGCAGAGAATAGACCATAGTGCATGATAAACAATAGAATATCAGTTCAGCATAGCTACATGTCAGTCACGTCAGTTCCGTCCGTCAAATGAATACCTCATCTAACCTCAAATTAGCATTAGCATGTTGGGCTTCATGCAAAACAATTTAGAACATCAATTTGAAAACATCTAACTAAGATACCTAATTAAACATACAGCAGTTGGTACCTAGAAAGAAAGGCATATAGATTTTGTTAGCATTAATAATTACCCTCCTCGAGTTAGGTCAGCTTACAGGATCAGTCTTCGTCTTCAGGACATCAGATAGTTCACCGTCAATCTATCTAAATTAGAAGCAAGGGACACTCTCCTCATAAGGAGGAAAGTGTAATAGGGCAGTCTATGGGTTAGGATAATTTTGTCTAAGTCTCAAATCACCAAATAGAGTGACAAAGTTTCTGGATGCAATCGGTATCATTCCCTACCTAATGCGTCTTGTCTCTTGTGTCATGAGTTTTTATCCCCTTTTCGTAATACATTCCCCCAAAATTCTATTGGTTAGTAACTACACCCCATCATTGGTAACCAATCAAATTAAACATTAAGTAATGCATGTGTCATTTCTTGATATTAGCGTGTCTTTCAATTGGTCTTCATAATCAGCATTTTCGTAGGTGTTACGTCCGGGGTTACTTCACCATCTTGGCACACGTCTCAGGTCAGAAGTTCTCTTCCCCTCGTCTCATTGTCCTTGAGAGTGTCCATTAATGTTTCGAAGCACATAACTTTATACTAAAAGCTGCTAGCATGCGGATTAGAAGATTTCTTCATGTTTCGAACTAATACAAAAAGAACAATAGCTGGGTCATGGTCATTTGCAAGTCCGCACACAGAAGAAGCAGAAAAATACGCTTTAAATGAGAGTTACACAGCTAGTTTGCGACTCATGCTAACTTAAGACATACAAGTTCTAATGCATACATTTATGATCGTAATAATATGTATATTTGAAAGATTATTAATTATTCAACATTAGTGTTCATAAATGAGTAAATCTTTACTTTTATTAATACATTTTAACTATTAATTATTAATATTGCTTTGTTAATGTAAACATTTCACATCTATAATATACGATATTTAAACTATGCTCTCTCACTGACAATGTGAGCTGAGTTTTTAAAGCATTCTCTAGTGTTTTTATCTCAATTGACATGGCATCCAACAGTCTTTTCTCTCTCTGTGTTAATAATCTAAACAAGCCAATCTGTGGTACACTGCCAGGCGATTAGGGACCACTCTTTTTTTAATTCCTTGTCCTTTAAACATATGCTTGGTTCAATTGTTACAATCAAATCTCTAGGAACAGCATTGCCCCTGTGGTATTCCGTCATTATAGCTCCATGGAGCATTGTCTTCACCTGAGGATTTTTTAATTTGGACAGTGTGTCCCAATCCTTCATGTGAGTCAAAGTTTGTGCCAAAGTGGTGTCTCTCATTAGTGACGGTGCTGCTAGAATGGACAACATTTCCTCTAATGAAAGCTTAAACCCTCCATTTTCTATGGCTATATACATTGATAACTGGCAGTCTAAACAATGCCTTGTGAAATTGTTCCTAGCTTCTATTAGGAGCAAAGATTGCTTCTTTACCGGCTATGGATGATTGGAGAGGACTCAACTGTTTGAAGTGCATGACTAATGGCATCAATGAGGATAGATAATAAGCTACATAGCGGACACAACATGACGCCCTACTTGCATCGGCATTTCAGGAACATGAATCCTTTTTTCAGAGTATTTCTAAATTATTACATTGCAAAATTGTAATGTGGGGTAACTTCTGACAAATTTTGGATGTGATTGCAAAATAAAGGAGTTTTGGCAACTTTCTTATGTGTATGTGTGTGTGTGTATATATATATATATATATATATATATATATATATATATATATATATATATATATATATATATCACTGGTGTGTGTATATATATATCACTGAAAAACCTACATATATATATATACACAAAAAACCAAACGCTACAGGGACGTTATAGTTAGGAAATAGAATTAAATAAAACATAGAAATTCAGTTAAAAGACCAAAGGTCACAGGGACGTTATAGTTAGGTTCTGAATTTAATCGCACAAAACCATAGAAATTCAGCAGTTATAATTAGAGTTATTTCCAGTAGCTATAACTCATGAGGGAGCCCACATTTCTATCACACACAGGGAGCTGCTAAACATGCAGCTCCCTATGTGTGAGAGCAATCATTTCATCTGTTTCCCTACCCGCATCTCTGTGGGCAGGGAAACAGATAAAAACTCCGCTTCCAGGAAGCGGGATCGATTTGACAGTTCTCACTTTCTGTGAGTTTATGTATGCTCTGACTTGATGGGAGCTGTCAAAGCTCCCACCAAGTCAGAGCAAACAGCTATGTCCTGGGGGTGGGCACTCCAGGACATGGCAGGAGCCGGCCCGGGGGGGTAGCAGTCTCCAGGACTGTAATTGGCTCCAAGAGGAGCCCCCCTCCTTCTCTGAGCACAGACTGCCCCAAGGAGGTGGTGTTCCCCGGGGCCATATATGGCCAGGGGGAGTGGCCATGCATACCTCCCTTTATGAGGGAAGGTGGTGGTGGTCCCTGGGGCTTCTTAGTAGCCCAGGAGGGGGGTCCACATAGCCAAATGCACTCTCTGAGCACGGGCAAGCCCAGAGGAGGTGATGGTCCCCAGAACCATTTATGGCCTGGGAGGGGGGGCTGCACAGCCCCCTCCGTGATTATAAACAGAGCTCCGGGTAGGTGGTGGTCCCCTGGGCTCAATGAGTCTCAGGAGGGGAACCCCATGGTTAGGTTATAGGGGCAACATTCTTATAAAGCTATATATATATATATATATATATATATATATATATATATATATATATACATGTATCACTGAGAAAACATATATATATATATATATATATATATATATATATATATATATATAAAACAAAGGTTACAGGGTGTTATAGTTTGGTTCACATTTTACTTGCACAATACCATAGAAATTCAGCAGTTATAGGTATGGTTATCTCAATTAACTGTAGTTATCACTCTCACCATTGCCATGCACAGCTAATCAACCCACATATCAATAACAACATCTTCTACCACATAATTCGTAATATAACCGCAACATTTGCAATTAAATTATTGATGAGAAAACTGTGCTTGGTGGGGGCAGGAGTTATAGGTACCTTAGAGCACGAGTTATAGTTGCTTGAGATTACTATAACTGCAGAATTTCTGTGGTTTTCTGTGAGCAAAATATATGCCTAACTATAATGTCCCTGTATCTTATATTTAATACTTTGCATTAATCCAACAACTTTCACACACTGCCAGCCTTGCTGTCAACACCCCATCAGCCCCCTTCCTGCCCGATTTGGGCCCCAAGGCCCCATCCCCCAGGGCCCAGCCAATTATTGGAGAGGGAGGGAGGGACACATGGCCCCCCTCCCTGGGCTGATTCTGGCCCCAGGGTCCCCATCCCCTGAGGCCTGCAAAATAATTTTAAGGAAGAGAGGTCCGTGCGTCCCCCGTCCCTGTACAGATTTTGGCCCTTGTGACCTATCCCCCAGGGCCCGTCTAATTATTAGAAGGGGAGGGAGTTCATATGGCCCGTTCCCTAGTCCAATTTTGGCCCTGGGGACCCCACAGCCCATGGCCTGACCAATGGTTAAAAGAGGGAGGGGGGCCACAGGGTCCCTCTCCCCTGGCCGATTTTGTCCCCAGGACCTCATTCCCCTAGAGCCTGGCCAAGTACTAAAAGGGGGAGGGGTATGCGGCCCACCTCACTGGGCTGAATTTGTCCCCAGGGATCGCATGTCCTGGGGCTCAGCCATTATTAAAATGGGGAAGGGGACCACACAGCAATTCTACCTTGGCCAATTTCAGCTGTGGAGATCCCATCCCCAGGGGCCTGGCCACTAGTGCCTGGGTGCCCTGGCCCCACCCAGATCACCCAGTATGATTTGATGGGGGCCGTAGGGGAGCCTGAAGGACCCTGCTGCCCCACCCAGCATTGCTGCTTCATGCAGGGAGCTGTTAGAAATGCAGGTCTCTGCATGAAGGAGCCATTGTTTCATCTGTTTTCCTTCCCGCATGACAGAGAGCAGGGAAATAGATGAAAACTATGCTCCCAGCAAGCAGGAGCAGCTTAACAGCTCCCATTTGCCTAGGAGCGGAATTAGTGTTTGCTCTTGCTTGGCAGGAGCTGGGACAGCTGCCACCAATTGAAACCAAACTGCTTTCTCCAGAGAGTGGGCATGCGGGATGGTGGTCCCAGAGACCATTTATGGCTCCAGGAGTGGGGCTTCACATAGTCATTTCACTTGGGGTACCATTTCCGTCCATTGATTCTCACCCACTGTGCCACTGTAAACAGAGGCCAACCTAATATCATATAGATTGCCTGGCCCCATCAAGACCATTCTTACTGGAATAGATCTTTTTCAAATTGAGTGTTGAGATATACAGCATAAATAGTTCATTCATATATAGGTAAGCATGTAGTCATATAGAAGTCAAATTAAGACATTGGGCCTGATTACGATCTTGGTAGATGCTGTTACTCCGTCACAAACATGACGGATATCCCGTCCGCTGTATTACAATTCCATTATATCGTATGGAAATCGTAATACAGTAGACGGAATATCCGACACATTTGTGACGTACTAGTCCATCTGCCAATATCGTAATCAGGTTCAAAGTTTGTACGGTCTCCCTCAGAGTTAATACACTTGTAAATTTTACAGATTTGACCATCCTACATATTTATTGCAGTTTGAGCACACATATTGCTCATTTATATTTCCTCCATCGTTCCCTCAATGCCCAAATGCTGACTCCATTTTAATGCCAACTGATCAAACTTGTGCTTCTCATTCTGACTGGACATTTTTCATGTCATTCGTATATACCCCTGACAAAGGTATCTACATACAAATGTTCCAAAAATTTATTGTGTGCAATATTTAATTCATTCGGTTTCAAACTGGGAAAAAAGTTGCAGAGCTGTAAATATCGAAAGAAGCCATTCTAGGTTTGATGAAACACTATAAGTGTTTAAAATTAAATGTGAATTTGGCTCACACAAAAAACTTGCAGAAAATGCTTATGTTAAGCACTTCCTTGAGTGAATTATATCAGCCAGGGCTGGTCCTAGGACTTTTGGGGCCCCGGGAAGAAAGGAAATGTGTGAGGCCCCTCTGATTTTGCATACAATGTGACATCACAGAAAATGACCTCATAGTAAATATCATCAATTGAGTATTGTTGAGCGACTTTGCCAGAAGCAAATTTCTTGGTACAGATATCAGTAAAACTAAAACATAAATAGTAACACTAATAAAATAAGTACATATATATTAAATTTCAATTAACGGGAAATACAATATATTAGTCATGCTGGATGGAAAAGTTTGGCCTAGGGCTCTCCAAAATGTATTTATTCAATCAAATGTTAAAAATTTATTTCCAGATTAGTGCATTAGATATGTATATGTGTATGCAGTATTTATATAGTGCAAACCAAGGTGAAGGACTGCTAAGCAATGTTCAGGGTGAAAGACACAGTCAGCATGTGATGGGATTGTGTATCATGACTGTGTAAAAGTTGAGTATTTGCTGTTTTCTAAATTGGAGCTGCCTTCGGGTTGTCCAGATGGATTTGGGAATAATAGTCCAGATCGTTGGGGTATGGGTGGGAAAGGATTTTTTCTTGCTTTTTCTCTTTTTAGTACATCTTCTTCTTCTGTCGGAAGGTGTTCTTGCTGCGAGTGTGTGGAGAGCCACTGGAGCTTGCAAGCTTGTCATCCAAAATGTATAGGTGTCAGTCATGTAGGTTAAACCTAGATGAAAGTAGTGCAGCAATGCACAGGATCATTGGCAAGCATAAAGTCAAAGAGTGATGAGAAATGTAGCTGAATTGTGGACTGTTAACACATTCTGATAGCTTTGCAGATAATATAGCTGAGCTTGAAAATGGTGCAGATCAGCAAGGAGGATCTGTGGAGTTCCATCACGGTGTTATGATGTGTTCATTATTCTTCATGCCCAAGTGAGGTGTGGTGCAGCATGTAGAATGCCCTTAAGGGGGCCAGTGTGGATTAAAATTCCCATATGGTTTTGTGTGCTCTGTTTAGTTATAGTAACTTATAAGCAGGCACGTTCTAAAGGCCGATGAACCTTTTGACTCGTTTAAGATGATCATACCCTAAGTAGCACATAAAAGTACAATAACAATACAAATTGTTAGAGAGTCAGTAAAGAATGCACCATGACATATTTGGCCACGAATATGCACACCTTTGATTATCAATTAAACTGTTTATTTCCCTATATTAACAATGCTAAGGTCATGAAAGCTAGTCTCAAAATCAAATGGTACATGTAAAGGAACAACACAGGCTGGCCAAATCTCCTAAAGAATCTCAATTTAAACAGTGCTATAATCACAATGATTTCAAAAGAGATCACGCAAAGTAATAACAAAAATCTCTGAGCCAAAGAAATGGCATACATTTGTTCAGCAACAGAGTAGCATTAAGTCAAAGATGAGAAAGGTAACACCTCACTAACCACAGATTAACATCTGCATGTTGGGCTTTATGCAAAGGTTTTAGTAACACAAATTTAGAAAACATCTAACCTTGGCTCTATCAAAACAGCAGTTGGTACCTGAAAAACAAAAGACAAACTACAACGCACAGTTTATTCATATTACCTATCTTTAAGGATCGTCAAACCACTTAAGCTTCTTCCGGAGGACATCAGCATTAGGACAGAGGATTTGGGAAAGGGGGACGGTTCAGAATTTGGACTCTAAGCTCTCTGAACCATCAAGCTAATTATCTAAGGTAGTCAACGAAGCGCTATAGGCTCTAAGCATTGAGCGCTAAAGTAGGCACCAGCATCACTGCATGGTGCATAGGAAATAACTCAAAATAATTAAGTATCAAGACGTCAGTAAACAGGCTGGCATGAGTCAAAGTGACAGAGAGTCAACATGGCTGGTTGTCATAGAGTGATATCAGAATAGTGGCTGAACTAAACCCCTGAACTCCAAATGTAGAGCTGTTAAATTAAATCTATCTCACATTGTCATTGGTCAGTGGTATTTTGCTGTGACGATTGTCCAATTACAGAATAACTACATATAGGAAAAATATGTTAGACAGACATCCGCATGTCGATGATCGGTCCTTCTCTGTTTGCATATATCTAGTCAATTCAATAAGAATCAACTTGTGAATCCTTCCATTCATCATCAGAACTCATTGTTCTTCTCCATTTCCAAATATGCTACGAATAAACAGTTACAGTGATGTAGAAACATTTCCTCAAAAGAAATACATTCTATTAATACAAACCCTAAACAAGTTTGAAATTCAGACAAAGAACTTGTTATACAGTGGACATGAGATTGCTCTACTAACGTATCAACTTATAGTGCTTTTGACAGATACTCAATTTGACCATGGCCTTAATAAAACGTGAGGCCTTTTCAGTTCGTAATATTTAGCTGAAAGTATGACAGAGTAGATAAACTCTTAATTCATATTAATATATTATAAATTGACAATCCCATACATGATGGTGACCAATCAAGTAGGCATATTATGAGTCACACATTATTTTCTATGCTAATTACATCTTATATGTTTAGTCAAATGTAGGAATGCATGTAAAAATGATTCATGTTAATTTCAGCGCTCACAGTTTCCCAGATACCCAGTGCAAGATAGAGTTTGTGCAAAAAAGATATTAAATCAAATACATCAGTTGAAAATAGCTTGAGTTCTATTAAAGGCATAATCCTAGTCACTAAATAACTCCAGAAACTACCAGAATACAATCATATGTAGGCTGATAGGGTTTAATCTCATGTGCCATGAGCCATGGCTACAACACCTCCATCAATGTCCTCTGAAGGTTTTAAATGTTCTGATACTAGTAATTAATATACACTCACATGGTTCCAGAGTGCATTTCATTTTGTAAATTAGCATGCTGCAGATTCAGTTAATAAATTTGAGAGACATATCCTCTCATCTCAGTTGATGTCTCCTAATTTTGAACGAAACCTAGAAAGAACACATTAAATGGAATTAAAGAATTTGCTGCAAAACATACCCACTAACTGATCCATTTCTTTGGGCCTAACAGTGCTAGACTATAGCTGCAAGGTCCATGGGAGAGAGGCCAGGGCTGTGTCTGGTCAGTAGTTTCCAATCATGGATAGTAGTTTAATATCTACGATAGAGCAAAAAAGCAAAACATCTCAATAGAACTTCTAGGGATAAAATAATATAGAATAAGCAAGCTGTGCCTCATCAGCTAAGTATAATCCCTCTCATTGGAGGGCATCCGCCTCAGCAGTGGCTGAGATTAATTCAAGCATTCCATTCTTCACTTATTGCATACTTTAGTGAATCGCCTGCAGTGAGAAGGGTATGCCCAGATGTGGGTCCTGTACACATTGTGTCACTTGAACCAAGCTATGTCTGGCTGATGATTCCTAACCAGGGGGACACCTGTCCTGTGTTGCTTGTGTTCTGGATCAAGGAGGACCTGGCCTGGTAGTTTTTGCTGGACTGTTCCCAATAGAGCAGGGTCGTACTGATTTGCAGATGGCTGGATCCAAACTGAGGTGGCATTGTGTGCTAAATGACAATGGAGTGGGATGCAGCCTCAGTAATTACCAGTTGCTGTGATTAATTCAAATATTCCATCCATCACTTTTTGTATACTTTTGTTGTGGACAGTAAAATACATCCATAATTTGGTTGCATTGGACCCATAACCCTACGAGACCAAAGTCTTATTGCACTTGCTGAACTATTGATAGCTATGCCCTTCAGAGGGGCTTTCTGCCCTGGGCCTGTGCTGCAAGGACCAGAACAGCAAACTTCCTCCCTTGGGGCTCTCAGCATAGGACCATGGCTAGTAGGCCTAGGTGAGGATGGATCTTTCCTGACCTTTGTAGCTCTGAATCATGGCTGTGGGGTGCATGAGAGAAGGGACCAGTGGAATAGTATGGTATACATGGACCCTGATGAAAGAAAAAAATGCTGGACAGTAAAACACAGTCATAATCCAGATTCATTGGCTCCAGAACACCCATGAGTGCTGGTGACACTGCACCTGCTGTGCTACTGATTGCTACACACCTAAGAGAGGACCCCAATGATCCTCACAGCCATACTCCTTCTCTGATAAGCTCATGGACAGGCACCTCCTCCTCTGAGTGTCCAACCAATGCTGGTTGCATTGCCCAAGGGAAGGAGGGTCTCTCCCAGGCTTCACAGCTCTGGAACATGGCTGTGGTACTCATGGAAGAGAGGCAAGTAGCATAGCAATGGTGCCATGAGTGCTAGTGCAAAGTAAATGCATCCCATCACTCTTGTCTACTGTCTTCAAAGTCAAATGAAGCCATAATTTAGGAACATTAGACACTTAATACCCCTAAGCCCATTGCTGTTGCACCTTCTGCACTACCAATGGCTATGCCCCTAACCGATGTCTATGCCCAAACAGAAGGGAATGTTCGATCCTTTTATTTTGCATGCAATGTGAAATCACAGGAAACAAAATCACAGGACATGGACCTTGAGATTGACCTATGTATAGAGCCATGGTAGAGAGCTGTTAGTTTCAATGGGATCGGGGGCGTATGAGGCACCTCCCTCCCCTTTGCCTCTAAGGCATGGTGTAGCACTGAGAGGATTAGGGGAGGGAGCCCACTAACCCATGGGCCTTGCAGCATAGAAGCATGTCTGCAAAGCCCAATGGAGAAGGGCCATCCCCATGGCCTGGCAATGCCACATCCTGGCTGTGAGGTATAGGGTAGGTCCCTCCTAGGCCTCACAACCATGATCTACTGTTGCAAGGCTCAGGGGAGGGGACCCAGGATAGGGGAGTCTCAAAACAATAGTGTAGCACAGAAACCAAGGAAAAGGGTGTTCTCTCCCATGGATCAGCCTGCCATGATCCCCCGCTGTGAAGCCATTGGAGTGTTGTCCCATCATCTGGCCTCACAGCTGTTATGTAGGGCTGCACAGCCCATGGGATGTGGCCCACCTGCCCTGGCCTTCGCATCCATGGTCTAGTGCTACATGACCCAGGGAAGGAGAGTCCACTTCCCTGGGCCTCACTGCCATGGACTCCAGCCATCACTGCAAAAGCCAAGGCGGGTGGCCAATTTTCCATTATCACTTCACAGAACACTTTATTGCTTTGGAGAAATACTGCACGTGTGGAGGCACATTTTGTTTGCAGAAACAACTTCAGAAGATGCTTATTGGGGAGTGGGGAATCTAGGAGACACAGCAGATTTTTGGAGTTTCATTCTAAATTGCCTCTAAAACTGGTCAGGTTTAAAGATAACTCAGCTGGACATTGAGTTTAGCAAGAGTGATTACACATATACTATATTTGAGTTCTAATCCCTTTACCAACTCCTGGAGTAAGCCTTGACTGCTTGCAATTGCAAATTCTGAGCGACAAGTTTAACAAATGTACTCTGGTATTCAGACAGAATGAAATAGTCTTAAGCTTTAAAGCACCGGTGGTAAATATCAGCATCTACCAAGCATACTTTGCAGTAAGTACTCAGTGCCACAGGGCCTGGTCCAACTGGTACGTTTTAACCAATGAACTAGGTTATTTGACATCTAATCTCAGTTTTATGATAGAAATATTCACCATATTCTAAAGCTGAGCAGGACGGATAACAGAGTGGTGATTCCCTGGGAGGGGCAACCCCTTCGCCTTGCCATCAGAATCACTGACACTCCAGTTGTGGTCTAATGGACTGTTTGGAGATATGTAACCAGGCAACGTGTTTTTTTAATCCTGACCTCCCATTTGGCCACATTGTGTGCTCTTGGGCATTCACTTTTCTGAATTTATTGCTTGGTCACTGCTTGGTCACTGGAATTTTTGCGATTGTTACGGAGGCTGCATTTCTCACATAATTACAGATTTGCCGCATTTGACACACAATTCATCATCTATTGCATAATTTGCAGGTTTTAACAAAAACAATTTTTGTTTCTAGTTCAAATGGTTCAAAAGTTCCTAAGAAGCTGAAGACCCTTAGCAAGCTAGATTGGTTACCCTTCTGTAGCTTATTGCTACATTTGGACTTTAAACTGGCACTAATTAAGTGCAACCAATGCCCAGGCAGTGTTAACAGGTGCCAAAAATGTCAATATAGTGAAGTAATACTATCAAATGTGCCAAATGATGCTACATAATATGCCTTTTCTCTGTAAATAATTTACTCATCTCTTGCACATCATTGATCCTCCCTTGCCATAGAATTCCAGTGACCCGGCTTATTGTTTTCCTGCTCCTTTTTTCCAGGATTTAAACATTTCCTGAGGAAAGGGATGTGCCCAGTCATATGTAAGAGTCACCTAATTGAGTACAGTGGTAACTATATAACCTTTGTACCAAGTAGCAGTGTACTGCAGTTCTAGGTCTACTAATTTAACAAACGTTTTGACCGTGGGCAAATAATACTCTCCCTGTGCCTTGTTCGCTGATCTGACAATAGGGCAGCACTTTGAAATAGGCTTAATGTGAGAAATAGACATCATAGGTGTACTCCCTGGCTTTGGCTCAGCTTGAGGTCCAGTTTGAACCACAAGTCTATAAAGAGCCAAGCTTTCATGTGGCTTCTGCCATTCTCCTCCTAACCAGGATGTAGTATTACGGCTAGAGCTGCTGAAATTGTAACTAGGGAACCATGTTCCATTCTTAGAGTCAGCTCAAGATCCTGCGAATCTGGGCAAATCACTTAATCTCACTGTGCCTAAAAAAGAATGTGTCCTTGTGTAATGTCAGCAATTCTCATTTAAAGCAATCCAATACCTTCGGGTTGAGTTTGCGCTATACAAAACTGCATAAAATGGGTTTCATTCCTCTTTCAAGGCTGTTTGCATCTAGGGTTACCACGTGGCTGCTTTTCTGCTTCGTTCTGTTCTGTTTCATGTCCTGGTTGGTATAAAATTAAGTAAGCATAAGCAAATCACCTAAAGCCATTATTATTAGCCCATATCTGTACACAACCAAAACAGAAAATATAAACAGAAAACACATTTAAATGTGTTCTAGGGGTGAGTTCACTCTGAGTAAAAAGTAAGGTAAACAAAAAGAGAAGATTTGAATCCATGCAAGTTTCTTTAAAGTGCTATTCAGTATTGTATCCCAGCCTTTACAGACTCCTAAAAAAATCAGCAAATGGGCTAGATTTTCCTCTCAGAAAGGTGGCAACCTAATTTGCATCCCAATAGTTGAACATGATCCTGAATCTGCATGGTGCAGGGCCCCTCCTGTACAGCAACACCCATTCCCAGACACTGACGGGCATATCTTTGACAGCTCATCAAGGACTGAAAGAGTGAGAGTTGGTTATTAATCCGAATGGCGTTCCTCTATTCCTGACAGCATGCCTGGGAGGCCCACAAGAGAAGTGCCCCTACCCTGGACCTCGCAGTGCTGGAGCATAGAGACGAGGCCTAGGTCAGATGGGACACTGGTGCACGGCCCAATGTTGATGGGCTGAGTGCAGGGCTCTCTGGAGCTGCCCATGCTGCCCATGTCTAGCACCAACCTTGATATTAGCTATGAATCCTATCAAACTGATCTTTGAATATTCAATGCCCTCTAACATCTTCTGGCTGCTTCCACAATGTCTGTCCCAGTCAGTCATTTTGTTCCGAGCTTTCAGAATAGGATTATGCAGCTTCTTAGCTCTCTTTCCTTAGATAGGACTACAATTACTTTAGTGCATTCATCTTCTCCCACTTTCCTCTCGGACTGCTTCATCCGGTCCTGGACCGCATTTGCATCGGTAAATCAAGCTGATATCTTCTCCAAGTTTAATCACATCTCTTCTGGCTCTTCTCTCGATCCCTGTCCTGTGAAAGTTGCTAACTCAATGGCTTCCTCAGTTGCACGCTTGCACCTGTTATGACCATGCTTTGCAATGCTTCCTTCTGTTCTAGAACTGTCACTGACTCTTGGAAAAAAGCTTTTGTTGTCCCACTTTTGAAAATATCTACTACACTACAGCTTTTCTATTTAAGTATTGATCTATTTCTTTATTTCCTCTGGCTGCCAAAGTTGTGGGAAAGCTGTGTCAACCAAAAGCTGTACAAACACATCAAAGAACATTCTCTATTAAACATTTTCCAGCCTGATTTTCATCCCAACTGGAGCACCGAAACTTTATCAACTACTACGAGAAATGACATCAGGGTGACACTTGTGGAGTGCAATGCTCATGACCTTTCCTTTAATGAAACAGATGCAATTACAAATGCTTACAGATGAGATTGCATAATTCATTACCTAAAACTCTTTGCCAGAGGCAACTACAAATGTAATATAATTAACTGGTTGATTACATATTACATTTAGGATTTAGGTGTTATTTATTGTTTATTTAAATGGTAGGTAGGTAGGCCTTTAGGTAGTTATAGTTAGGACCATATTTCCATAGAAAAAATTTTTTTACTTGCCGATATCTTTGGCACCATTTGACGAATCTTCATGTAACTTTCCAAAAAAAGTGGCCCTGTGATTCTTGTTGCCCAAGGGAAGTTTCGGGGTGATACGTCAAGCGGGGGCCGAGAGAAAGGGGGCTAAAAAAACGTTGCATTTCCTATGTTAATTCCCATAGGACCTGTCAACATGTCTACAGCCTGAACCACTGGACGGAATTACACCAAATTTGGCAAAAAGCTAGCTGCTAGTACGCAGATTGTGCTTTTTGATACTTGGAGTAAATCTGTTCAGTAGTTTAGGAGATATTTTATTTAAGGGCAAATAAATGAGTATATCACTGGCCACAAATATTTTGCGAAATTCGTGAAGTTTCGCTAATACGCGTGCAAAAAGAAGTGTTGTAATTGGCTGACTGCAACCTGACTAGAAAGTTGAGACCCTCATTTTATTTCATGGGGCATGGTCCCCCAGGGTGAAAATTCGAATTGAAAGTGGCATAAGTTGTAAGGTTGAAGGTACCCTGACCCCAGGCGTGTGATATAATTATGCTTTAGGGGGAAATTGTAGGTTTCATATAATTTTGCCTCACAGCACTCGTTATTCATGAAAATTTGCGAATATTCACGAATTTCCGTGAATCATTCGCAAAATATTTAGGATTATGAAAAACTTTGAAAACAAAACCCAGACTCATTCATACAATAATTCATTCACTCATACATGCACTCAGCGGCTCAGGAACCCACTCACACATCCATTCAGACACTCATGCACCCAGTCAGACCCACTCATAGACTCACACATCCACTTTCAGACCCACTCAGACACTCACACACCCACTCATACATCCACTGACAAAGTCAGGCCCTGTGGCCAATCTGCGCTGCGCACGGCCAAAGGCTATGCATGGTGCAGGATTGGGTGGTTATAATGGCTGGTCTGCAAGGCCTGGCTGCAAGGCCAGGCCTTGTGACCAACCCCCGCTGCGCACGTCCGAAGGCCGTGCGTGGTGGGGTTTGGAATAACATACAGTAATTAAAATTACTTTACGTTAAGAAAACATAGAAAGTCACTGAAAAAACACAAACGCTACAGGAACGTTACAGCTGCATATGTATATATATAGATATATATATACAACTATACCTTGTTCTCCTGTCATGCACATTTTTTTTCAATAATTTGACTGCTTACGTTTCATTCATATTATTAATGATGTTATAGAAGTAGTTATGAGTACTGTAATATCTGGGGTAATTAGCAGTGCACGCTAGGGTGGAAGTTATAGTTACCTTACGGTGCTGAATTTCCATGGTTTTGTGTGAAAAATTCTGAACCTTACTATAACATCCCTCTATCTTTTGGTTTTTTAAGTGAATTTCCATGGGTTTTTTAAACTCTACTTCCTAACTATAACGTCCCTGCAACCTTGTTAATTTCAGTGGTTTTCTATGTTTTTTTTAACACAAAGGGCCTCATTACGAGTTTGGCGAAGGGGATTACTGCGTCAGAAAGGTGACGGATATCCTGCCCGCCGTATTACAAGTTCCATTATAGCCTACGGAACTTGTAATACGGCAGACAGGATATCCGTCAAGTTTGTAACAGAGTAATTCCCTCCGCCAAACTCGTAATGAGGCCTAAAGTAATTTTAATTACTATACGTTAATCCAGCCACCT
Organism: Pleurodeles waltl; assembly: GCF_031143425.1. Lineage (NCBI taxonomy): Eukaryota > Metazoa > Chordata > Amphibia > Caudata > Salamandridae > Pleurodeles > Pleurodeles waltl. The sequence continues at coordinate 721,925,474 of NC_090449.1, forward strand.
CCGTGCATGCAATGGTAATTTTCAGGTATTTTATCCTGGTCATTTTGACAGGTTTGGTCTGCAGAAAGTAACCTGGGTTACTGGGTAATATATATGTAGATAGATGGATAGATGGATAGATAGATAGATAGATAGATAGATAGATAGATAGATAGATAGATAGATAGATAGATAGATAGATAGATAGATAGATAGATAGATAGATAGATAGATAGATAGATAGATAGATAGATAGATAGATAGATAGATAGATAGATAGATAGATAGATAGATAGATAGGCTGTAGAGAAAACATACCAGCCGTAAACGGGTCTAATCAGAGCAGCTGCTAGCACACGTTGGTCAGGTTGGTCCCGGTTGAGCACAAAGGAAAGATAGTTGGCAACTGTGCATCCAACGTTACAAAGCCGGCATTACTGAGTATGCAGAAGTCAAGTCTTTCAAGCAGAAAAATTATTCATGTTTATTGCCTTTAAATTGAAGTGCAGCGGTGGTTTGCAGTGCATAGGAATTGCAGAGGCAGACCAACCATGAGTTTGCATTGACCTCTGCATTTAAATGTACACGCCACTTTATAGTTTAACATACATGTGTGCATCTGCGCAAACACCCATTCACGTCTGTGTATCTAGTAAATGAAACAACAATTAAGAATTTTTAGTGTGCACTTAGATAGGAGGAAATACTGAGAAATGTTCCCCACACCTTACCTATCTAGCCCTACAAAGACGATATTGTATGGTAAGTGTATTTATGAAGCGCTGACTACCCCAATGAGGCGTTGAAGTGATTTATACCAGGCCACACGTTGCTCTGGAAACCCAAGGTTAGTGCTAATCCAGTGGTTTATGACAAATTGATCATGCAGAAGTGGCTAGGACAGTTGACAGAAATAGCCTTACGTTCATCGCTTTTCATACATTTGCAATATCCATGCTTTGTGGTGCAAATTATAAAGAGATTACTTTAATAGATACTCCTTTGTTTAAGTTTACTTCGGGTATGCCTTGGTTACCTTTTTATAACCCAGTTATAGGTTTTGGCTAACAATCAGTTCAAATTTCAAATGTGTGGTGGAAGTACATCACAAACATTGGTCAATTGATCCCTTTGGAGCCGATTACTAGTGTCATGAAAAATTCCACAATCGGCAGTAACTCCTTTTACAATGCCCACCCAGCACCGTTTTACTGGTGCATCTAGAACTCTAAACCCTGTCACTCACACAATCTCTGCAAAGCCACATGCACATGCTTAAAAACCTGATAAGCAAGGCACCATCGGCTAGACACATCTCTTGCAAAGTGAAGGTGAATGCTCATTGACAAACCCTCAACAGGTATGCAGTAATAAAATAGACATGACAGTAAAACCACACAGTGCACCAGTGCTGAAAACCAGGGCACATAATAAAGGAGCATTCACTGGGAACATCAGATACATGTACAGACAGACTTCACATGAAGCACAAAGTAAAACGTGGCAAATCAGCCACTATCATCAATATTCATTTTTGTGTACCCTTGCATCCTGTTTTATGTATTGTACAACAAATATATACAAATAACAGTGGTCGCTTACAGGAAATTCTTACTCACTGTTAGACTGGAAGCAAAACTCCTTCAAGCAACTGTTGGCGCGTCAGTCCTTAATAAGTAAACTTACAAGGGAACGCATATAGGTTGATTAACCTTTTGATTTGTATAGAGTGTTCTTACCATGGTTTTGACACTGAATCAATAATCAACACACTATAATCAATAACCGTTCGTCAAATCTAATATCAATGGAATCAGTAAATTTCACACACCATGACTCTTCAGCCATGAATAACCACACCTTCAGTTATAAGTTTAGTAAGTTTATTCCCTATTCGTTAACAATACTAAGTCATGAATTTTAATCATCAACTTTAATCAAAACAATTTCCATTGCTTGTTAATCGGCAAGTCGCAGAAGACGTAATCTAATCAAAGCTTGAATCAAAAGACATTCTAAGGCATCAACACAAGACATTAATAAAGCCCAATTCAAGAAAACTATGACATCCATGAAGTTCAGCAAGATAGTCCGTCAACCATTTGTCCCGGTAATTGTCAGTCGTCATGGAAGTAACCTCAGCTAACACCAATTAGCATCAGCATGTGGAGCTTCATGCAAAACAATTTAGAACACAAATTTGGAAAACATCTACCTAAAGAAAAGTATTTAGCCAGCGCAGTTGGTACCCCTAAGGAAAAGGCATGAAAATGCAATTCAGTCATTGTCATATCTACCTATCCACGGTATGGGTCAGCAAGCAGAATCAGTCTTCGTCTTCAGGTCATCAGTCGATCAGCAAAACATCAGGCTCTCAGTCAGAGAGTATGAGCCCAATGACAGAATCTTGAATCTCTTCTCCTCAATATCACCTCACAAAATCAGGATAAGTCTGTATAAGGTCTAATCTGAATCTGGTCCCCTCTGTCACGTTGTTATATCAAAGTTCCCCAAACCATCCCGCAATTTCCAATTGGTCAATTAATCGTACGTTATTACTTTACCCAATAATTTCCCTTTACCAAATCTATGAATTCTAATATTTCACAGTCCACATGTCGTTGATTGGTCTGCTTTGCGATGTTCTCATCATCCGGCTTGTCAGGTATCAAAATTGTTGCTTCTTCGTCTCCACTCAGTGTCTTCATTGTTCGCGTCCTGGGAAAGAACCCTTTGCACACTTTACACACATTTAGTTACTTTACGAGAGACCTCATCTCCTGTCCGTCGGTTCTCATAGAAAGCCTCTGCTAATCATTTTATTAAAACAATGAGCATTTCAGTTAGTTCACTCTGTCAGCATTTTTCATTAAACACTAAGAAATACAGCTTCTGCATGAGGCCTGGCAAAACTAGGCCAAGACACTTGCTAAGTCAAGGCCTACAATTAATAAGCAAAATCATAATTCAAATCCTTTAGTATGAAATATTAGTACATTAAACTAATACATTTTCAATATTTCATGTGGATTAATCATTATTTAGTACATTTTGTGAACACTGGTGGCCATTCTTCGAGGTCACATTTTCAAACGTGCACATTATTTTTTCTACGTTATTTATTTTTCTACATAAGTCATTATTCAAAATACATAAACATCCATTAATAATTTCTAATTCAGACATTTGCGTTAGCACAACTAAAACCATACACCAAGTACCCTTGAGGTTCTCACAATGTTGGCAGAACTGACCTGTATGTCAGCTGATGTTGCTAACTCCTAACCAGCAGCTCGGCATTATCCGGTCACTTGACCGCTCTACAGGAGGGAACACATATCCAGGATGGCCACACACCAGAATCAATTGTTGTCAAAGGAGAATTTAAGCAAACTCCTTTATACATTGTCTCAATTATTCAGGCATGCAATTCTAGGTTCATCCACACACTGGGAGTACATAAACGAATCAAGAGGTTGTTAGCGCGCTAGCAAGGTCATGCTGCATAATATGGAACATCTCAGAAGCCACTCCATGCTTCCCCCGAGACTGTGGATCCAGTGGCAGCTGACAATTGGAGCATAGTGGCTGTGGGGGAGCCTCACAGGCAAACATGCACACTCACTCACACCTATCTATGCATTCACACACATATGTGCGCACACACCAATTCAGTTAGCACATATCTAGCACCTAGCTGCCTGACCTGCACAGAAAGAGTGTCTGTCAGGCTGACCTTCCCTCAGCCTGACAGACTCTTCATATCAGGACAAAAAGTGGGGAGTGTGGCCCCCGGCCCTTAAGGAGGGGCCAATGCTGTTAGGATCTCAGACTATATCACACCGGCTCGTATGATCCTACCTCACCTACACCTGCCACCCAACAAGCTCAAATAATGCAAAACAAGTCTACAGCACCCATAAAAGGAGAGTATGCCAAACGTTTACAAGCCTTCTCCACCCAAATGCACTACTATTATGGCCAAGTGAAGAAAGCACAGTGAGAAAAGAAACAATATTCAAGAGCTGAAATTCTGCAGCCGAATTCAGCCCTAGGTGTTTGCACGTCCTACAACTAAAGCATTGCATCACAGGTCCTCATGAACAAGCTCCACAAGCAGCTACAACTAGAGGACCGCACCTGCAAAGGCCACAAGAATGCACACCAAATCATACTTCCTCTTAACCCTTTCTCTACACCGCCCCTCTCTTTGTACCTTTTCTTCCTTACTATTATTTTAACCATTAATGTTAGAAAAAATGTGTTCTCTGCTTGTGAATGGCTATGAAGCCCACATTTTATTTTTAATGTTACGCAAATCAATATTTTTGTAACCATTCTTGTGTTTTTATGTTATTTTTTTATCAACCCTTGTTTCTATTAATTTGTTTTTCAACTAAATGTCCTTTCTATTGAGAGTTTCTCAGAAATTCGTTTCTATTATTTAGTTTTCTATCAATTTACACATTACAGGATCAGACTACCTTTATGCTGAAGTTGGTCATCTAATTGGGTAAGGGTTAAAAATGTGTAGTGGTACTGAACAAAGTATTTATTTAGGTATCCATAACACAAGGTTAAAAAAGTAGAAAAGGGCTATTAGGGGTTAGTTACGTGCCTAACACAGTCAAGGACATTCTTCAGGACCTGGACTCCTTCACTATTCCCTAGGCTATCCCCCTAGGTTGTCGTCTATATGAGGAGTGGATAGCAGAGAATGAATAAATACATATCCTGCTGCCAGGATAGGACGGCCATATAACAGTAACATAGTTAAATAACCAAGACAAGGACAAAAGTAAAGTACCGAGGACAGGTGTTCAGGGAGAGGCCAAAGGCCTCTAAGCAACAGTAGACATGGGGCTTATTTGGAGTTTGATGGACTGCTTACTCTGTTACAACATAACAGAGTATCATAGGCACCAACAGTTGGTTCTTCTGCCCTACTTAGGCTGAAAGAAACCATGCTGAGGGAGATTTACAAACACTTGGTGCTGGGTGAGTGTCACCAAAGTGACACTAACCAAGACAACATATTTTTTTGTAATTTACTTTACAGTGCAAAACTTATTTTGTGATGGAAAGTACCCTAAAAGTAATGTAAAGCAGTGCAAAGCACTGCTTTGCGTTACCTAGTGCCAAGGGGGCATTAAATGGGTTGTACATGGGCGTTCCTGTGCAACCACCCATGCCTTTTGACGCAAAATCCTTTCTACAGATAGTAATAGACAGGGTTTTGCACTAAACGTTAATGCCATTTGAAAGGAGGCGTTAAAAGGAGAAATGTTTTTGTTTCTCCTTTCTTTTATGACTTTGCATGCATGCTGCACTGTGCAGCACACATACAAAGTAGGAAAAGTTTTAAAGTGTGCCTAGGCATAGTAATTTGAACTGGAAGGGTACACTTCCAGTACAAAACCTATGCTAGACTCACACACACACGCTTGCACTATGGCACAAAGGTGTGTGGGTGTGTGTGTGGTGCAGACAGCCAAAATCAGTGCCCGTGCTAGGAAAAGGGGAGGAGAGAAATATATATCTGTAGATATGGTGCTCTCCTGCTCCCTCCCAGTCACGCAGTGCAGCACAGCCTTTTTGGCTGCTGCTCTGCTTTGCCTAAGGAATTTCTAAATCTGGGCCTATATTTCCTGAGGCAGCCCCTTCACCTGCTCTCCTGATGGAAACCTTAAACTGACCGCCTCACAGACATTGGACGATCTGTCTAGTTTGGGGCAAACATTCTGACCTACTTTATTCTGTTCCAGACTGCTAGGAAAAACCTGCTGGTCACGAGCTGGAAGACACCCTTAAGCTGTGATAAAACTCCCAGCAGTCAGGGGCAATTGGTTGGGAGGTTGTTTTTGTAAAGTAAAAAATGTGTTTTATTCGCACATTGAACATGGTACCCACACAGGAAGGCCTCAGCTCCTTCAGAGGAGCCAGAGTGGTAGCACTTCAAATGAAGCCACTGAAATCTTCTCCTTGCTCTGCCCTGGTAAAAAGTGCAGTCCCCCAAATTCAAAATAAGCCTCATTGATCCTTCACTGCTAGTCCCCTCGACCTTGTAATTTCCGGGCTATGAGGTGAGAATGAGCAAAAGGATGCGCATGCGCACACACACACACACACACACACACACTTATGTATTTTGTAAAAAGGTACAGAAAACCATGTGCAGTTGAATTCATTTAGTTAAAGGAATTGGTAGTGAATTATTTCAATATTTTGGCTAAAATATTTCCCTGGAGTAAGACAACAGGGGGAAGCTACTTGGTTTTGGTTGCTCTCCAGAGCCAAAAGATCAATTCAATTCTATAAACTGGCAATTGTGTGCATTTCCTTTTATAAATTCCTATGATAATATATTGTCATTTCTGCTATGATGTTAGCATAGGCCAAGGTACAGGTGGAGCTGGTACATCTGCACTCCTTCTTTTTTAACTACTCTTATGATTGAAAAGGTTGCAAATAGGGGAGCAGGTTACACATATTTCCAAGGTGACCAACTGACACATGTGCCTTCTTTATGCCTACCCCTGGTGCTCTTTGGTGGCACAAAGGGGAGTGTAGACACTCAGATAGCCCTTTCAGTAACCTGGTTCACATTGGGACAAAATATGTGCTAGCTCACTCAAAAGGATGTGTTTCATCATTTACAATGAGTTGTGGTCCCACAGGGATGAGAGAACTTTTTTGTCCCTTGTTCCTGAACTATATTACAGACACGGATGCAAGGGCAAAGAAACTGTTGGGTGTCACACCGACAGTGTGACGTACAAGAGAAGTGCACAATCAGGGTGGACCACATGTGTCCGGGTCACAGGGATTCCAGGGACCTCTCAGGCATTCCCCTACAGGTGAAATGGTTGCAGTCACGCACTGCAACACTTTGAAGGGGAGTCCCCCCTCCTCCTACAGAGAGAATCTATTTTGGTTTCTCTGCATTATTTAGTTATGGCTGAATTAGAACAAATAATGTATGATGGCATCTCCTGCGTGATTCCTTCATCTTCAGCATGGTAGGGTCTATTAAATGCCATCCACTCAATCAGGGGCTGCAAGTAATTTCTTGAGAGGGTAAGGGCTCTCTTTGCTACCATCGTGGATATGATAATTTTGTGTGATTCTGGAGCATACATCGAGGCTACTGGTACATATGCAATCTTACTCCTTTCACTGTATTTTACTTGGTGCCCTCAGCAGTTGTGGTTTGTGGGAACACCGCTATTATGGACGTCTTCCTTTACCCATGTCATCTACCCTTGACGTCATGGGACACCTCCAGTCGCAGGTGAGGCATAGTGAACCTGGGGATTACCTTTAATAACAATTGCTTTTGATCTTTGAAATGCACCTGATGCACAGCACTGTGCCAGCTTAACAAAAATGGGTTTCAGGCTGCAATTGTAAGCTCAATGGGTAGCTTATCTCCTGACGTGTATACAAGAGCATGAGCACAGTGGGGCGTTACACCAGCATTTCCCTCCCTCTTGTCTGCTCAATAGCATCATATTTATATTTATTGTAATAACTGTGACCCATTAAAATGGACATCAGAATGCCTTACAAAGATTTAAAACTAAAAGCAGATGCAGAATGTTTTTTTGCAAACAAGCACATATCACTTGGAACGCTATGTTGAGTATTGATTCTGAATTATTTTGATTTCTATGGCTTTGCTTGATAATTCCAGTGAGTATCAAGTCAGACACAGCTATAATCCTGTTTTACCTGGAAATAATACTAATAGTTATGATTTTCCGAGAGGAAATACAAAAAGCACACGCAGGGCCCAAATGTTTTGTATTATATTATTTTGGAATTTTCTTCTATTCTTGCAAGTGCAAAATTGCAACAGGCTCTTACCGGCTATCTTTGCAATATAGAATCAAAGAATGTGCATGCTGTACCCTTTCGGAGAAGACAATGTAAAATTCTAAAATAGCTGTTGTTTGTTTGTGTAAAGCAACATAAAACAAATAGCCGCACTGCGAGATTAATAATCTTTGTCTGCCCTCAATGACTGTAATTTGTATTAGCCTAAATTAATACAATACTGCAACTAAGCGATCTTTGAATATAGCCGTGTTAACACATGAGGGAATTCTAGCAGATGCAGGGAGAGCCTTTAATTCATTATGGTGACAGGGTTTAAAAAAAAAAAAAGTCTAAAGCTGGCTAGCAACAGAAAGTGGGGGCGCGAAATCGAGTACAAAACATGAAATGAGTCACACTCATAGATCACACACCACATGTACCTTTTGTTTATATTGTATACATGGTGGGATATTAAAGTGCTACATTCATTCACTTAAACGTTGACGTGTAAGTTTCTGTGAGTCAGAGAAGCACGCAAACTGCCGTGCTTTGTGTGGTGTTTATATAACACCCTTTATCGCTGTGTATCTGTGCGCGTTTGATAAAGTCTGGATTAATGGCTGAGGCGGCCGCGAAGCTGCATGGGCCTGTGAACCGCAGGTTACCGGGTTGTGTCACGCGGGATGCCTTTTAAGCTGCAGAGCTGTGGTTTCCTTTCAGCCACCCATCTGCTCCTAACCCTTAGACATAAACACGAAGTAGGACGAGCACACACGGATTGTCACGCCATGCTCATTAAGAACTAACAAGGCTCAGGCATTGTAGGGGTAGACATAACTAAGAGCTTTATTTGTGTAAGTGAGGCATAGAAAGCAGGCAGCCAGTCGCGCGAGCCTTGCAAACCGCTTGCAAAGTAAATGAAACCCAGAACAATGTATTTTTTCATATGTATATGACATATGTAAATTGGAAGATTTTTTATCAGGAGCGAGGTAAGTAGGAAATTAGTTATTTGAAGAGGCAGATCTCCTTGCTTTTTGACACAGTAGATTTATTCCGGGGTGGACTTGTGTCCGGTGCAAATACTGCCATTTGAGAAGACAATGGGAACAGTGGCTTCCGTTGAGGCACGACTGAAGTATGCTTAAAGCACATAGGGGGTCATTCTGACCCTGGTGGTCACCGACCGCCAGGGCCAACGACCGCGGAAGCACCGCCAACAGGCTGGCGGTGCTTCCTGGGCCATTCTGACCGCAGCGGTAAAGCATCATATTAGTTTAAATCCCTAGGGAGGTAACAGTCCCGGGGCCATGGGGGGGTTAGTAAGCGGCACCCTGCCTTATTATTTATATGTCCACCTTAGCCAAAATCATTGAACCACATGGTCTTTCCTTGATATCAAATGCCGACGATACCCAGCTGGTAGTTTATCTTTCGAGTCCCAGAAATACTGTCCAATCTAATGTATCCTCCTTTCTCGCAGATGTAGCTAGATGGATGACTATCTCTAAACTTAAACTCAATGATGAAAATTGGAAGTAATGATAGTTGGAAACCATGCTCTCCTTAAATCTCCTGCTTTGGCATTGGAAAATCTTAAAAATCTCCCTCCTCCCATTGTAATTCTGTGAAAATATAAAGAGCTTAGGCTTCTGGTTAGATTCCCACCTCACGATGAACTATCAATCTAAAAATCTGGCTGCATCCTGTTTCGGCTTACTAAGAACAACAAGGAAAATCTTCAACACCTTACCTTTTTCGGCAAGAAGACTCATCATTCAGGCCCTGATATTGTCCCGCTAAGACTATGGCAACTCCCTCTTTCTTAGCTCTCCAGGATATGTAATAAAGAGATTGCAAATTGTGCAAAACACCGCCGCATGCTTGCTCACGAACACACCCAGACATCTGTCTGCCAAACATGCATTGGCTTCTTTTCATTGGCTTCCCATAAAACAAGGGATCAATTTCAAGGCCATCTGCATGTCGCATGAGGCCCTCCATAAAAAGGGTCCGCCTTTTCTCAGGCAATGTATTTAACCTTATGTCCCTCAAAGGGCACTTAGATCCTCCACTGCCTCATTGGTTAACATACCCCATTTCAAGAAAGCAACATGGAGAGGCAGCTCTTTCTCAGTTAAAGCCGCATACCTCCTGAATTCACTTTCATTGGAACTTCGACAAGAACAGCTGGAATCTTCCTTTCATAAGAAATTGAAGACATTTTTATTCTCAGTATAGGGTCTGCTGAGTTTATGGTTTACCTTCAGCGCTGGGAAGCCCTCGGGTAGCCATGTGCTCTAAAAATTCATTAAACTAAACTAAACTAAACTAAACCCTACATTATATTTGTTCAAATCCCCAGGGAGGTGGTGGCCCCACGATGCAAAATTTAACTGTTCCTGGGACCTCGCCCACCCCGGGGCTATTTGCGAAACCAGTGCAGAAGCCCGGCTGTTTTAAAAAAATAAAAAATTGACAGATCCGTGCAGCAAACTGCAAAAAAACTATATTTTTTAAGCCCCGGGGGGTCCACTTGGCATCCTAGCACCAGAGCTAAGTGCTCAGGGTAACTCTACCCTGGCCCCTTTCTAATAATTTTACTTTTTTTCCTGGGACTCAGCTAAAGCTGAGTCTCAACATGGCTGCCAGCACTTCCTTGTTGAATTGTTGTCAGCCAATCAGATCTCAGCACGAGATCAGGAGGGTTTGCGGAACCTTTGCGTCTCTATATTTACAGATTTGGATTTTCTTTAATTTCTAAAAAACGTCTTAAAGGATTTACACCAAATAACAAAAAGGGCACTTTTTGGACAAAGAACTACCTTCCTGCCAAATTTGGTGTAATTCCGTCCTGTGGTTCGGGCTGTAGACCTGCTCAAAATCCCTATGGGAATTAACATTGGAGCTGCACCTTTATTGACCCCCCCTTTTTCTCAACCCCGCTTGACAGATCACCCAGAAACTTTCCTGACAGCAGCTGACATGACTGTCAAATTTTGGGGTAAAATTTTGTGAAGATTTATCTAACAGCACCAAAGATATAGGCAATTTAAAAAAAGCTTTTTCTATAGAAACTAGGCCTTAACTATACCAACCTAGTGGCAACACAAAACACTTTTTCCCCCTTCTACGACAATGTGATTTTTCAAATGTTTGAACATGACTATAGCCCGAACCCTTAGACAGAATTACACCAAATTTGGCAGAAAGCTAGCTCTTTGTCCGGAAAGCACTCTTTTTGAGATTTGTTATAAATCCGTTTACTGGTTTTAGAGATATTAAAGAGCAAAAAATGTAGATATCTACGGACGCAGATACTCTGCGGATCCAAATGTCCCCTTGCTGATATCTAATTGGCTGCCAACACTTTAACAAGGAAGTGTTGGCAGCCATCTTGGGACTCAGCATCAGTTGAATCCCACAAAACAAAATTGAAAAAAAGAAAAGGGGCCAGGGTAGGGTCACCCTGAGCCCCTAGCTTTGGTCCAAGGGTCCCCAACAGACCCAACCAGGGGTAAAAAGCATTTTATTTTAAAAAAATCTTGAAAAAATCAAAGGGTGGATCGATAGATTTTTCTTAGATTTTGTTTTTAAAAGGGTGGTCTCCTGCCCTTTTAATTTTCCCCTGGGTGGGCTGGGACACAGGGGCATTGGGGGCTTTAAAAAGAAGAGGGGTGCATGGAGGGGCCCCTCCTTGGGCTTGTATTAGTGCCAGGCAAAGCAACCTTCCCAGGGCAAAAGATTAAATTAACACTGGATTACATGGCCACCTGCAGCCCCATGGACCACCAACTCCCCAGGGCAATTTGTTTCAAATTAAGGGTGGTCACACAGCCCCCCTGGCTCATGGGACCACCACCTCACTGGGGCAAATTTAAAACATTGGAGGGGGCCGCGCTGCCCCCGTCGAGGAGCCAATAATGACCCTGGGGACCACCACTCCCCATTGCCAGCTCCTGATATGTCCCAGGGTGCCCACCCCTGGGACATGGCTGTTTGCTGTGACGTGCTAGAAGCTTTGACATCTCCCAATAAGTCAAAGCAAACACTCCAGTTCCAGCAAGCAAGAGCTATCAAACAGGTCTTGCTTGCTGGAAGCAGAGGTTTCCTCTGTTTCCCTGCCCACAGACATGCGGGCAGGAAATCAGAGGAAACATCTCCTCTCACAGACAGGGAGCTGCATGTTTAGCAGCTCCCTGTCTGTGACAGCAATGCCAGCTCCCGCAAAAGGCAGAGAGCTGGATGGGACTGCGGTGACCTTGAGGATCTCCCTGTGGTCCCATTGCACACTGGGTGGTCTGGGTGGCACCCAGGACAGATGGCCGGACCCCGAGGGATGGGGTCCTGGGGCAAGATCAGCCCAGGGAGGGAGGCCAAGCTGCCCCCCCTACCAAATATATATATATATGTATTAAGGTGGAGACCTGGGGATGGGGTCCCCAGGCCAAAATCAGCTCTCCCCCCAAAGAAAATGTATAAGGCCGGGCCCCAGAGGTGGGGTCCCCAGAGGCTGAAATCAGCCAGGGGAGAGGGACACTCAGCCCCCTTCCATTTATTGAAGGTCACGCCCGGGGGATGGGGTCCCTGGGGCCGAGATGGGCCCGGGGGGCACACAGCCCCTCTCCTCCACACTGGACATTTACCCAGCGAGGTAGCACTTACCAACTAACCAGTAGAAAGTGCTCCATTTGGATAGACATTTTATGTAAACTGTGGACTCATGTTGGGTAAATGAGCAGGTGAGCTTGCGTTCTGACCATGATGCTCAGTTCTCAGAAATTAAACCTCAACAGGAAGCACCTACAAATACAAACATAGCAGGTGCCCCAGTTGAAGCTCAGCTTCTGGAAAGAACAAATGATCCTAACTCCAGGGCTTTGCAAAGGCAAAGCAAGTGTGATTACTCTGTCATCCAATATTGAAAAATTATCTGAAATCCTTTGTGGAGGATTTCACAAATCTTTCATCTATAGGAGGGCAGTCAGACACTCTCACACCCACATAGACCCTCTCACATCTACTCTCACACCCTGACAGACACTCTCACACCCATTCTCATAACCAGAGAGTCAGGCCCTGCGGCCAACTCCTTCTGCACATGGTCAAAGGCTGTGAACAGAGTGGGGTTTGGTGGTTAGGGTGGTTGACCGCAGGGACTAGCCACAGGTGAGGACATGCAGCCAACCCCCGCCACGCACGTCCTCTGGCCATTTGTGTCAGTGGTTGGATTAACATATAGTTATTAAAATTACTTTACGTAAAAAAAAGCTGAAATTCACTAAAAAAAAGTAAAGGTTACAGGGACATTATAGTTAAGAAATATAATGAAAAAAGCATAGACATTCACAATCAAACACTCTCACACCCACATAAGCACTCTCACAAGGAGAAAGACACTTTCACAGGCACTCTCACACCCAGAGACACCCTCTCACACCTTTTCCCACACCCAGAGAGTCAGGACCTGTGGCCAACTCTAGCTGCTCATGGCCAAAAGCAGGGCACATCATGGGGTTGAGTGGCTAGGAGGATTGGCTGCAGGGACTGGCTGAAGGCGAGGCCCAGTGGTAAACCCCCACCTCGTATGGCCTCTCGCCGTTTGTAGCAGTGGCTGGATTAATGTATAGTAATTAAAATTACTTCACTTAAAAAAAAAATTACATTCACTGAAAAAACTAAAGATGTCAGGGACATTATAGTTAGGTTCTGAATTTACTCGCACAAAACCAGAGAAATTCAGCAGGTATGGTTAGAGTTATTTCAAGTAACTATAACTCGTGGCCTAAAGTAACTATAACTCGCTCCCTGTAATTGATAGCTGTACTTTGCAGATAATTGTTTTTTCAAGATAACTTAAATAACCAAAATAACCATGTAGTATAAAAATAAATGTAATATAAAAAAGATATAATGGGTAAAATGTGTTAAATGATCCAATAACATTTCGTTCTGGTGACATTTATCAGTCACTTGGTCTTCGACTTGTGGTTTATGATGTCACAGGAACCCTCTAATGGCAATATTTGACCATATTAAACCCAAGCTGCGTTCAGTGCTGCATTATGAGACATTGGACACAGTGGCAGCTATCAGTAAGTGGTAATAGTTAGGTTAGAGTTCCTAAAGAAAGAGTGTTTTTTTTATTTCACTAATAACGTTGCTGTCATTTGATGAATCTTCACAGCACTTTTCCAAAAAACATCCCTCCACCGCAAATCGTTCACGGTGTGTTTTTTGCCGATTGGTCAAGCGGGTGCCTAAAAAATGTGTGGTCCCAAAACACAGCTCCAATATTTTGGTGAACTGGTATAAAAAAACGTGGCTAAATAGAACTGCACCAAATTTGGCAAAGAGTTAGATCTTTATTCAAAAGAGGGTTTTTCATCATTTGTTACAAATTTGTTCAGTCCTTTTTGAGACATGTGTGTTTAAGGAGGTGCTGGAGTGGTCATGAAGAGGTTAAAAGACTGTGGTTTCTGGTCTTTTGATGTCCAGATATGATGTGATTGGTCAATTTAGAGAGGACTAGTGAATTCTGATTTGGCAGGCCACAACCTGAACAATATGTTACACAGACATGCCAGCAGACTCAATTCAAGTAAAAAAATGTATTATTTTAGCTGCCTCACACCTCAAATTGCCCCTGCCTCACTAGAAGTCATGGGGAGGCAGGAATATATTCCCCCAATTCCTTTAGCAAAATCTCCCACTTTCCTGTTCTAAAATGTTGACATTTATGATTACAGGATTCAGGGACATGGTTTCTGTATCCTGAACATGAATAAAAAAAATATAAGGGAACAGGGTGAACACACTCTGTCCTCAAGTGGCTAGCCACTACGTGGACGACATGTTATGGTAGCCCTTGCAGGATGAGGAGACAGGGCCCCCATTGACATGCATATAGTGGAGTCTCTTTAAGACGGTGACAAAACAAGCACACATAAAGGGTGAATACAGATTTTAGTCACAATATAAATAATTTGCTGGTGGTATCATGAAAAGCTTAGGAATTATGGTGTGGTCTAATGTGATTTTATGCTGTAAAAAGTGTGGATCCTCTGCTGGTATTTTATGAACCATGTTTAAGAGAAAGATGTTTCCTCTCACAATGTTTTCTTATAGTTTATGGTGCTCCAATGGCTAAAGAGAGAGCACATTTTCTGTAAATTTACACTATTTTTCACACATATGTGAGAGTAGAGACTGATATTCTGAGTAAAACACGTACTTCCAACAGCAGCAGCAGCAGCAGCTGTCGGTTGATTCCCCAGTGTTCTACTGCAGCTTCCCCCAGGGTTTTAATGAACTACTAGAGCACTAACATAGTGTACTCATGACATAACTGTGGCACACCTGAACCAATCTTGATAGATTAGTGCTGTATAACTGCAAACATTTCCATTGGAAATTAACAAAAAGAGGATTTGTTGTTTTGTCAAAGTAATTATGGTTAGTGCTCTACAAAGCTAACATGAGGACACATTTGTTATGCATTTTCAAATATCTTCCTCATCTAGTTCACTAAAACATTTTAACATTCAGAGTGAATCATGCATTTCTAACACTAGCAGCAGTTTGTCAATTAACTCCATAGTAATTAACGTAGGGGCAGATTTATGAAAAGTGGTGCTGCACTTAGAGCAGCGCCACTTTTCTTGCGCCCCTTAGGGCCCCCTAACACCACCATGGTAGCGCTGTATTTAAAATAAGGTGCACCATGGCGGTAGTTAGGGTGACTAGCTTCATCATTTTTTATGCTAAACCGGCACTTTGCAGGATTAGTGCAAAAAATGATGACGCTAATCCTGCACATCACCCAGAGGCCTCTTTTTAATGCTTGCACTTAGCAGGGGTTAAAAAATGCAGATAAAAACGGCACAAAAGAATTTCATAGATTCCTTTGCGCTATTTTTACAGCCCCCTTAGCGCCAGAACATCCCCCTTTCATACATTGTGCCTGGCGCAGGCATAATGTGGTGAAAGTGGTTACCAAGAAGCTCAATTCAAGCATTGCACCACTTTGTAAATATGGTGCAGCGGTTTTCCCCTTTCAACGTCACATTAGCATAAAAAAATGACTCTAATGTGGCGTTGGAATGGCGCAAGACCAGCATAAATCTGGCCCTTAGTTTCCCACAGTGTTCTATTGAACAACTGGTGCAATAACATTTTATATTTATGACAGAATGTGGCACACCTGAAGCTGCCTTGATGGAATCAAAGTTGTGAAAATCAAAGCATTTCTTTCATATTGAACAAGATGAGACAGTTCTTTTTGTCACTGAAATTATGATTAGTGCACTTGTAAACTAAATTGAGGAGTCATTTTTTATGAGTTCTCAAATCTATTCCTCATCCATTTCAGTATATACTTAAACATGCAGGCTAAAACATTTACTTTAAACACCCACAGCAGCCTGTCAGTTAACAACCTAGTGAATAACTGCAGCTTTAGTAGAGAGTTCTAAATTCACCCCCAAATTTAAGAAAGTTTCAAGTCCCAGGTGTTCAGGGAGGGCTTTTTAAAGTTAAGAACCTCTGGTGTGAAAAAATCAATTCAAGTTGTTCAAGAGGTTTCAGCCAGTCTGATCACAAGCATTTGAATGGCTAGTAGGGCCAGAACATCTTGGACAAGTGGCCTGCAGATCTATGCATGATTCTATGTCTAGTTACACGGTTTGTGGTATTTTGCATTGTAGACATGTTTATTTGTGCTTCTTAGATATACTGGGTCACTATGTTTCAACTAGGGCTAATTTTAGTTCATTGCTGTTCACAAAAGCTGTAACAGTGACCCACTTATGTGCAGCATATACCATTGCATGAAGATATTATTGCCTGAGGCCCAGGCCCCATTGCCCTCATCTCCTTGCCAATATCTAAACTACCAGATCTTGTGGATGATGATTAGTCAGATATAATGATAAATTCTTCTAGAATTATTAGTTCCTTAAATTGGTATACCACTGAAATATCATGTACCAAATATCATCCTAACAAAATGTTGTTTTTGAGTCCCCTGGACTCTTGCAGGACAGATTCTGTAACTTTCCCTCAAAGAAATGTGAGGAAAAGGCATGACGTTATCCAAAGCTTGGGGCTTGAAAGATTTTTGGGTTAGAAAACATTGTGGGTGCCACCCTGCCATACCACATTGGACTTTCGTGGGTGTCTAGTTTTTAGATATGTGTAGGGCTGGTAGATTTCTCTGAGTGGCAGCTGAGCCCATGCGTAAATATTGCGGCTACACACATTGCAGAAAGGGTTCAAATTTAATTCAAAAATATGTGATCACATTTTGTTTGGTGCCTAATGTATTATGGGAGATAGGCCCAGCCACACAACTGAGGTACTATTTTTATTGGTGGAAGTGTGAGAATGCTGACTGGTAGGAATCTTGTGACTCCCCACAGATTCTAGAACTCGCTAAAAGAGTAGTTACTGAAATGTGATTAAAATGTGTGATTTAAGCCAAAGTTTGATGTTTGCAGGGCATTCTGGATTTAGCAGATTCCTCTAGGTAGCATCCAAGCCCAGGCCCAAATACCACTAGTACCCACATGGCCTGAATGAGTAATTTTTCTCTTCCTGTGACATCTGCCTGAATGAGTCATTTTTCCCTTCCTGTGACATCACATGTGTACAAGTGAAAACTTTTTTTATTCTAGACATTTCTGCAGTATTCTTAGAATGAAGTAGATTGTTTGCAATATTAAGCCATTTTGTACATTGCTTGGCCCTTTTAGTCACAGTTTTCCACTGACAACAAACTCATGAGGTTTTTTTCAGGGCAGGACTTGCTATATTTCACCAAATCCTCCTACGTTTATGCATGTAGCAACCAATGGCAATTACAAGTGTTCATTGATCTAACTGAGTAAAGAAAAACATGATTTAGGAAACATGGTTCAAAATATGCAAAGGTATGAACTCACACACCTTTGGCAAGTGATCGTATTGCCTGCTGAGAGTTTTGTAGCCAGGAGATGAGACTACATCATGAAATCATGTATCAACAATGCAACGTTGTTATAATATAACATGACATACAATCAGTGATTATTAAATGCTTCAAATAATTACAAAGATGAGTGGTCCATCAATACCTGTAAGACATATTTAGCTGTTTCCATCTGGTATGATTTATACACAGGGATTCAAATATGATAAAGCTTGAAGTTTGTATGTTTTTGGAATGGTTATAGGAGTATATTTAACATTTGTCATCTGGCAAGTATAGAGAGCAAAGTAATGCCAATATCTGGTAACTGAGAAGAGTGCAATTTTGAAAAATATTTTCCCATTAACGTGCATTGAAATGGATGACCATTGAAGTGTCAGAAAGGTAAAATAATATTATTTTGGGCTAAAAAGATAGGAGTCTCTCCCCTATTTTCAGAGCGCAGTTACTGATGAGACCTTAAAAACCACCCACCAAAGGTTGATAGGCATCAATGCTTTAAAGTGCTATTTCTAGCTTTTTAAAGGATAAACTGACTATAGTGATTTTGTCAAAGCTTAGGTGTAGTTCAGATCCAATACTTTGTAGTAACATATGTGCAGATTTGATTAAGCCGTGTTCAAGATATATATTAAACGAGAGCAAAGGAAGAAATGTCTACAGATTTTCAACAGTATACTAAAGATCATTGCAATACAGCATGGAACCATTATTTCCTATGTGATTTATATTTCGACAGATGGGATATCCATCAATGTTGTGACGGAGTAACCCACCCACCCAAATAGAAATCAGGTCCTAAGTTGCAATATATTTTTACAGTATCTTTGCTGAGATGTTTGGGTATTATCATTTTTGCAGTATATTAGTGATTAATAAACATATCTTGCATTGTGGCATTTCAAATTTTTACCTGCCATTCTACAGAGCCGAAGGATGGGGTACGGAAAAATACAAGGGAATGGTGATTGTTTGTAAGCTTCGATCTTCAATAAACTCTATGATCAACCACAAGAGCCAACACTTTTGATATTGTTAAATTTATCATTATCCATATGACACCTGGACAAAACTGTCCTCCCATGTTGATGGATCAGTGTTTGCATTTTGGAAAGGAACTTCTAAAGTCCCTTCCCCAAGTGATGTTAGCTTAACATAGGACACCCCATGGATTCACTGGGCTTGTGGGACATCAGACTTTTCACATTAGCTTTTTTCTGAAAGATTTTGCTCTTTATTGAAAATGTAACATATGAAGGTAGACAATATTCCAAATCATGTATCAGTCCAATACAAAAAACAAATCATTTTATATTTTTTCTACATTGAATATGCAATGGGTTGGGTTTGCTGGAGCCACAGTCATTAGTTTTCATAAACATCTGGTATGAGCAAGCCGCAATAACAGCATGTAAAACAATTCTTGGTGCCATCAAAACAATGCCCCACAATGGTCATCCAGGAACGGTTGAAGGGGAGGACCACTGCTGACCTGGGCTCAGACAGTGACAGAGAAATTCTGTGAGACACCTGCCAGACATCGACATATGGCAGTGCCTCATATGTCAGCCCCCACCTCTGTGTGCTGTCCATCCAGGCGGTTCTGAGAGAAGCTTCCAGCAGCGAGCCACTCAGGGCGGTGGCCAGTCCAGGTCAGGTTCCAGTGTTATCACTGTAGGTAAGTCACTCTTTTTGACATGGTTACCCCCACTTTTTGCCGGTTTATCAGTGTGTTTAGACTGTTTTCATTGGGATCCTGCTAACCGGGACCCCAGTGATTGTGCTCGCTCCCGTAAATTTAGTTCCTTTGATACACTTTACAACCCTCCTCCCCAATTGGCATACTGGTGTAGCTCTATAAGTCCCCAGTACATGGCACTTAGGTACCCAGGGCATTGGTACACCAGAGGTCCCCCATGGGCTGCAGCATGCATTCTGCCACCCCTGGGAGCCCATACACACTGTGTCTGCAGGCCTGCCATTTTAGCCTGTGTGAAAAGGTGCATGCACCCTTTCACTGATGGTCACTGCACCAGATCACTGTAAGCCACCCATATGGTAGGCCCTCCTAGCCCAGAGAGTAGGGTGCAGGTGCCTGTGTGTGACGGCACCCCTGCATTAGCAGAGATGCCCCTACAAACTCCAGTTCCAATGCACTAGACTTCATAAGTGCGGGGAAGCCATTTTTCCCATGTACTGGACACTCCCTGTGGTCCAGCTGCATAATGGTTACTTCAAACCTAGGCATGTTTGGCATCAAACATGTTGGAATCATACCACAATACTAATGCCAGTATTGGTGGCATGATTCCATGCACTCTGGGTGCTCATCAGAGAACCACCCCAGTATTGCCCCTACCAGTCTTCAAGGGTATGCAGGTAGCCCAGGCTCCTGCAGCCCCTCAGACAGAACAAATGATTTCCTGTGGGAGAGGGAGGCAACACCCTCTCCCTTGGAAATACGTGTTACAAGGCTGGGGAGTGAAAGCCTCCTCGTGCCACAAGCTTGCTTTGAAGGGCTCATTTAGTGCCCTCCTTGCATAATCTGGTTTGCACCAGTTCAGGGACCCCGGTCCTTTCTCTGGTGCGAAAGCACACAAAGGAAAGGGGAGTGACCATTCCCCTGTCCATCACTACCCTGGGGGTGGTGCCCAGAGCTCCTCCAGGTGGCCTCTTGATTCTGTCATCTTTTAAACAAGATGTGCAGAGGCCCCTGGGAACCTCTGGTTGGTCAGGACAGGTGACTGGCGTCAGTTACCCCCTCTCATAGGTGGTCACCCTGCAGAGTGACCAAGCCCACTGTTAGGGTTATTTAGGGACTCCTTTGTGAGTGGGACCCCAGATTTGGCATGCAAGACTCCACCAGGACACCTCTGCATTGATCCCTTCTGCTCCTGGCCACCAGAACCGCTGCTGGACTTCACAGGAACCAAACAAGCCTGCAACTCCCTGGACGACCTCGCCTTACAACCTTGTTTGTTCGACTCCTTCTAGTAATTGCAACATTTCCATGGCTGTGCATCATCTTGGGTCAGCAAGACTTCAGCTGCACCAAAGAAGCAAGAAGGAACCTCCCTTGGGGTGAAGGAGTCACCCCTATGCATCCACAGGCACCTAAGGCAACAATGTCCGGCTGCTGGGATCTGCTCTCCACCGAAACCGCATGGATCCTCCAACACAGGTGGTGGTCCTGAGTCGTCCTCTTGGTCCTCTCTGCCCTCTTTTCATCTTGGGAGACAGTGAGGCCCTGCCTCTCCTTGCAGGGCAGTACTCCTCTGCATCGTGACTCTTGCAGCAACCACGGCTTGCTGGCTCCTGCTCAAAGGGATCTTCAGGCTCCAAGTAGCCCTGGCCTCCAGCACTTCATCCTTGCAAGGACAGTGTCTCCTCTGCTGCTCCAGCGACATGGAACTCCTCTCAAGGTGTGCTGACTGGGCCTCACTGCAACTTACTGTGCCTGCTGCCAGTGAGTTGCTTGTGGGGACTATGACTGCTTCTGCTGGCTCTTCCAACTGCTGAGTGTCAGCCTGGACTCCCCTCCAAGGGTCGAGTTCCCTGGACTTTGCTGGTCCTCTGCAAATCCTCTTCTACCCAGATTTGCATTTGTCAAGGCTTGTTGGTGGTCCTCCTGACCAATGACCATCTGCACAACTCTAAGGACCTCCCTGCAGCTCCTGGGCTCCACTGCTGATCTTAATCTTCCCTCGTCGACCCGGATCTTCATCCACAGAAGGGTGGGTATTGGCTCCTGCCCAACCTGGACAATCCTGCTTGGACTGGACTCTGTCCCCTTCACTGTTTTACTAACTATTATGGGTTGCCTGGACCTGATATAAGATGCAAACACAATAGATGTCCACCACACACCAGGCCAGCTTCCTACAATCACAATATGATTGTCCCTCCCAGCCTTCACCGAAGGTATTGAATCATTTCGGTCTCTGCTCTAACCCAGTGATGGGCATCACTCTGCCAAGCCACCACTGGTGGTGGGAGGTCGTCTTCCAGTGCATCATAATCGCTTGTCACACTAGTATCAGTACCATGTATATGAGCCTGCTTTCCCCTATGTCCACATTGGGACAGGATTCAGGCCCAGCAGGCATGTCTTGGGTGTGTTATTGTATTGCCTACCCATGATGAGGGTGATGTAGGTGCAGACTTCAGTCCAAAATTAGCGCAGCGCTACACATTACCATGTCATATGGTAAAAGTCAGCATTATCAATGCTGCATCTAGGACATTTGTGTGATGCTGTGCCAGTCATCCTATGAGGATTGAGGGGGTGAGATATGTGCAGTGTACATAATTGAATTGCAATAGCTTCAGCCGTACATTTCTCAAGATCCTCTACATAAGGTTCAGATTCTTATTCCAATCCGTGTCATTTAATGTGATCTGCCAGTTTTGGCTCCTTCGGTCTTTCAGGCCATTTTGCACCATTCCCACTGCCAGACCCAGTGCTGTCTATATATTAGTGATACTGTGCCTTGCAGGACTCCATGTTAGCAGCACTTGCTATATCGGCTCTTTGTCAGGTTCCTTACCCACGTCTCCCCTTGTTCCCCCAATAGCTTCTCTAAGAGCTGTATGTATCAAGGATTATCCAACTGGGACAGGATAAATCTTTTGGAGTTCTGCAAATGAAAGAGTGGTTCCTCCCGAGGACAACTGGCCCAAAGGGTAGATCTGCTGATTATGCTGTGCATCAATGGTGCAGGTAGCCATATCAGCAATACTGAGCCACCCTTATCAATATTGGCCAGAGGCAGGTCACCTGGAGTGACACATTTAGGGTTATTCATGTCATCAGTCATTGTAGTTGGCTCTCTACATAGTACAATTCATAGTCCGGTGCACCCAAACCTCCCGCTACCAGTGGGAAGCATAACTTATTAGGGCCACCCAGTGTTGGCTGTTAGCCCAGATCAGTTCTGAAAGCCAGCAATTCAGATCACTGAACACCTTACAGGGCAATGTTATGGGTACATTTGTGAACGCATATGGAAGTCGTAGCCACGATTTTCACCAACAACACATGTCCCATGGGTGATGGCGGCAACATCCACCAGAATGCCAATGACACTTGGAGGGAGGCAACCACTTTGTCCAGGATGCCTCCACAGACATTTGCTGGGCTCCCTACACTTGGACACCCGACTACCGAAAGTTGTGCACAACAGTTGGGACTGGGTAGGGTCCTGATCCCGCTAAAAGTGTGGTGCACCAATCCAACCATAGGAAGAGGCATGATTTATGAATGTTAACTGATAAGCCAAACATTGCACCAAATGAGCCCAGTAGTCTCATCATAGGTGCTAGCCCGGTAGTGATGTTGTGCAGGTATATCAGGATGATGTCCACATAGAGGGAGATAACATGAGTCCATCCGACCATCTTTAGCCCATGCCCCCCATTCATAGCATGCATCTTGCATACCAACTGTACCCTGGTGAGTGCAAACAACAGTGGCAACAGTGGACAGCCCTGGCTAGTGCTTCTGTGTATCTGTCATTGGTCCGAGTATTTGTGCCACGGGAGCTGTGTATAACACTCAGATCCAGGCTAACACCTCACCCTAAACCACTTGTGGCGAAGAAACTCAAAAAGGTAGGGCCATGACATGCTGTCAAAAGCCTCCTCTATGTCAACCGAAATCGCCACTGCTCAGTGGACCATTATATGGAATAGCCACCTTAAGTCTGGGGAGGTGCTTCTCCTGGGACAAAAGCATTCTGGTCTGAGTGGATCGGGGGCATTCCGTGAGAATGGATACGGGTTGCAATTATTTTTTCTAGGATCTTACAATCCAGGTTGAGGAGGGCCTGTAAGTGGTCCTACCAAACATGTCACCTATAAGGACCTCTTAGGAGGATCCTGATAGCTGCCCGGCCTCTTGCATCACTGCATACATCACAGCCAGGTGTTTTAGGAGTTTTGTCTGGCAGCACTTGTAAAATTCTAAGCGGAAGCCATCACTGCAAGGCGTCCTGACCATTTCCAACTTTTAGATTGCCAGGACTATCTCACCTTCTGTAAAGGGGCCCCGCATTTGTTGTCTGTCTTCTGGGTGCCAGTGTTGTCAGGGGTATATCAGCCAAGAAGGAGATTAGCTGTTCCATGCTTGTGTCAGACACTAGTATGTACAGAGATATGTAATAATCCGAGAACACCAACATGATGTCAGCCTGTCTGTACACATGGTCACAATCTGGGTGTCGGATGACTGTTAGCATGGAGTGTCTGCTCTACGTGCACTGAAGACCTGTGACAAAGTGTCCTGCATAGTCCCACTGTGCATGGACTGCACCAGGTACTCTGTGTAATCATGCAGAGCCAGCCTGGTCCCCAGCGCAGCATGCTCCATTCTCTTTTTGATCAGGTCCTGACAGGCCTCAACCTCTGATTGCGCAAAGCTCCAAGCATTGAAGCTTGTGCTCCAGGTGGTCTAACTGGCACTGTAGGGCTGAGCATACCCAGATGGAGGTCCTAATGTAAATCCTCTGAATATACTCCTTAAAGGCACCTCACTCAACTAATGGCATAGAGGCCGTGCCCGAGATGGTTTCAAAGTGGTATACTATCTCTTCTTTCACTGTACCATGATACATGGCATCCTCTAGTGCTGATCATCGTAGTCGCCAGGAAAAAACACTAGGCCTCGGCAGCAGCAGACAATGGTCCGAGCAGGTCCTTGCTAAGTACTCAACACTGTGTGTCGCCCCAGTCAAATGCCGGGCCGTAAGAAACAAGTCTATCCTTGTGTGCAGTGCATGTATGTGGGGAAAAATTAGAATATTCCCTAATGAATTGATAAGCTTGTTGCCATGTGTCATGTAGGTCCAAGTTAGACAGCCAGCTGCTCTGCTGTCCTACACGCCACCATGCCCCGCAGTGGTGGATGCGAACAATCCCGTCCAGTGTCAACTACAATGTGAAAGTCTCCCCCAAACACCAGAGACTCTGTCAATGCCCTCTCAAGTAGCCCCGTCAGAGAGTGCAAGTACACTGCTTTTCCACATTCGGGGAGAAAAGGCCCAATATGTGTATCCACATTGCACATTAACCTATTAAACTAAATGGTGGTTTTGTTCTGGACAATGCTATTCTTTGCTCCAGCGGAAGTCAAGTAAAGAACGTTCTCACACCCCTATCACTCAAGCCTTATTTGCATGGGTACAAGACTATACAAGAAAAGTCTATCTTGAAAACAAAATCAGTATGGCCACCTTGTGGTATTCTACTGCAGAACGTGCCCTGTGCCAGTTACCATTGGTCCTTGCATAATGGGCAGTAGTATACTGTTGATTGATACCACAGATTATTACTTAGCAGTATGCTACTGTCTAGGACAATGAGTCCTGAACATTTTTCAAGGACATATATCACTAAAATATAACTAAAATAATGAGCTGCTACCGATTCATGTTACTACACTTTGTATTGGTTTTTATCTCCAATAAACGGTTGTAACAGTTTTCTTAAATCAATGTTAGCCAACTATTGTTTTAGAAATGTATATGCATCAGGTCATTTTCTTACGTGGCTCTTCT
The DNA here is from genome assembly GCF_031143425.1 of Pleurodeles waltl. Lineage (NCBI taxonomy): Eukaryota > Metazoa > Chordata > Amphibia > Caudata > Salamandridae > Pleurodeles > Pleurodeles waltl. The sequence continues at coordinate 721,950,791 of NC_090449.1, forward strand.
TGTACTCTTCTCTTCAGCAATTATAATGTTGATACTGTACCACTTGATGTTTCAGAATCGCTCTGACATATCAGGTACTCCAAAAACGTAGTACTAAATACTAGGTGAAATGATTACAATCTTGTTATGATGCAGATTTTTTTTCTTCATAATCTGTGTTGGTTATAATAAGGTTTCTTTACAAGCACCATGGCACAACGGAAGACAGTGTGATCGTCAAGTATATCTGTGATCTGAACTACTTCACCTTCAAGGTTGGCAATCATTTCGGCATATGTTAGAGTCCCCTGTTGTTCTGCCACCTTAGATGAGGTGCAGAGCCATCTACAACTGCTATTTTTATACTGACACACTCCTGATTGGGAAAGACAGTGTGGCACTCTAGCAGCATTGTCAGAATATCATCTGACCTAAACATCAAGTCCTAAATATCATCAACTCACATATCATGCCATTGCAGATAATAAAAAGAAAATCTAACCCCAACCGAGAAAATTATTTTAAACAATATTTAGGACATGATCTTTAAATCAAACAATATTTATTTGTAATATTCTGACATACAACCAGAAGTACTAGGTAACTGACAGGAATTTGCATGACAAATTGACTCCAGTTCCCCACTACACCACTCAAGTGCCTAAGATCTAAGCAACTCCATAATGCACAACACATAACCACACCCCACAGGTTGTATGGTATGAAGGTTATTTTAAGAGAAAAGTATTATACTACAGCTTATATTGACAACTGTGACAAGCATATTTTGAATTTTTTTATAAATGTCATTATAATATTACATCAACTTACAGATGAGACATGCCTCGTTGGAGACTGTGGGCTGTTTTTACAGATAGGCATAATTTGGACTGATTACACCTCCAACCCCAGGGGATTTACCCCCAATATAGGTATCAGTAGGGAGAATGGAAATACTGCCTATTGTAAGATTTTAGGGAATAACATACTGGAATCTGCAATTATTCCTAAATTTTCCTCGCCAGTGTTTCACCCAGAGAATTAGGCTGCCTCCATCAGCCAAGATCTCCAGGTGAAATACCACAACAACAATCTGGAATAAATATGCGTGCATAAGCATTTTAAATTGTGTTTCATTAATTAATACTCTTTCTAATTCTCTCACCTCTACTCAAAATGTGTTTTCTAATTCTCTTCCTCTTAGTGATTGGAGGGTTAAGCTAATCTTTTTACCAATTCTTCATCTGAATAGTACATTTTTCATGCTTCCTCATAACTGTATTGTAATCTCTATTATTCTTTCTTGCTCTTTACAATCCATATGTCTATTTATTTGGACTCAGTAGACACGCACAGCGCAAAAATTGGTGTATTTTTCAACCTTCTACTCTCTTCCTTTTTTCTTGTCTTTTTTCTTTGCTTCATTTTTTTCACCAGGATATTCTCACCTCTTAACTTTGACACCCTTAAATATCCTCAAATGCCAGCATCTAATCTCCTTATAGAGATGTTAGACTTAACAGCTCTCTCCTACCTTTTTGTTTTTGTTATTTACGAAGGCATTTGCTTCTTCCTGAAGGGTTTTCCAACCTTTGGAGTACATTTTCAAATATCGTGGAACTTTGCATATGTTTCACAGGTCGTTCTTGAAATGAGCAACACTTTCTAATTCCCATGCTGTAGTTGTGAAATTTGTGAATGCCATCTTACTCACATACATTCACACGTGTATAAATGTGCATGGTGTACATTTACACCTGCATCAATGTGATTATATAGTCCATTTGCAATTTAAATTGTATTTGTTCTCCTTATGAGAAATATTTTTTTCACGTGGTAAAACCCCTTTACCTAAACTGTTTGGAGAATGTTTGTTGGGAAGTAGGAGTTAAATGTTTTTGAATATCCTCATATGTGCAAGTTTTTAGGTGTTCATCCCACTAATAACAACCGCTCTCCACTGCTATGAGGGTATTTACTCACACATTCACTTCAACGTCAATTTACACCTTAGTGGTGTTTTTTTGTGAGAGTGAATCAGCTTACAACTACTAATTCACTTTTTTTTTTAATGACACACTTAAATGTATCCTCAGACACCTAAACACTTGCCCACCCAAGTTTAACTCATAACTTGTTGTATTTCACTTTCACTTCATCTTTCATTACTCTTTTGCTTTGCAACTTTTTTCCAATAGGAATATGAACTAATGTACTCCCCTTTTTGTAAACTGTGCAAAGAACTTTGGTATAGAGTATGTATACATTTATATCGATTAATGAGTATGTAAAGACAGAAGAAGATATAAGGTTCTGAAATAAACATAATTGGTCAGTGGCGAAACTGGTTTTCTGGGCCTGAAAAATACCTCTCTTTGGTGGTTCTTATGTGAATACTTTTGTTTATCTAACACATTATCCGCATATTTGTGGAAAATGCTATGTCTGGACTAGTGTTCAAGACAATTCTACCAATGTCACACGCTACCACAGGAGCAAACACATTTAAGGGTGTGGAGATCGTAAAACATGGCAAAGATCACCCAGATGTGTGTAGATGAAACCACTACCTGTGGTAGTCTACAAACCTCACTCTCTCCTTCACATCAGCCCGAGGCCTTCCTCGAGATACTTTATCCCACAAGACACTCACAGAGTCCTCAGCTTTCCCAGTTCCAAGCATGACTGCAGGATTTTTCATTTTATTCTTGGAAACGTGGGCCTGTTGATCCCATTATCAAAGTCTAGAGTAGTCATGCTACAGTCTGGGAAACGTGAGAGCTCTGCAGTCATATAATCTTGGGGAATCAAGATTTTACTTTAAAATCACATGCCTTTTTAACAAATACAAGTAACTATTCACTTCCAGATAAACTAAAACAATGTACCCAATTGTCCCTTATAATTAACGTAGCTGATGGCATCTGGGTCTTTACATGATACTTTGAAATCGGTGTAAAAAATAATGTTGACAAAATCATGTTAGTGGTATCTTTTTTTTTATCCCCACACTACTCTAGTCTTAGAATGAATAACGTATTGATATTGGTAACAATTTTTTGCAGGAACGGTCAATACAACTATGTGACTATTTTTTACATTGCAAAAAGTGAATTAGAACGTGCAAAATGAGTGCCTTGAATTTTTAATGGGTGTATTGAATTTTTATTGGGTGTAGGCATGCACTATATTTGTTCTGCACTCCACCGGTTACCTTATGTGTAGACAAGTTATGACATAGGCCATATTGGTGAGCATCCGCTAATGTTGACTTATTCAGACCCAGCGCAACTGACAAATAATAATATACAGTCAGATAGTTTGTCACACTGATGTACACTCATAGAACAATGTTAAAGTGACGAGACGAGATATAATGAAAATAATGGTGCTGCGTGACAAGTTCTACCTTTAGTTTTTCAGGTGTCCATCAATGGCCCTCAGTATGAGTGCCCCTCTTTTTATGATCATTTGCCTAAACAGAATTAAAGGCACTCAATAATTTCCGGCCGTAAAGTCCCCACCCGTGATACATTTCAGCTGGTAAACTGCCTACATATGTTGAGAACAAGGGCTCCGAATATTACCATGTCATACGGCTTTTAGTACGGAAAACACCCAACCGGATGTATTAAAGCAAAACTCAAAAGATGTGCTATTTACTGCACTCCGCAAATTCTGAACCCCGAGGTATTGGACACACTCCTGAGTACTGATGACCCTAATGAGCGCCTCTGGCCCTCTTTTAAGGTCTCAGAACACAGTGCCAGAGGAAGTATGAGCTAAAGCTGCTTATTTCTGAATTTATCACTGCGAACTACACTTCCACTCATGTTGTTTGCTAACTTCTCCAGATCCATGAATAATGTATATAGATGACAGATGTAAGTACACCATGAGTAATGATCAAGATAAGACAAGGTCACGGGTACTGGCTCCAAGGAATGAAGGAAGATGCACGTGTGAACGTAGATTTATCTTTGAGAGGTATGCATAAATGTATCTCATGATGTTTTGATCATTAAAAAATGATAAATAGATAAGGTCTAAGCCTTGTTTATTGGGTTTGGCCTAACTCATTGGATATGCTTAGAGCCGGACTGATGGAACATCAGACGCAATGCTGTCTCTGTCTCCATTTAACAAATGGGGCATATTTCTGTAATTGATTTTAAAGTACACACATATAAATGTATATTTCATACTGAGTAGCTTCTTTAATCTTTTGGCAATGGCTTCAGCAGACTACTTACTGACCAAATTTAAGTTATGTAATGGTTATCAGAAGATAAAATCATTTGATAAAGACTAGAAATCAAAATATTTCAAAAGCAGGCCCTATGGATAAGAAAGTAGCCGAGAGAGGAAGAAACAGTGTCTGTGGTGCATTTGTCCATTAAGTCAGGGTCTCAGGTTTTTTAAAGAGAGTTACGCCTCCATTAAGAGTCTGTAAAATACCTCTAATAATCCGTAAAAAACGTAATTCAAAGTAATCTTTAAAATGCTACAGATGTTGTATACTCTAAAAAACAAATAAGGTCCCATGGAGTCTCTGAAAATTTCTGCTTGGACCATAAGCCAACCACTGAGGCTACTTTTGAAATTTATCGTAATTTGCTGCTTCGAAGTGCCCACTGATTAAAAAAAATGCAAGTTAACAGTTTGATTTGCACCATTCATCTCTGTTCCTGTGTTATACTGACTCAGTATAGTCATGAATAATATACATTCCACCATGGGTTCACTCATAGAATGAATATTGGGATATTGAGGTTCGCATAACGGAAACCGTTTATGTTTAAACACTTTTAACACATAGAAAATATGCTATCTAAAATTACATGTAAATGTATTTGAAGGTGGGCAAACATTACCAATTTCCCATATCTGCACTCTGTACAGGTACCCGGGGGCTCTCCGCAAAGGCAGTTGATTTAATATAGTGACAGGTATTGAAATTTGGAAATATATTTTTTTTTTCAGTTGAGCCGAACAAATGTGGCTAAAGCTTGGTTAGCAAACACCACAGGGGTCTAAAACATTAAATGCATAGATCAAAAAATAAGAAAAATACAACAAAAGGGTGGGGATTCTTATAGATATACATACCTAATTTGGATGTAGTAGAGCAGTGATGGGGTCAAACTTGATATTGCAAGTAAATTCAGCATGGGGACAAATGTCACAGCATTCACAGACACAGACACAAAATCTGTATGCAGGTGTTGTTGCCTGCAGCCTAATCTCATGGTCTCACAATCACTGTCTTGTGGCCAGCATGACTGCCACGCTCTGCATTATGTGCAAGATCCCAGTTAATCATACAAACTATATGACATGCAAATACTTCTCCTTGCAACCAGATTTGTCGAAGTTGCTGGCACACCATGGGTCGAAGACCAATATGATTGTCACATCATCTAGCACCTTGCAAATGTATTTTTTGCATTTTTACTAATTCAGATCAGACTCCGAGTCCATGGACGTATGACTGATCTAAATAACACATTCATAACAGGTCGATAAATGTATGAATGCTTAATCATCCTTTCTAATTGCACACCGTTCACACTTGATTCAGAAGTAATGATACATGTATATTCAGCTGAAATTTACTTAGGAAATATTTTGATTCAAGTTGGTTGCCAGGGAGGTGATCATATTCAGTGTATCCTTACTGATTCCTTTCACCAGTCAAGGATATGAAACTTAAAGTTGAAGTGTTGTCAAACACAAAACAACCTCACCAAGGTTAATCGACGTAAAAAGATGAGCACATTTAAAAATAACTTTTTTTAAGCTGTACAAATCAATCCTGTGGGTTTCCTAGGTAAAAACAAACGATCTTATAGGGTATGTATGTGCTAATTTCTATATGACAAGAGGTAGGTCGCTTAGTGCTGTTGTGTGGTTAATAAACACACATATCAACTTATTGTTGATGTAGAAAGCTGTACAAGTTTCTTAGAGGTACACGTTACAGGACCATTTATATTATTCCAACAGACTTTTCCTACTGTTTACCTAGAAATGTCATAGCCTTCCTTTGGGAAAGCAGTAGAAATTCACCAGGGATCATATAATACTCAAGAGAACAGAACTAAGCAGCAAGCGGACATATATATTCATATCAAGTCCTTCCATGCCCAAAATTGTAATATTCCTAAAACACCCAGCATGGTGTGAAGCTGCAGTGACTTTCACTACATCTTGATTTCGTGCTTATTTTTAAATGTTGATAGAACTACGTTATTAAACTGTGGGGTTATGTAAATTATTTTTGATACGATGTCCAGCTATCTGTACAGTGCTCCTCTATCTTATGATTCAGTTGATGCATTGTATGCTATGTTATAGAATATGGTGCCTAAAGCCTATGTTTTTCTGCCTGTGCATGGCGTTTTTCTAATGAATTGCTTAGGGCATGTTTTCGAGAAATTTTGCATCTGATGTTCAGGGGAATCTGCATTTTAATGCAGAAGAATCCATCTACAATTTACGTTGGTAATTGAACTTGTTGACCATATACTTTCTGGGTGTAGTTTGATTGCAGCCAAAGGTCAGTACGGTGTGAAGAACATGGGGGATAATTGCAATACATGCTATGAATAGCTCAGTGTACACTTATAAACACATTTTTAAAGGATATTAACACCTTATAATGAAGTCAGGAAGATAGTTCCTAATGCAGCTTTAAAATGCCATTTTTAGTTGTTTCCTGATTTTCCTTCAGCAAACAAGCCAGTTTAATTTTGATTGCCTGTGCACTCAAAGGTGAATGAGGTGGCATAGGAAAAATTGCTGTGTCACCGAATCAAACTGCCTCTTATACTCAATTTCTTGGTCTGTTCTCAGGAATAGAAATATCTATTTAGAAGTGTCGAAAGGTTGTCCATTTCTCACCTCTCTTTGCTTACAGATGACTTGCTCAAATTCAGGATGAAGGATCCCGTAGGTGCATGCAAGGTCCCATATCATACTCTTCCAACATTTAACTCACTAGAGGCTGAGACCCGGAAGTGAGGCAAAAGGAGACCCAGAAGTGCCCTCTGCAGCAGTGAGAGCGCAGAGAGCAGAGCGGCTCAGGGGCTCGGGTCGTGTATGCCTGCTGACCGCTGTCCATCCACCCATGCAGAGCGACTCAGCAGCTCAGCTGTGGCTCGGGCCCTGTGTGCTCACTGAATGACATCCATCCACTGTGGGAGTGCCCCTCCACCATCTACCACCATACAGCATTGTAGCATCCTATCCCGCCCCCACCGTGGCATGAGACAGCTGTGAGACGTGCAGGCGGCTGCAAGTCTGAGAAAGCTTGAGAAGTTGAGGCGCGCTGACAGTTGCGGTAAGGGTTAGCTTGAATCACACAAGCGTGGCAAACATAGGCAGCTGCCGCTGAATGTGCGCCCCGGTTCCCCAATGAGACGGCCCATCTAGGACAGAGTACGACTTGTGAGGTGACCGGTAAAACCCGCTCGCTATCTGCCCTTAACGCCTGCCGCCCTGGAAAAAGCAAGGGCTCAAAGAGGCACCATTTATGCAGTAATTTGTAAAATCTGGAGCTTTGGTTTGATCTACCCCAGTTGTGTCTCACTGTAGCCACTGTAACCACCTAACTGCCTAAAATACGCTTAGAATCCTGCTAGATTGTTCTACTGTTGAATAACTGTGGAATTGCTGAGCTTCCTGCAATCTCTGAAAGACTTGAACATCCTGTTCATTAAGCATCCTGATCAGCTATTAATCATGAGATCAGGTAAAACCAGAGGCAAACCTTTAACCTCTAATAAGAGGAAAAGGGTGCCAGCAATAAATGACATTGCATCAAAGGGAGGGCTAACAGCGCAGACCAAACTCCAAGGCGATTGGTGTAAAAACCCCTCTAACAGGAGTTCACCAACAGACAATAGAGGTGCTGACATGGGAGTGGGTCAAGAGGTAGTGGCAGCCCTGCAGAGGGAACATCAAAATAAGGAGGAGGAGAAGAAAATAATAGCTCATCAATTGGACTGCCACAAGATAACACACCACATATGTGCCTCAAGCAAGCAAGGTGATAAGAGAACGTTAAATAGCCCTAAGTATCAAACCCCAGATGGCACCCTTTTTTCGTCCCAGGTCCCTTAGTCTAAAATGAGTCTGGAAGCAAGAAGTGAATCTCCCCCCCAATTCCCCTCTTCCCAATAATTGTGAGCACGAAAAATCCGTTCCAGAATGGCGGACCATATGGTGGGCTCACTGTAACTGATTGTAGGGAGATGAATCAAGAGCTGGTGCCAATGGGCGGGGGCGCAGATGTGAGTATTAGGACAAGAAGCCATTATTCAAGGGAATGTAATGATGGAAAATAGCACACCACAGTTCATTCGATGTAACCTGTCTAATCTGTACAAATCAGATGCAGACAAGGAAGTTAATGTTGAAACTGATGAAACTCAGGAGCTGGAGCTGTCACGGAGCCAAGGTCTTAGCTCTACACTTTCCTGTCATACAGATCGAGTAATAAAGTGGTGAAATCGATCAATACAAGTCCGCCTGGCTTAAGGGAAGGACTTGGGGAAGTGGACATGCCTTAGACAGCTAAAGGTGACAGGGAGACCTAAGTAGGAGTTCATAGGACCTCCCCCTTAAAAAACGTAGATGACCCCCCTGTTGGCCCCCAGTTGTCAACACCATGACTGAGATGTGGGTAGCAATCCTGAATTTGATGGAGGCGACAGTTACAGCTCTTCAGTATCACTTCAACAAAATGGATGTCCAGGTGGACTTGTTAAATACACTAGCTGTGTTTATCTCTAGTATTGATGACAAACTACAAAATGTATTCTGATAACAAGGGTCCACAGAATCAAGCTTAATGACTTTACTATCATGTAAGGAGGTAGTTGATAGGTTAGTCCAATTGCTGGCAATTTTGGAGTGAATACTGAGGGAGATCCGAGTTACCCCCTCAGAGAAGCACACACAGTAGATCCTGACCAACCGCCCATGTGTTATGCCGCAGGCAGTACTACCCGTGTGGCATACAGAGCAAAGTCAGCTGAGTGAACAGAAGACCTCGCCGGAAGGCTCGATCCAAAAGAGGATCCAGATAAAAGCACACAAAAAGAAAAGCAGGAAATGGCGGCTCTAGTATCTGAAGCTGGGCCTCTCCACTTGGCCCAAGGGAAATAGGAAGGCATTCCCCTGCGCAATTGACAAAGAGGGAGCAGAAACAGGTGCAAAAGGGTAGGAAGAATGCCCGGATTGCTTACTTAAGTGCCACAAAGGAAACAGTGCCACTAGCAGTCGAAGGTAGCGAGGAAGACAAGATGTTAAAGATTGTGCAAAAGCCAGAGAGTCCCTCCTGACAAGAAATTGCAGCGCCAGGGATTCATTCATCTGAGCTGAAAGATGTGCCCACGATTGCTCAGCCATTGCAAGTATCAAGGCAATCACTACCTGTAAAAGCACTCCGAGAGGAAAAAGAAGGTCCGAACAGTGGACATCTAGGATCCATACCTGGGGCCTAACGTCAGGAGAGGATGCTCCCACATCTCGAAATTGCCCCACGGCATTAAGAGGAGGGCACAAGGCTCAGCAAAATCTGAATCCTGTAAACCATTCAATAACAATTAATCTGGAGAAGGGGCATCAGTTACTCTGGATTCCTGAATTTAAATCAAGAGATCCTCAGAATGTACTTGATCACTCAAGTATTTTAAAACTAGTAAAGGCTCTTCCAGGTCTAGACCATGTGACCTCTGAAGATATCCTGGCCATAAAATTCATACAAGGAAGAGGGAGTCAGCAATTGGATCCGATCTTAGCCAGTTTCTCGGCCCAGGATCTCCCTGATCAAACCTGGAAAGGAAAAAGATTCTGAAAGCATGGGGCATTGAGGTAGTTGTTTGCCAAAGAGATAGATATTCACACCCGTTGCTGGAGAAGCAAAGCCCTGATAAGGAAAAAGACATTCCATGGTCTGTTCTATGGGTTGACAAATAGGAAATTTAACTCTGGGGAAGTCAGCAAAGGAGATGAAACCCTCCTTAATGTGAGAGTTCAAATCTTGAGAGAGGAAGAGCACAGGAAGACTCAAATAGGACATGACTCTCTGGATCATTTGAACTGGTTGCCCACAGTGTCATCACATGGTATGCCCATAAAAGATGAATAGCAACTAAACAAATCCCATTTCCACAGGAGGAACTGAGCATCTGCTCATGGAATATAGAGGGTTTGCAGGCAAAAATGGAATATTCAGCAGTCACCCAATTCCTAGGCTCATTTGATATCATAATAATCCAAGAATCATAGGCGCTAGCAAGTATACCCCTTATTTGGTATGAAAATTTCATTAAACCTACAGAAAAACCAGCATATTCGGAGGGTCAAAAGGTGGCTTGGCAATTTATATCAACATTAACCTCTCCACTATGATCTCAAAACTTTACATGAACGACTAGCCCTTCCTATCCGTCCGTTTAATGGCTGGGCAAAGAATACATGTCAACCTCTCACCCTAATTAATGCATATATTAATTTAAAAAGAAAAATTGTTGAAGCTGATAATTTCATATTATGCTTGCTTCATCTAAACAATTTGACTGGTCCGGCATATTGGTTAGTCCCAGGTGACTTCAATCTATTTCATCACCTGAGTGAGGAACACGTACAAATAGCTGGATCTGGGCCAAGTCAAAGCATGCCATCTTTCGTGAGAAAAAAGAAAGAGGTTAATAAAGGCATGGGAGCTATCTGGTCTGTTTACATTGAACAGTCGGAATCCAGCCGATACTCCACCAGCATGGACAAGAGCCTCAGGAGATGTAGTTTCATATCTTGACTACAGGCTGATAAATTTCTTATTATATAAGCACATGAGTGAGTTCAGAGTCTCTGTTCGTGAGGAGAGTGACCATAATCCCCAGATAATTAAGGTACAGGCAACTACACGTAAACAGGAAACAACATCAGTCCTTAAGGGGGATATTGGCACTGAAAACGTTGGGCAACTGAAATGGAGCTCTCAAACAGGTAAGGCCCAAGCAGAAGAGGCAGTGGCCAGTTTGGAGTGCATGGCCAGCAGAAATACAAACTGTGTGGTAGGTCTTTGCTAAAGAATTAACAAACCAAGGTTTGTCTGAGAGAGCGAATAAGGGAGCCCATTTGGGGCGATGTAATAGAATAACTATGCCATGCTCAGTGCGTAAGAGAAAATCTTGCATGGGTAAGCTGTTGAGGCAACTGTTTAAATCCCCAGAGGATGAAAGGTTATTAAGTAATGTCCGTGAACAAAGGAAGTTATTAAACAGGGAGATATGGTCCTTTAAAAAAAACTGCAGGAAACATTATAGCTAAAATGCAGCACGCATCTGCGGATTTGAAACGTTTCTGGAAACTTATTAATGACATTGAAAAGGGTTCAATAGCGGCCCATAATGCCAACATAAGTGAGAAAGCTTGGGTAGAATATCTGAAATCACATTACAAAGAAAGTACAGTGGAAGAAAACACCCCCAGGTTATGGGAAAGGGGCCCCTGGATTCCTAAGGAACAGAATATCTCAGTTGTTACATTGTCAGAAATAGTTAAGATCATTGAAAAGTCACGATCTAATTTTGCATCCGATCCCAATGGGTGACCCTAAGTGCTGTTTAAACAATCAAGTCAAGATGGGAAACCTTCCTTGCAGAAATGTTTAATCAGATTTTGTCACCTGGCATCATTCCAGATAGTTGGAATGGATCAATAATTCACCCCATTTATAAGAGAAGCATGACCTCCTCACCAAGCAACTATCGATTAATTGCACTTTAGGTTGTGGATCTCAAGTCTTTTTCTATGTGCCTACTGCAAGATCTAGAGCCATGGGTTGTAGATAATGGTAGATTACCCATTAGTCAAACTAGTTTTTATTAAGAATCAAGGTACATTAACTCATCTTCTGGTGTTGGGTTTGATAGTTAATAGAGAAAAGGTAACTGGAACCCCACTTTAAACAGCCTTTGATTGTGTCCCTCAGGTCAATCTTTGGGCAAAATTACAATGATGGGGTCTACCCTCGAATATCCTGAATGCCATTAGACTGCTTTACTCTGATACCTGGGTAAAACTTAGGCTCAGGGAGGATTCCCATTTGTCTAGGGAAGTTAAAACAACCTCTGGCCTAAAACAATGCTTCTTTTTAATTTACATATTGCCAACCTTTCTACAGCCTTAGACAGTCAGTCAGCACAGCCACCTGCCTTTGGTGCCGTCAGCTGTCCAACTTGTTATATGCAGATGATCTGCTGCTGCTTAGCAATTCAAGAATAGGTTTACAAAGAGTATTGAACAGTCTGGGGGTGTATACTAAGATCAATGGTGTAGAAATAAATCAAAGCAAAACAAAATTGATTGTTTTTAATCTAAGACCTTCCAACCAGCGTAAACAGCACCTAAACGGGAAGCTAATTGAGGAAACGGACACATATACATATTTAGGGGTCAATATGGATGCAAGAGGCACGTAAGCACCCAACAGGGAAATCATAAAGGATAAAGCTCTGGCACTCAACCATGAACTCCAGCAAGATCTATCCATAGGCACATCCTCAATCCATTGGCATCAGTCATAAGAGCTAAGTTACTACCCACGCTTTCCTATGGCACAGAAATAATGAAGGTGCGGAGAGCACTCTTTTGAATAAATTAACGGTAAAAGCATATAACCAAGTTTTCCATTTACCCAGGTCGACATCACCCATCCAAGTCAGACTGGAATTTATGCTAGTAAAAAAGTTGCTTGCTAGACCTGCAGCTTTTGTAAAATTGTGTCATAAGTTGTGGAAATCCTCGGAAGGAACATTAGCGAATCTAGTTTGGCTGGAAATTAGTCTTGATAGGGGCAATAGCAACTATAAGAACCGTCTGGAAAAAAAGCACAAAGCAGCTGGATCTGGGCGACCTGTGGGATTGCAATATGCCTGGTCCGGCTTTTGGAAAAGCAGTTAATAAGTAAATTAAGCTCCAGAGCTGGACAGAAGAAAAGGAGGAGTTATCTAAGCGGTCACACGGGTGGCTGGTGCTAAAATCTTATAAAGCATGCAAGGAATCACACACTTTGACTGTTTCTTACTTCTTGAAAATAAAGCAGGGCTTCCTAAGGTTAAGACTTGGAGATATTCCAACGTTAGATTTCCTACCTAAATGGAGGGGGGACGTTCAAAGTTGGAATCAGGAATGCCACCTATGCCATTTGTCTGTGGAAATGTCTGTGTATGTCCTGCACTGGTTAATCAGAGAAGAAAACTGAAAAAGGAATTTAATGCATTGGAGATCAGAGCCTGTAGACCAGCCCTCATTGAGTCTTTAGATCCAAAGAATGAAATGTTGAATATTGGGCTGGTCCAGTTTCTGGAAAGTTTCACCACACTTGTATCGACTAATCGTTAACGAAGTTTGAAACTGCTGGGAGATTGAGACATGCTGAGAAGATATTCGGTGTCAAATTGTTAATTACCTTTGACATTTGCCATCCATCAGTTTTGATGTCTTGACTTGGCTCATGAAGCGCGAACAATATGCATCTCTAGCAAACCATGCTAGCACTGAGTACTGCAGTTTAGGTAGCACTAGGGCATGCTAACAAACAATACGGGTCTAAATGTTAGATACTACAATAACTGGTTTCTATGTTGATCAAACACTACTTTCTTTGCCGCTCTATTTTGCACTTTATATCTAGTGAAGATATTAATATTGGGCTCTCATAGGGTTGAATTATTAAGCATTTTTGCACATTATGGCCCTCATTCTGACCTTGGCGGTCTTTTCGCAAGACCGCCGAGTTACCGCCGCGGTGAAGACCGCCGACCGCGGCGGTGTGCCGCTGTGCGCATTCTGACCGCTGGGAGCGTTCCGCCGGAAAACCGCCAGCAGCCACACTGGCGGTCGGCGGGAAAGTGGAGACTGGTCAACCTCCACCGCCACGCCAGCAGAACACCGCCCACAGAATTACGACCCACATTTCTGTGTGGCGGTCTTCTGTTGGCGGTCTTCTGTTGGCGGTCACGTCCCTATGGCTCCCGTCGCCTCCCGGAGGACCAACGCACAAGGTAAGTTGATCGTCCGTGAGGGGAGGGGGTGGGGGGGTGTTGTGTGATGTGTGCGTGCATGGGGGTGTGCGTGTGGTTGTGTAGAGGGGTGCTGTTGTGTCTATGGGTAATGTGTGCTGTTCGGCAGGTGCGCATGTCGGCATGTATGTGTGCGGGTATGTGTCCCCGTTGTGTATGTGTGTGTAGGGGGTGTGTATATGTGCATGTTGGGGGTGTGTGCATGTCGGGGTACATGTATGTGCATGTCGGGGTGGGGGTGGGGAGGGGGTTCGTACCACCTCTGGGGGGTGGCAGGGGGGTGGAGGGTGTGGGGGGAGGACTCGGGTGGGTAGTGGGGGGTGGGGGAGACCCCTATCAGTGCCAGGGAAGGAATTCCCTGGCCCCGATAGTGCTTACCGCCATGGTTCGCACGGCGGTTCCCGCCCGCAAGAAACCGCGGCGGTAGGCAGGGTCATAATACCCTTGGCGGTCTTGGGACGACCGCGGGGCCGGAGTGCGCAAACTCCAGCCCCGCGGTCATGACCGCCGCGGCGGTCGGAGCGGAGAAGTAGCGGTCGGTCGCGGCGGGGACCGCCGCGGTCAGAATGCCATTTTTAATACCGCCGGTCTGTTCGCGGTCCGACCGCCGTCTCTCCGCCGACCGCCAGGGTCAGAATGAGGGCCTATATCTTCTAGCGAAGATATCAACACAGAATACCCACTTTGGGCCTGATTACGACCTTGGCGGATGGGGCACTCCACTCCGTCACAAATGTGACGGATATCCTGTCTAGCGTATTACAAGTTCCATTATATCCTATGGAACTTGTATAACGATGGGCGGGATATTCGTCACGTTTGTGACACAATATACCATCCGCCAAGGTCGAAATCAGGCACTTTATGTCTAATGTTGCACGTTATATTTGATAATTTCGAAAACTGAAGATGGTTCATTGGCTGGATACATAGTAAGGTCAAAGCATAATTGGCACAGGGTCAATTCATTTAAAGTCCAATAATTTCAGATATTTTGCGCTTTATGAAGCTGGAATAATATATGCCATCAGCATAATAATTCAGCACATCAGGAGATCCATCTAGTATGTTAGAATTAACTTAGTATGATGTTGATTATTAGACAGATCCGTATCTTAATTGGGGTAGTTTTGCAAATTACACCTGCTTGTGAATGAAACTTGGGAATGGCCAGTGCTGGGTTGTTTTGGTTACTGTCAATTCATTTAAGTCCAATAGTTTCAGATATTTTGTCCTATCTAGTATGTTAGAATTAACTTAGACAGATCTGTATCTTAATTGGAGTAGCTAGCGACAATTGTAAATTGTTCAAGCTCATGATTGGTTTCGTTCATATACTTGGTTATATTTGTTTGCGGCTTTGTCCAAAAGAGGATATCGAAGTTAAATGTTTTTATTGCTCTTAGTCTGACTGACATTATTACCTTACTGGAATTTTTATTGTCTTTTTTATGGTTTTTATTAACTAATAAAATAAATGTAAACTTGAAACACTACCCAACCTGTCATCCTTTCTGTGTGAACAAAAACAAAATGTAAAACACTAGCCTACAACCCACGGCTGGTGAAACTTCATTTTCATAAATTTCCAAAAATCTAGAAAAATATTTTTCACAAAGAATTCAATTGAGGATTTCTAACAAAAGCACAAGAAAGGGAGCCAAAAACATGACAGGTGTAACAGAGAAGGTAGGGGAAATGGTCTAGAGTATACATGAATGGGTAGAGGTGTTTGGGTATGGGAAGGTGGAAGCAGTATTGTATAGTAGGTGTAAAGGTACTAAGATGTAGTTAGAGGTAGATATATTTAGGTATAGGTTTAGATGAAGATACTATGTTACAGACAGGTAAACATTTCTAGAGCCAGGCTATTGGTACTACGGTGTAGACAGAATATAGGTAGATGAACAGATTCGAATGCAGGAGTACTAGGATATAGCCATGGATAGAGGTACTGGGCATAGGGAGGTGTAGAAGTACTAGGATTTGGCTAAAGACATTGGTGTTTAGATGTAGTTATAGTACTAAGACATAGGCCAAGGCAAGATGAAGTTACTAGCATAGAGGCAGAAGTGTAGGGAGTGTGGGTAGTAGTACTTGAGCATAGGCAATGCCTGGTTAGTAGGTAGTCCGTGAAACATGTTGTGAATAAGTAAAAAACATTACACTCAAAATCTATTTCCAAGCAATCCATACATAAAAACTTCAATAAATAGAAAAGAAAAGGGAAATCCCTACTGGACCCTTACAAAACAGAAAGTACACCACACTTGTTAATCACAACTTACTAAGTTGCTAACCATCTACTTTGTATCAAGTTTAATATGTTAATAAGAATGAAATGCAATTGTCAGAATACTGGCCTCAAACCTCTTAGTAGTATGTACACCTCCTTCAGGGATGCTACTGACACTTCCATGAATTTTATGAAGCAGGAGCATAGTTTGGTAACCTGATGGCAGCATCTTTGCTCCATGATATTCAAGGTTTCTGAAAAACTGGCCTGACCAAAAGCTTAGCTCAGTCATAAATGCTGTATATATATATGCAAGTTAAATGTATCAAGGTTTCTTTTTTAAATGGTAGGCACGCAGCACTTCCTTCACATTTAGTATAGGATTGTCGAAATGTATAACCTCTGGAGTGAAAAGCACCATAATCTCACAAACTTTTGCCTAATTCCTCTTTGTATAGCTTTCATCGGAACCGTATTTAGACTTCTCGTATAATAGCAAGACTGTATGCGATGGGCTATGACTACCCTAAAACATTCCAAGTCATCCTCCCACGAGAGGCTAGAAAGTTTAGTTCTTCACCAGGGTTTGGAAGGCTTTAGAATTCTTTGGATTTCAACTGTGTGTATAAATTTAAATTACCTAAGGTTATGAAACGGACCAGGCCTTTGGCCAAGTCCAAGCGGTCATCTCCACAGAAACAGCTTGACACATTCTTGGCTAGCACTTTGGAGCCTGTGCCAAATAGATATTTATTGATTCTTAACAACCAGAGACTGCTAAAGGTTAAAATCCATGTAAACCTGAACCTGAAAGGTCGACTGAGGCAAATGGAATAGTGCTTGAAAAGTAGAGAACTGTCTTCTGAGAAGTTTGCAGGATCAGCAAGTCTGGCATCAGATTGGTCCTAATTATGAAAGCTATTAGTAAGGTGGTAGGGGCAGCAAGCTTGTTGACCAGGCATCCCAACTCATAACTTGGTGTACTAGCTTTGGTCTTTAAGTCATTATGAAAACAATTATGGCTACCCTTTTCCACTAGCCATACTCTACAAATAAGTAAGTTGTAGCCTGTTTAATAGCCATGATCCCCACTACCTGTTTATCAAAACATTGTACCTATGTGCAGGAGTGTCTCCTCTGTGAGAGCCAAGGAGCTTCACCTCGCTGAAAAAATGCCCCAGAGCAACTGTAAAATAAAACGGTAATGAATTGTATATTTCAGCAATGCGTCCTCAACAGAGTGTCAGGACTGGGTGGGGCAATGGCTGCTGAGTGGCAGCAGGGCGCTGTACACTATGTGTAAAGTGTGCATGTCCCTTTGGCCGGCTGTCGCAAGATGGCCAGCCTGACATGCACATTTTAAACTTCTCTAACCCAGCTGTCTTAAGGAAAGCACAGGATTCAAGTGCTCTTAAGAGCACTCAGAGATGCCACTCCCTCCAATCCTGATGCTTCTTTTACACTGTTTAGCAGCATGAAAGCTGTGCCAGGACTGTGTACTGCAGTTTCCTGGGTCTGGCGCTTCATAGACAGAAGATACTGGAGCGAGGAGGACATCATGGCCAGTAAAGAAGGTAAGTACCTTTTTTATTATTATGTTAATGCCACCTCACGACTCCATATATATGGCAGCCGCGGCTGCCCTTGTGCCCAAACAACAACATTTTCTATTTGGTCCATTTGACAACCAGCCAACTCAGTATATTATATTCATTCTGGGCAGACATTAGGGGCTGCAGCCTTAATAGGTTGTTTTTCCAATAAGACCATGTCAGTAAATTGGAGGACAGGGAGATGATAACAACCCAACATGGGATGAAATAGACTGGCCCTCTGTAAGGATAGTGACATGCAAAATGGGTATGGAATATGGAAAGGTAGTGTCAATACACACCCCATATTAAGACCTTTGTCTGCGTATATCTTTCCTGAAATTGAATGATTTTAAAAATAGTTTTAGCTTTATGAATGATCTGTAAATATAGATATTTCAGAGCTCTTCTTAGAGGCAGTGGTAGTTCCTATGTTACCAGTTTCACATAAAGCATCCTTTTATGAACTGCATAAAATGCAAATTTCTTGTCCAAACAAAAAGTGAATAGTTCTCTATTTTTAACGGACATCAATTGATTAATTTATGTGACAGTACTATGATGGTATCAAATGTATAACAATTTGACTTGAAACTGGTTGGTGCTTTGAATGTCTCTTAGCCCAGTTTTATAGATATTTTGATATTAACCAAATGTAATTTTTGCCTTTCACATAAGGCAGTGAGTCAATAATTTGATTCACTGCTCACAAACCAATCTTTAAATTTGAAGGAAATGTAGATCTAAACAAAGCGAAGGACGTATGATTGTAGAGCACACTTACACAGTAGAAACAACAAGGTAAAACAGTATTATGGATATATCTTAAATGAGTCAATCAGAATGCCATCCAAGCCTGAGGCACCTTTTGATTCAGACATCCTTATTAGCTGGACTATCACTTTCAAAGGGAGAAGTTCAGATGTAATTTCACACTGAGTAACCTTCCTTCCAACTGACTCACAAACATATAACGTTATGATTTCTTTCCAAACTTTGTCACATGTGGGCCCCATGCACACTGTGTCACTGGAACCAAGCTGTATCTGGCTGATGAGCCCATAATTAGAGCAAAACCATTCCTAGGTTGCTTGTATTTTGGTTCAGGGAGGACCTGGCTTGGCAGTTCGGGCTGGCCTGTTCCTATTGGAGCAGGATCAAGACAGATTTGCATATAGCTGGGTCCAAACTGAGGTGACATGGTGTGCAAACAAACAATGGATTAGGATGTGGCTCAGGGTGATTACCAGCGGCTGAGATTAATTCAAGCATTCCATCCATTAACGTTTTGCATACTTACTGTGTCGCCCTAAGTGGGGCGGGCATGACCAAACCTGAGTCCTGTCACACTGTGTCATTAGAACCAAGTTGTATTCTGCTGATGCTCCCATAATGAGTGCGAAACTGGTCCTGGGTTGCTTGTGTTCCTGGCCAAGGAGGACCTGGTTTGGCAGTTTGGGCTGGACTGTTGCTACTGGAAAGTGAGGTAGGATAGTTTGCAAAATAATGAAAGATTGGGATGGGACTCGGAGTGATTAACAGTGGCTGAGATTAATTTAAGCATCCCATCCATCACTGTTTTGTATACTTATTGTGTCACAGAGAAGAGTCATTATATTCAGTCACTATCTTACATATTACTTCTGTTAATTAGGAAATTATCAGCTATTTCAGTAAAGGTGAGGAATGCAGACAGACATTAAAACAATTAATAAATCATAGCCTAAGGGACCTTGTATAGCCCCTGACCTCTCTGAAGACTGGGTTTGTTTATTTCAACCTCCAGAATTTTCCATTTGTGATGATTTGCTACATACATAGCCATACTTTCTTTGGCTTGGACACTTGATCGCTATTTGGCTGCCTAGATTAAGTATTCATGAAATGCTAGCAGGGGTACTGAACTCTCCAACAAAGCTTGTTGTATGCATGTAGGCACAGCAGTCCCAGCTCCTCCCTTTGCTTTTATAGAGAAAAGAAAATAGAAAAACTAATCTCAGTTTGTTTACATTTTTCAACTTTCCCTTGGCTGGCTGGGGTTCGATCTCAGCAAGAGCAAGGGGAGGAGCCTGAGCAGCTGTGTCCTAAACAGCTGCTTTAAAAGAGGCCTAGGAAGCACTGAAGAGGAATGGACTATTTTTCTTCATCCTGTCTTCAAAATGAGAGCCATCTTCTGTTCCTAAAGCGCTCCCTGGTTTGGGTGGGGTTCAATAGTTGGTAATAGACTGCTACCCTTAAATCCAGGATAACCGCAGCTGTTATTTACCCTCTTGTAATGCACCCTCACCTGCAGATTCGACCCACAACTGTGAGGACAGTCATTAAAAGCTTTTATTGCCACAGGGACAGGCAATAATGTTTAATTTAATCATGTCTGAATATGAATTACACAGCTTCTGTTTCCCCCAACAGTCATTTTAATTTTGCAACATTTCAATAATTGTTTTTAAGTTCTAAATCTTTAACATGTAGATTTGCCTAAACATCAATAAAATTAAAATTAGGATGACAGATTTGCGATACTATCCAGTTCCAATTCTTTTCACTCTTTATAACGCTCCCCTTTTACTGGAATCAAACTAATTCCTACCTCAACTGGCATCCCATAGGGTAGTGGGCTTGTATTTTCTTTCCTGGGAGCATGGTAGTGCACTTTGGCCATTCCTTAGGACAGAGCAATTCACTTTCACAGTGGTACGTCCATTGCCTAAAGCTAGTTCCTACTGGAACAGACTTTCAGAGAGTCTTGCTGTAGGCCGTCTTTCTACCTAATCACCCAGATAACAAATATAGTTGTTTTATTATAAATATAAAAGGCACCATTACAATTAGTGCAGATAATTTCAGAAATTTCTTCTGGAATTTACAAGCCTTTAGGTTCAATGTTTTTGAAACCTAGTTGTTGAAGTTCAGGCTGAGAATCCAGTAACTTGCAAAGGTTGCCATACTCAGTATGTCCTGAATTCCACAAGTTTGAAAATTCTGAATAGAGAACAGAGAGTCATGACTACTCTCTATCTCTGTTTTTGTGCCTCACTCTGACCCCATAATAGGATATGACCTATCAACCTTTAGCTGTAATGAACCTGACTGTCATTGAGTTTAGGTCATTTTGCTGTGTTGTTCCTACTGGTTCTAAATGTAATTGTAAATGTAAATGTGAACGTAAGTGTAAATGTAAAGAGATTTATAAGAGCGCACAGCTACTCAAGAGAGTTTCCCAGTGCTACATGGTAAATCAAGAAAACCAAAAACTAGAGGGATTACTGTGAGAAAAGCCAAGTATTGACTTTTTTCTTAAAGGAGGTTTCTTCCTGCATCTGCTGCAGTTTCAGAGGGAGGTTACTCCAGCCCTGAAGGCCCAAGAAAGTAAAAGCCAGGTGTACTCTAGAAATCCTTGCCACAAAGGCATTGGAGTACCATAAGGCTCTAATCAGGCAATAGTAGGCAATCCTTGCCATTAAATATTCAGGTTCAAGAGATGGAGTGATGTATGCATTAACAAACAGGACTTGAAGAGAATCAGTTTTTCCATTGGGAGCCAGTGGAGGCTGTGCAAATGAATAGTGATGTGTTCTCGTCTAGATAGACCAAAAGCCTTCCTAGTCACAGCATTCTGCATAGTCTGACGTTTGTTAGCAGGTTCATTGGCAGACCCGCAAAAAATGCATTGGCATAGTCCACACTGGACATTACTCAGGTGCGGCTCCTCCGTTAGGGTAGAGGAACATCACCCCCCCGCCAGAAGCAGAAGCTGCAAAACCTTTAACAAACAAAATGATAATAAACTCTGTTTGTTAAAGGGGTGGGGCCAATGGGCGAGGAGCAGTGAGGGGAATGCACTGTGCACTCCTCTCAGTATGCATGTATGTTTGGCCAGCCGTCTCGGGCGACCAAACACACATGCACAGTAGGTTCTCTCCAGCCCGGCACTGTATTGCCGGGCTGAAGAGAGCCTGCAAAGGCTCCCAGTCTGCCTGCCCAGCCAATCCTGATGCAGCGTAGGATTGGCCGCAGGGCAGGCTGGGAGCACGTACCTGCAGCGATGACGAGAGAAAGAGAAGTGCGGCTGATCCTAGTAAGTTTTTATTTTACTTTTTTTATTACATTTTAGCCCCCCTCCTTCCTAAATCCCCCGCCGAACGCCACACCCGCCCTGCTCCTTATGAACAAAGTGAGCCACGACTGACATAACACCACTAACACTGTGGTTCTAGTTGTCATACGTAGAATACCAAAGGAGATGCCAACCAGAGAAATAATTTGATTGTGGATGTTAGAAATGGGGTCTGTAGTTGACAGTGGTTTGTCAAGCAGGACCCTCATTCTACTCAGGGTAAGGGAGTCACACAGCTAAGATAACCCCTGCTCACCACCTTGTTAGCTCAGTTCAGGCAGTCAGGATTATCTCAGAGGAAATGTGTAAAGTATTTGTACACACACAGTAACACAGCGAAAACACTACAAAAGGACTCCACACCAGTTTAGGAAAATAGCCAATATTTATCTGAGTAAAACAAGACCAAAATGACAAAAAATTTACATACACAAGTCAAGATGTCACTTTTTAAAAGTTAAAGCAAGTCCTAATCCATAGGAACTAGTGGATGTATCTCTTTAGCACAAAGTACCTGGGATGAGTCAAAAACAAAGACGATGCAGGCCGCAATGAGATGAGGTGCCAAAAAGCAAAACGATTAATGGGTTCCTTACTCTGCAGGGGAGGTGTTGGGTTGATTCTTTCCTCGCAAGAGAGGCGATGCTTCGGTTCCTTCCTGGCAGGGGAGATGATGCACTGATTCTTTCCTCGCAGGGAAGGCAATTGTTGATTTCTGGACACACAGCCTTGTGCATCCATACTGCCATGCAGGGTCAGTGAGAAATTGATGCCCTAGGGACGATTTGTTTAAAATCCAGATGTGCTGTGTTGATGGAGTCATGATGAAACAGGCACTGTGTCAATTCTCGAGCTGCGGGATGGGGGCTGCATTGATTTTCCTGCCGTGGATTTTCTTTTGCAGGTCATCAACTTACATTTCCAAGGGCTCAGGGACTGGAGTTAGCACACTTGGCAAGTCAGGACTCTCAGCACAGGACCCCAGGCACTGGCAGATGTTGTTGTCCCTGAGACTTCTCATCAGGAGGCAAGTTCAATTCAAGCTCTTGGAGAACCTTGGGAAGCAGGATGTAGAAAGCAAAGTCCAGTCCTTTCATTCCGAGGACAGAAGCAACAATCAGCAGGCCCACACAACAAAGCAACAGGCAGAGCGGCAGTCTGTCCTACACCATGCAGATCTTCTTCCTGGCAGAATGTCCACAGTCCAGAAGTGTTCTAACTATGTGGTGTGAGAGGTCCAGTAATTATACCCATTTCTATCTTTGAAGTAGGCAAATGTCAAAAAGAAGCCTTTGTACTGCACAAGACCCTGCCTTTTCCTGCCCTGGCCCTAGACACATTCCAGGCGGTTGGAGACTGCTTTGTGTGAGGACAGGCACACCCCTATTCAGGTGCAAGAGTCAGCTCCTCCCACCACTCTACTTCAGGAAGACCCATCAGCCTGGTGATGGGCCATCAGGATATGCAGGGCACACCTCAGTTCCCTTTATGTGACTGTCTAGAGTAAATGCACAAACAGCCCAATTGTCATCCCGACCTAGATGTGTATACAGCAGACAAGTAGAGGCACAGAATGGTTAAGCAAGAAAATGCCTACTTTCTAAAAGTGACATTTTCAAACCTACAATTCCAAAAACAAATTCACCAAAAGATGCATTTTCAGATTGTGAGTTCAGAGACCAAAACTCCATATCTCTATCTGCTCCCAATGGGAAAATACACTTAAAAGATATTTTAAAGTAATCTCCACGCTATCCTATGTGAGAGAAAGGCCTTGCAATAGTGAAAAATGAATTTAGCAGTATTTCGGGACATGTAAAACACACTACTACCAGTCCTACCTTTTAAATACACTGCACCCCTGCCCATGGAACAGCCTTGCACCTACCTTGGAGGTGACTTACGTGTACTAAAAGGCAAGGTTTGCGCCTGGCAATTGGGTGGACTTGCCAGGTCGACATGGCAGTTTAAAACTGCCCACACAGACACTGCAGTGGCAGATCTGAGACATGTTTACAGTTGTGATGCTATTAATTGTGTTTGACCAATGACTTTGTGTTTCACCACTGCGCATATTAGTTGCTCAATGTTCACCAGTAGCACATTATGGGGGTCATTCCGACCCTGGTGGTAAAACCTGCCAGGGCCGTGAACGACGGAAAGCACCGCCAACAGGCTGGCAGTGCTTTCCTGCCCATTCTGACCGCGGCGGTAAAGCCGCGGTCAGAAAAGGGGATCCGGCGGTTTCCCGCCGGATTTCCCCTGGCTGGGCTGATCCTCCTTGAAGCGCCGCCATGGGGATTCCGACCCCCTTCCCGCCAGCCTGTTTCTGGCGGTTTTTACCGCCAGGAACAGGATGGCGGGAACGGGTGTCGTGGGGCCCCTGGGGGCCCCTGCACTGCCCATGCCACTGGCATGGGCAGTGCAGGGGCCCCCTAACAGGGCCCCAGCATGATTTTCACTGTCTGCATAGCAGACAGTGAAAATCGCGACGGGTGCAACTGCACCCGTCGCACCCCTGCAACACCGCCAGCTCCATTCGGAGCCGGCTTCTGTGTTGCAGGGCCTTTCCCGCTGGGCCGGTGGGTGCTCCCTTGGCGGGCGCCCGCCGGCCCAGTGGGAAAGTCTGAATGGCCCGCGGTCTTTTGACCGCGGAGCGGCCAATTGGCGGCGTAAGTTTGGCGGGCGGCTTAGAATGACCACCTATATGTTTTGTTCAGTTTAGCTGCCTATTGGCTTTGACATGGCATTAGCCATTACATTCTGTATTCAGTTTAGTTGCCTATTGGCTTTAACATGGCATTAGACATTACATTTGGTATTTAGGTTAGGTGCCTATTGGCTTTGACATGGCATTAGACATTACATTCTGCATTCAGTTTAGCTGCCTATTGGCTTTGAAATGACATTAGACATTACATTTGATATTTAGGTTAGCTGCCTATTGGCTTTAACGTGGGGTTAGAGATTGCAGTTGAGACAAGCTGTTTTCTTCACACCAGACCTTAGCTGATAAGAGCACGTAGATTTTGTGTTTACCTCGCAATCCAGTCTGAGAGTGAGGGAGCTCGGGAGAATTGGCCACTCTCCAGGGTTCTTCGGTTCTCACACTGAGTTTGCTTTTAAGGATGACTCTGGGCTACAGCAGGGGTAGATTGAATCTGCTTGACTTCAGACAGGAACGGAGACGTCAGTTGCCTGTCTCCCGTTTGGGTAGAAAATCTCTTTCTCGCAGTTGACCGGAGTCATCAACTTGCAGACCCCAGAAAGATGAAGCTGAATATAGGGCCTACAGCCTTGCCCATACGGTGATGAATTTTGACTTTTATGCTTTGCTTTGAAGTTATATAATCACATATATTTGCTGTGTACTTTGCAACTGAGAAGTACTTTGACATATTTTGCTTTCATTGCTGCGACTACTTTTGAACGTGTGCTTCCAATCTACAAATGTTGTCTTTCAAGAACCTTGCGGTGAAGAAATAATAACAATAAATGTCTTCTTTAAACTCAGAAGTGCATTCCAGAGAGGTTCTGTAAGCTCGGTTATGAGATAAGGGCAGGAAAGCAGAACATTTTGTCGTTAGTCGTCAGTCTGGGAGTCAAATTGGAGTTTCGAAGTGTACTGTTTAAAAGTGTAATTGTTTTTTGTTGTTTAGAGAATTACAGAAGCACGGCAGACCATGTTTGAAAATGCATGTGAAATTAAACTGCCTTATGGTGCTGTAAGAAGCATGTTTTCTTGTTTATCAGGACTGGATGAGTGCTGTGATAAAGCATATTTAGAAAATGTGCCTTTTGAAAGAAATGATGTTCCTTTTGTTCTTGACAGAAGGGTTTGGATACTTTTATCTGCTTACAGAAAAATGCAGGAGAGATGTAGGCAGTTAGAACATGAAAATAAGAATTTACGTGAGCAAATTAGCCAGAACACATTAATGCGAGATGATGCTGAAATCTATAAAACTGCTGTTTTAGAAGAATCTGGCTTTTACCATTCCAGTAATGAGGGGGTAAGACAGCTGTGAGCCAGTCTGAGCCTCCGGGTGAGCAGAGCATAGAGTAAAACACCCCGCATTCCTTAACTGATAATACTGAGAACAGAGCTCAGAATGTTATTTACAGACCGCTTCTGCAAAGAAAAATTAATTCAGACATGGCAGAAGTACCGTCGCAAAATGTGCAGTTACTGGCACAAGTAAAACAAAAGATTTTAGAGTTTATGGCTAAGTGGGTGCACCAGAAATGTGGACATCTGGGAAAAAAAGGCACTTTCAGGTGGGCAGGGATTAGAGAGATGCACATTCCCCTAGATTTGATAAAAACTGTGATTGTGCCTATTTGTCAGCATGCACAAGAGCAATCTGTCCCACAAACAGTCAAAGATCAGTTGGAGAGAGGAAAGTTACCAGAACAGATATGGCAAATTGATCAGGTTTTAGGGGGAGTGATTGCTGAGGATTACTCAGGAGAAATCAAAATTATGCTGATACCTAGAAAGGAATCTGATTCATTCATACAAATTGGAGACAGAATGGCCCAACTTGTCAAAAGTTCAGTGAATGGAGGTTTGGTAAAGAAGGAGTCTGCCCCAGCCCTTCTGAGAGTGCAAAGAAAGGGAAGCTGTGGTGCAGCAGATGAAAACCTCAGTGCTGAGGTGTGGGATGAAGCCCCAAATGACCCTCCAGAAACTGCAGAGATTATAACAAAGGGCCCTAAATATGTCCTGCTGATTATAAAACAGGGAATGGAAGAGGAAGGGCAAATTTTAGATGACAAATGTTATTTGCAAGAAAAGTCATACTTTTTTCTTTTGCAGATCCTACCACGTTTCGCCACTGACCATGAGTGTGCTGTGTGGTCTCCCTTCGGGTGTGTGCGTGTGGGGTCGGGGGAGGGACCGAACCCCCAACCTGAACCTGATTGAGTAAAGTACAAGCACCATGGATCCATTTTGCGCAATTGGCGCCTTTTGTTCAAGTTCAACTTGTTTGATTACATTCTTCCACTGGAACTAAGCAACCTTAACAGTTAACTGTCTGTGTTTTTTTGTATGAAACTCTGACTTTCGCTTACCTTCCAGCAAACCTTTCAGGTGGACCGTGCACCTTTACATGAGTGGAACTCATGCTACATCAAATTGCTATTTTAGAGACACTGTTCTGTGTTGATGTATCTGATGTGAAAGGTTATGAGATCAATATGTTAATCCACTTCCATTGCTTTACAGAGATTGCTTTTATCATTCAAATCTGATTTGCTTATAATGTTTTTTTCATTGATGTTTTTTGTTTTTGTTTTTTGTTTTGTTGGAAATAAGAGGTATGAAACAAAAATTCATTGGTCATAGGGTGGAATGTCATTCTATTAATTGTGTTTGACCAATGACTTTGTGTTTCACCACTGCGCATATTAGTTGCTAAATGTTCACCAGTAGCACATTATGGGGATCATTACAACATTGGCGGTAAAAGCCGCTTACCGCCGTGCAGAAGACCGCCAACACACCGCCGCGGCCGCGGAATTCCGCCACAGCTATTATGACCCACATCTCGGTATCCGACAAAATCCAGACACCCACACAAGTCCGCCACACCAAAGGTCTGTGATAAACTGGTGAAAACAAAACCTCCACCGTCACGCCAACAGAAATACGCCCACACTATCACGACACATGAATCCACGCGGCGGTCTTTCAACCGCGGTATTCCATTGGCGGTACACACCGCCGCGCTCAAAATACACACACTCTTACAAAACACTACCACATTGGACAATTCGAAATACACACACCTGATACACATACACACACCACTCCCACACACCCAATACACTATAAAACACACACCCACATCACCCACAAACCCCTACGACCACTATTACAGAGAGAAGGCCAGAGAGAGACACCACCATCCACAAACTAGCATCCACAGGCACACAACACATCACCCACACAACTTCCACGCACAAAACACCACACACCACTACATATCACCACACTTATCACCACACACCCCACCCCACACATCACCTACACCACCCCATGGCACGGCAAAGACACCCCAGGTTCTCGGAGGAGGAGCTCAGGGTCATGGTGGAGGAAATCGCCCGGGTAGAGCCACAGCTATTTGGAGCACAGGTGCAGCACACCTCAATTGCAAGGAAAAAGGAGCTATGGCGAAGAATAGTCGACATGGTCAATGCAGTGGGACAACACCCAAGAAATCGGGAGGACATCAGGAAGAGGTGTAACGACCTACGGGGGAAGGTGCGTTCCGTGGTCTCAAGACACCACCAGGCGGTTCAGCGGACTGGCGGCGGACCCCCACCTCCTCCCCCACAACTAACAACATGGGAGGAGCAGGTCTTGGCGATTCTGCATCCTGAGGGCCTCGCAGGAGTCGGTGGAGGAAAGGACTCTGGTAAGTCAAACCTTTAACTACCATATCCCCCACCCTACCTGCATGCTATCACATATCCCCACCCTCGCCCCCACCCCTATCACTCCAACTCCTCACAAATGTACCAATATCACAAACCACCCATCCCAACACAAAGCCCTGCATGCAACACCAACGCATGGACACCCATCACTAAAGCATGCCCACTGCACATACCCATACAACCCCCTAAACCATCATCACACAAGCCCCCACACAGGAATGCCAGCACTGGGGTACACGGTCACCCACACATTGCACACCATGACACACACAGATGCAATAATCATGTCTTTCCACCCCTGCAGGACCACTACCCAACGTCACCAGACAGGAGGGTCCAGACATCTCCACTCCATCCACAGAAGAGGCCCACAGTGATGACAGCACCTCTGTCCGCCTGGATCTAGATGACCAGCCCGGACCATAGGGGACCTCGGGACAGTCGGTTCCCCTCACACAGGCACAGGCCACCACAGACCTTCCCCCCTCTGGAAACACCAGCACAGCACCCACCCAGCAGGCCCATACCTCCGTCCTCCGGACACGTCAATCAGCTGTGTGTCCACCACTACAGGGAACCCAGGATAACCCACCACCCCAACAACAACAGGGACCTGGGGGCAGTGGCAGTGGGCACACGGTCCAGGGGACGGAGGTCCAGGAACACAGGGGAACTGGGAGGGCTGCTGTGCGACAGGGGGCGGACAGGCCAAGGGAACCCACTCTCCACGAGGCCCTCTCCTCCATCATGGGAGCCTACCACCACTCCCAGGAGACGATGGCAACGGTACTGGCCAAGTTTCAGGAGACCCAGCGCATGCAGGAGGAACAGTATTTGGGGTTCAGGGCGGAACTCAGAACCATCAACTCCACCCTGGGCACCATCATAGGGGTGCTGAAGGAACTACTCAACACCAGGAGGGACACTGTGGCACTACAAGGGGCCCCTGACACTAGAATGGACGATGAACTGCCCACCACCTCCGCCGGCGCTAGTGGACAGGATGCACCGCCACAGGACCACCACACCAGCACCCCACCCCCTGCAGAGGGAGAACCACCCCGCAAATGGTCCCTGAGATCCAGGAACAAGACAGAGCACGATGCCAAGACCCCCGCCAAGAAATGAGACCACCCTGATTGTCATCCCATTGTCCCACTTTGTCACCCTGTCCATATTGAAACTGCCCCAGCTCCACTTCCTATGCCCATATGGGCAATGCACCTGTGAGACTAATAGACTGGACTCTGCCATGGACATTCCTCCGCCATCACCCCTCACCATTTTACTACCCCCTCCAATATTGAGCACTTAAATAAACACACTTAAAGCACAAAACAATCTGGAGTCTGTCTGTGATTTCGAAATAGTGTATTTGCAATTACAGTGACAAAATGTACATGAAATAGTAATGTCAACATACCTATGTCACACAGCTCTAGTCCCTGAGGAATCTAAGCAGATGACACACGTTGGGACACACACCTGTGAAACCGTAAGGGAAAGTGACAACTCAGTGACCATACACTGGGTGAAATCGACTGACAGAAGAGAGGTAGAAGTGTAAAAGTACATGTAGTAGGGAGGAATGTATTCTCACCTGTGTTTCACTGGAAATATTGCTGGATGACTGAGTCCCTGTTCTGCATGTCTTCTTCCTCTGCTTCCTCCTCATCACTGTCCACAGGCTCCACAGATGCCACAACTCCGCCATCTGGACCATCATCCTGCAGAAAAGGCACCTGTCGTCGCAAAGCCAAGTTGTGAAGCATACAGCAGGCCACGATGATCTGGCACACCTTCTTTGGTGAGTAGAATAGGGATCCACCTGTCATATGGAGGCACCTAAACCTGGCCTTCAGGAGGCCGAAGGTCCGCTCGATCACCCTCCTAGTTCGCCCATGTGCCTCATTGTAGCGTTCCTCTGCCCTTGTCCTGGGATTCCTCACTGGGGTCAGTAGCCATGACAGGTTGGGGTAACCAGAGTCACCTAATAGCCACACACGGTGCCTCTGGAGTTGACCAATCACATAAGGGATGTTGCTATTCCGCAGGATGTAGGCGTCATGCACTGAGCCAGGGAACATGGCATTCACATGGGAGATGTACTGGTCTGCCAAACATACCATCTGTACATTCATGGAATGATAACTCTTCCAGTTCCTGTACACCTGTTCACTCCTGTGGGGGGGGACCAAAGCCACATGGGTCCCATCAATGGCACCTATGATGTTGGGGATATGCCCAAGGGCATAGAAGTCACCTTTCACTGTAGGCAAATCCTCCACCTGAGGGAAAACGATGTAGCTCCGCATGTGTTTCAGCAGGGCAGACAACACACTGGACAATACGTTGGAAAACATAGGCTGGGACATCCCTGATGCCATAGCCACAGTTGTTTGAAAAGACACACTTGCAAGGAAATGGAGCACTGATGGCACCTGCACTTGAGGGGGGATTCCTGTGGGATGGCGGATTGCTGACATCAGGTCAGGCTCCAACTGTGTACAGAGTTCCTGGATTGTGGCACGGTCAAACCTGTAGGTGATAATTAAATTTCTTTCCTCCATTGTCGACAGGTCCACCAGCGGTTGGTACACTGGAGGATTCCGCCATCTCCTCACATGTCCCAGCAGACGGTGCCTATGAAGGACAACAGCGAGCACAAACAACTCAGAGGTATGTACCCACAGTCTACACAGAACACCATTCATACACAAAATGTGGCCTGTATGTGTGTTGAGAGTAGGCCTAGGTATGTGTGACGCAGTTGGTAATTAGGCCATGTGGGCCCCTGAAATGGCGGCTGCCTGACCTCTAAAGTGGGACAGTGGGATGTGAGGTAACTGCGCTGGCGTTGTACACCGTCGCGGTAGGTGGTCGAAGACCGCGGCGCAATACTGCATTGGTTAACATTGGACTCTATGGGTCCCAGGAGCCAATGACGATGTACGCCGGCGGTAATGGTACGCACCACCGCGGTCGTGACCGCCGCGGACGTGACTGCCATTTTCTATCTGTTGAATCACTCGATACCTGATCTTCGACAGGAGAGGACCTACACTGCAAGGGCTGCTGTGACCTCGGTCTGGAAGAGACAATGGCTCGTGCGTCTGGGGAAAGGGCCCCTGCCTTCACATCGGAGGAGTTGGAGAAGCTCGTCGATGGGGTCCTCCCCCAGTACACGCTACTCTACGGCCCTCCAGACCAACAGGTAAGTACACAGGGAGCATGTTGAATGGGCTATGCCTGTGTGGAGAGGGCTGGTTGTAAGAAGGAAGGGGGCAGAGTTCTGCGTGCATGAAAGACGGTGGGTGTATGTGCCACATGGCAAGGGTAGGGATGGGGACCACTCGCTTTGACGGCACAGTTGGTAATGACTTCTCTTCTTACCCTGTACATTTCATGTAGGTCACCAGAAGAAGGATATTTGGCGTGCCATCGCCAAGGACGTCCGGACCCTGGGGGTCCACCACAGATGGAGCACCCACTGCCGTAAAAGATGGGAGGACATTCGCCGCTGGAGCAAGAAGATGGCAGAGGCTCAGCTGGGGATGGCCTCCCAACGTGGGAGGGGTGCCCGTCGAACCATGACCCCCCTGATGTTCAGGATCCTGGCGGTGGCCTACCCGGATTTGGATGGGCGCTTGAGGGCATCACAGCAGACACAAGGGGGTGAGTACACTCTCATTCAGCCGACTTAGCGCGCAGTGGAGGGGTCTGGGTGGGGGAGGAGGGCTGTGGGTTTCCCTAGGCCAGGGCGAGTTCCGTAGGCTAGGCCCCTTCGTAAGGCATGGCCCTGTGGCCCCCCACACCACCTCTGTAGAGTGCCAAGTACAGCTATTCATGCCCCTGTGTCATCTATGTGTGCATATGTCGTCCATAGCCTTGTAGGCCATTTCCCAGGAATTGCACTGTAGATCCCAACAGCGCGACGTTGTGCAGGGGGCTTCTGTGTCTGTCTTGTCCGCCAACGGTAGCGGTAAGCCATGCACTCAACATGTCTTTCTTCTATTTCCCCCCCCTTTTTTGCGGTCTCCCTGTTGTTGTGTGCATTAGCATCATCAGGCGGAGGAGCAGTGGCACCGGAGCACGAGGGAGCTGCATCCCACATGGCCATGGAGGGCCACACTACGGACTCTGAATACACAAGTGGAGCAGAGGGCGAGGGGACCACCACAGCGGTGACAGGAGCTGAAACCAGCGACACGGACTCGTCCTCCGATGAGAGCTCCCTTGTGGTGGCGGCAACATCTGTGCCCCCTACTTCTACAGGTACAGCCGCCACCCCCCCTACCAGCATCGCCCTCCCAGCAGCCCCTCAGCCTTTGCCCCGTGCCCGCTCACCCAGGAGGGTGGGCATCACCTTCGCCCCAGGCACCTCAGCCCCTGCCCCTGTCACCTCTGCTGCCCTCAGTGAGGAGGCCATTGACGTCCTCAGGTCCCTCACTGTTGGGCAGTCTACCATTTTGAATGCCATCCAGGGTGTAGAAAGGGAGCTGCAACAAACCAATGCATTCCTGGAGGGCATTCATTCTGGTCAGGCTGCCCTTCACCGAACCTTTCAAACTCTGGCCTCAGCACTGATGGCAGCGATTGTCCCTGTGTCTAGCCTCCCCCTCCAACATCCTCCACCCAGCCCCAATCCCCTGTACCTCTGCCTATCCCAAGCACACCATCAGACCAGCCTGCACACACCTCACCACACAAGGGAAGCTCAGGCAAACATAAGCACCACACATCCCACAGGCACTCACGCAACCATCACACACATACAGACACACCAACATCCACTGCCTCCACTGTGTCCCCCTCCTCGTCGTCTCCCTCCTCCCTCCCAGTCTCGTCTACACTCACACCTGCATGCACTACCTCTACAGCCACTACGTCCCGCACCAGCACACCCACCAGCACACCCGCTCACGTGAAGTCACCACCCCCACTACCATTCACACGTCCCCTGTGTCCTCTCCTAGTGTGTCTGTGACGCCCCCTCCGAAGATACACAAACGCAGGCACACACCCACCCAACATACATCCACCTCACAACAGCCTCCAGCGCATGCACCTGCACCCAAAGCCACAAAACTTACACCTCCTACAACCACCACCTCTTCCTCCACTCCCAAACCCCCTCCAGCTACCCGTCCCAGTGTCTCCCAAAAACTTTTCCTGTCCACACTTAACCTATTTCCCACTACCCCCCCGTCCAACTCATAGGTCCCGAACTAGCACCTCAGCCACAAAATCTCCGGGACCAGTGGTGCCTGTTGTCACAGGTATGTGGAGTGCACCGGCCACCAGGACAGCCAGTGTGTCACGGAGCCACAGCACAGCCAGTCCCCCCCCTTTGAAGCACCAGAAGTTGGCCAGTGCCCAGCGGGAGAGGGGGAAGACTCCAGCCACCCAAGCCGCTCCCAGGGGTCCCGGTGCGAGTGTGGACTCAGCTGCGACTTCTCCCAATGTGGGGAAGTCCCAGAAGAAAGCCGGCAAGTCTGGGAGGAAGAGCACGGCGGAGAAGACCGCCATCATCCCTGCTGGCCAGGAGGGCCCCGCCAGCCCCATCGTCGCTGCCCAGGAGGCCACCGCCAGCTCCATCGTCGCTGCCCAGGAGGCCACCGCCAGCCCCATCGTCGCTGCCCAGGAGGCCACCGCCAGCTCCATTATCGCTGCCCAGGAGGCCACCGCCAGCCCCATCGTCGCTGCCCAGGAGGCCACGGCCAGTCCCATCGTCGCAGCCCAGGAGGGCCCCACCAGCCACAGCCCAGCTGCCCAGAAGGGCCCCACCAGCTACAGCCCAGCTGACCAATGAAGGACCGCCAGCCCCAGCCCAGGTGGGCAGTGAAGGACCGCCAAGTCAAGCACCGCTGAACAGGGCAAGCACCGCTGAACAGGGCAAGGACTGCCAAGTCAAGCACCGCTGAACAGGGCAAGCACCACTGAACAGGGCAAGCACCGCTGAACAGGGCAAGGACCGCCAAGTCAAGCACCGCTGAACAGGGCAAGGACCGCCAAGTCAAGCACCGCTGAACAGGGCAAGCACCGCTGAACAGGGCAAGGACCGCCAAGTCAAGCACCGCTGAACAGGGCAAGGACCGCCAAGTCAAGCACCGCTGAACAGGGCAAGCACCGCTGAACAGGGCAAGGACCGCCAAGTCAAGCACCGCTGAACAGGGCAAGCGCCGCTGAACAGGGCAAGGACCGCCAAGTCAAGCACCGCTGAACAGGGCAAGGACCGCCAAGTCAAGCACCGCTGAACAGGGCAAGGACCGCCAAGTCAAGCACCGCTGAACAGGGCAAGCACCGCTGAACAGGGCAAGGACCGCCAAGTCAAGCACCGCTAGCCCATGAGCGGCAGGGACACTGACGCAACAGGGACCGTCACAGGGTGAGTGATGCACTCTGGGCACCAGTCCCCCTCCAGAACCAGTGGAGACATGCATCCACTACGTCTGTCCTTGGCAGGATGAAGCACTCTGGGCACCAATCCCCCTCCAGAACCAGTGGAGTTTCACATCCACTACCTCAGTCCTTGGCAGGATGAAGCACTCTGGGCACCAAGCCCCCTCCAGAACCAGTGGAGACATGCATCCACTATGTCTGTCCTTGGCAGGATGAAGCACTCTGGGCACCAAGCCCCCTCCAGAACCAGTGGAGATTGTCATCCACTACGTCTGTACTTGGCAGGATGAAGCACTCTGGGCACAAAGCCCCCTCCAGAACCAGTGGAGTTTCACATCCACTACCTCAGTCCTTGGCAGGATGAAGCACTCTGGGCACCAGGCCCCCTCCAGAACCAGTGGAGACTGTCATCCACTACGTCTGTCCTTGGCAGGATGAAGCACTCTGGGCACCAAGCCTCCTCCAGAACCAGTGGAGACTGTCATCCACTTGAGAGACTGTGGCTTTGCACTCCCCAGGATTGAACAGTGGGCAAACCACCCACTGTAGAGACTTGTGAGACTGTGGATTTTCACTCCCCAGGATTGAACAGTGGGCAAACCACCCAATGTAGAGACCTGAGAGACTGTGGCTTTCCACTCCCCAGGATTGAACAGTGGGCAAACCACCCACTGTAGAGACTTGACAGACTGTGGCTTTGCACTTCCCAGGATATGGCAGTGGGCAAACCACCCACTGTAGAGACTTGAGAGACTGTGGCTTTGCACTCCCCAGGATATGGCAGTGGGCAACTCACCCACTGTAGAGACTTGTGAGACTGTGGCTTTGCACTCCCCAGGATTGAACAGTGGGCATGGAGGCCCCTCGTGGATGTGGCTGAGGTGCCCTCCTTTCCCTTCCCCCTGAGGTGCCTGTTGTATTTCTATCTGATGCCCCTGCAGTGTTCTCTCCGTCATGTTCGGGTATTGAGTGTGGGCCTCGCCCATGCCGTGTGGGCCCAGTGTTCCACGGACTTCAATGGAGCAATACCTGGACTACTATTCTTGGTGTATATATTTGTGAATAGTGTATATATATTTTTGCGTAGTGGATTTTATTATATTACAATGGTTACACTCATTTCCTTTTGTCATTGCATTCTTCCGGGGGGGTTGAGGGGTGTAACTGTAATGTATAGATATGCATTAGTGTGTGTGTTGTAGTGGGTGAGGGTGGGGGTGGGGGTGTTGCGTGTGTGTGTCCCTGTTTTTTGCCTCCCCCCTCCACTGTGTCGTAGGTGCAGTACTCATGTGGTCTTCGCCGCCGTCGTTGGTGCTCCTGGTACAGGAGCAGGAAGACTATCGCAGGGAGAATATGGAGTTCCGGGTCCATGGTGTCCTCGTTCCTCATGGAGTGTGTAGAGGTGAGCGTTTTCCCTTCGAAATTCCTGTTTCCGCCGTGTTTTTATCCGCGGTGAATCCGCCCCGGAAAAGGTGGCGGATTGGCCTGTCATAATAGTGTGGGCGGTACATTGTCCTCCGCCTGTCTGTTGGCGGTGACCGCCAAGCTGTTTGTTTGTACCGCCGTTGCGGTCTGAGTGTTAAAGTGGCTGTCTTTGTTGGCGGTTTCCGCCACAGTCGTAATTCCAACATTTTTTCCACCCGCCTGTTGGCGGTCTTACCGCCGCTTTAACACCGTCCGCCACGGTTGTAATGACCACCTATTTGTTTTGTTCAGTTTAGCTGCCTATTGGCTTTGACATGGCATTAGCCATTACATTCTGTATTCAGTTTAGTTGCCTATTGGCTTTAACATGGCATTAGACATTACATTTGGTATTTAGGTTAGGTGCCTATTGGCTTTGACATGGCATTAGACATTACATTCTGTATTCAGTTTAGCTGCCTATTGGCTTTGACATGACATTAGACATTACATTTGATATTTAGGTTAGCTGCCTATTGGCTTTAACGTGGGGTTAGAGATTGCAGTTGAGACATTGCAGATGAGCTGTGTGTTTCCAAGCTGTGTTTTTAGACAATATGGACCAAGCTGTTTTCTTCACACCAGACCTTAGCTGATAAGAGCACGTAGATTTTGTGTTTACCTCGCAATCCAGTCTGAGAGCTCGGGAGCTCGGGAGAATTGGCCACCCTCCAGGGTTCTTCGGTTCTCACACTGAGTTTGCTTTTAAGGATGACTCTGGGCTACAGCAGGGGTAGATTGAATCTGCTTGACTTCAGACAGGAACAGAGACGTCAGTTGCCTGTCTCCCTTTAGGGTAGAAAATCTCTTTCTCGCAGTTGACCGGAGTCATCAACTTGCAGACCCCAGAAAGATGAAGCTGAATATAGGCCCTACAGCCTTGCCCATACGGTGATGAATTTTGACTTTTATGCTTTGCTTTGAAGTTATGCTATAATATAATCACATATATTTGCTGTGTATATTGCAACTGAGAAGTACTTTGATATATTTTGCTTTCATTGCTGCGACTACTTTTGAACGTGTGCTTCCAATCTACTAATTTTGTCTCTCAAGAACCTTGCAGTGAAGAAATAATAACAATAAATGTATTCTTTAAACTCAGAAGTGCATTCCAGAGAGGTTCTGTATGCTCGGTTATAAGATAAGGGCAGGAAAGCAGAACAACAGTGCTACTCATGTGGGTTGGACAATCAGTGCTGGAATCCCACTAATAGCAACTGATTTACAGACCCTGGGCACACATATTCCACTTTACTATGGACTTACTAGTAAATCAAATATGCCAATCATGGATAAACCAATCACTAATACATTTGATACAGAAAGCAGATGCACTTTAGCCCTGGTTAGCATTGGTAAAGGGCCCATAGTCCTAAAGTGAACAAAAACAGGTCAAGAAAATTAGGAGGAAGAAGGCAAAACATATGGGGATAACCCTGCACAAAGGGCCAGATCCAACAGTCAAAAAACATTTTGTTCTCAAATTTATTCCCCATGTTTTTTTACAGAGACTGCCTGTATATCAGGTGACACCACCCCAGGGGGACATTGAACACCTAAATTAAGAGTAAAATTATGCCCAAATCTGAGGACCTCCATCTTTTTGGTGTCACACTTCAGATGATTAAAAGTCATCCATTGAAAGACAGCCCACAGACAGGGTGGAACGGCGTCCTGTTCAATGAGCATTCCTTTGCCAAAGTTTAGAACAATCTGAGTATCATCTGCATTTTATTTGAGATAATGTTAGCCCCAAATGATTCCACCACTTAAGTCGGGGGGGGGTCATATAGATATTGAACAATGTGAGTGTAAGGACAGAGCCCTGGGGTAATCCTACTGAAACCCTCCAGCTTTCAGAGGAGTAGGGAAGTAGCCCTATGGCTCGACTCTGTCCTCAATAAAGGATTTCAACCATTTCAAGGAATTGTCACTAGTGCCAATCTCCTGAATCCAGGCCAGCAGTCTGGCAAGTGGGCCCGTGTCAAATGGAGCTGATAGGTCTAACAGTACCAGAATAGGTCTGCCGCCCGCATCAATAGTAGCTTTAATAATTTCATCGACCTCCAACAAGGTGGGCTCCGTACAATATCCTGCCCAAAAGCCAGATTGGCTAGGATGGAGTGACCTATTGCTCTCTCAATAGTTAGAGATCTGACAGTTAACAAGTTTTTTTCCAAAATCTTGGAAGGTGTTGGAAGAAGGGAGTTAGGTCTGTTATTGCCTGGGACACCAGGGTCGGCAATAGGCTTCTTTACCAGCAGTGACTAAAGACTTATTCAACATACTAAGGGGGTCATTCTGACTCCCGCCGGCGGCGGTAACCGCACGCCCGGCGGGAGCCGCCGAATGACCGCACCGCGGTCAAATGACCGCGGCGGCCATTCTGGCTTTCCCGCTGGGCTGGTGGGCGACCGCCAGAAGGCCGCCCGCCAGCCCAGCGGGAAAGCGCCTTCAACGAGGAAGCCGGCTCCGAATGGAGCCGGCGGAGTTGAAGGCGTGCGACGGGTGCAGTGGCACCCGTCGCGATTTTCAGTGTCTGCTTGGCAGACACTGAAAATCAATGCGGGGCCCTGTTAGGGGGCCCCTGCAGTGCCCATGCCATTGGCATGGGCACTGCAGGGGCCCCCAGGGGCCCCACGACACCCGTTACCGCCATCCTGTTCCCGGCGGTGAAAACCGCCAGGAACAGGATGGCGGTAAGGGGGTCGTAATCCCCATGGCGGCGCTGCTTGCAGCGCCGCCGTGGAGGATTCCCTGGGGCAGCGGGAAACCGGCGGTTTCCCGTTTCTGACTGCGGCTGTACCGCCGCGGTCAGAATGCCCATGGAAGCACCGCCAGCCTGTTGGCGGTGCTTCCGCGGTCGTTGGCCCTGGCGGTCGGTGACCGCCAGGGTCAGAATGACCCCCTAAATCTGCTGGATATGTTAGTGTGAATTGGGTATACATACTGGTATAGGCATTATGATATCCTTAGAGCTTTTAGTATATAGTTGGGGTAGAGGTGCAAAGGTTTAGGCAGGGGTAGAAGACTACCATACAGAAAAACTGTTAAGGGAGGTGAGAAGATTGGAAGATTAACTTGGACAAAGGAAAATGGGTGACATGAGATTAAATGTATGAGGAAAAACTCCATGAACTGGCATTATGCTCCTGCCCTGCCAAAATTGTAATTCACCTAATCTATTTAGGACTAGGGGAGACAGTTAACTCATCTAGACGGATCATCAGCTGACAGTGTCAGTCTTTGGCTTGATTGCCCGTCTTCCACAGGGCCATCAGGTTACAGTGGCTGTCTCCCTGTCCTATAAAGAGCAGGGAGCTCATCATTCTTTTTCTCTACCCTGGTCCACCACAGAAGGCATCTGGACAGGAAAAATACACAACTAGGCCCGACCCCCAGGGAAAAACTCCCTGCTCGTCGAGGTCATTGTTTTTTGTCTTCAAGAAAAAAACTCCAGCTTTAGTAGTTTATTTTTTAAAGACAAAATATCTTTCTCAAGTGGATGCAACATACATGCAGCCTGCTGAGCAAAGTTCCGTGCCTTTTGTCAACTTGACTGACCAAAGGCTTAGTTGAATGTATAGAATGTATCTGGGAATTGGGGCGCGCTACATTTAAGGGCAGTCCTCGTCAAGGGGAATGAAAGCCATTGCCTCTGCTGACCGGTGGTCCACATACCCGGGGCTAAACAGCTACATTAGTTTTGCATCCTAATACATATACCAGTTGTGAGTACTATCATCTGTTTTTAGCAGAAGATGCACAGAGACTTGGAGCCTCATTTATATATCAGCAAATTATCAGCCAGGCTGGCGGTCATTTATAAAGCTTTGCCAGCCAGCGGTTCCTGTCAATACAATCCATGGTTTGGTGCAGCACTATGTCAGCATAAAGCAAACCTGCACCAAAGAGTAGTCTTTTATATTTTCATAAAGAAAATCCGGAAATAAGATTTTCTTTTTGAAAATTGAAGAAGTAATGCTCCCCTTGCCCTGGGAGTCATCTTCAATGGCAGGGGGAGCATTATTTGTTTTTTGCTGACCCATTTGCCTGGCAGTGATGGAAAGTCAAAAAAATGGCTACATGTCCTCCCATTCTGATTGGGCAGGCAGACTGGTAGCAATTTCTTCAACAGCCTTTACTCTGTCGGACTGTGGGAGAGCTTTGGCTATGGCAGTGACAGAGTAGTCACTGCCATAGCCAAACCAAAGGTCCACCCACATTTAAATTGGGCATGCAGACCTTCATTTGGTTGTATGCTTCCTCACCATTGCGACAGAGTATACATACCGCAAACATATAACTGAGCCCCTTGGTCTTTTCTATGCGCATGCATGATATCCAGTATTTAGAATTTGCAATTATTTTCTATTACATTTTAATTTTCTTAGTCTTAATGGGTGGGATTTGGGAATCAACTCCAACAAGTATTAACAATTAAACAAATCTACAGGTAGATGTAAATATAATAAAGTGTTGCGTGCCTTGTATAATGTGTAACATTCCTGTGTACTGTGAAGCATGCCTTGTAATAAGACAAGTAGGCAGAAATACGTGTGTATCCTCAGAAAGCTGGAGTCAATAGTTTGGCAAATGGTAGTTTCAAGTTAGTTAAAATCAGCTGAAAAAATAGGTTTTAGAGCTTGTGGGCAAAAGATCTCCCAGAGAATAATAAATGACGAACCTATCATCTTGACCAATGAAAGTGACAATGGTTGTGATTGTGGAATCAATGGTGGTCATTCTGACCCTGGCGGTCTTTGACCGCCAGGGCGGAGGACCGCGGGAGCACCGCCGACAGGCCGGCGGTGCTCCAATGGGGATTCCGACCGCGGCGGTAAAGCCGCGGTCGGACCGGCACCACTGGCGGGGTCCCGCCAGTGTACCGCGGCCCCATTGAATCCTCCGCGGCGGCGCAGCTTGCTGCACCGCCGCGGGGATTCCGACCCCCCCTACCGCCATCCAGATCCCGGCGGTCGGACCGCCGAGATCCGGATGGCGGTAGGGGGGGTCGCGGGGCCCCTGGGGGCCCCTGCAGTGCCCATGCCACTGGCATGGGCATTGCAGGGGCCCCCGTAAGAGGGCCCCTACATGTATTTCACTGTCTGCTGCGCAGACAGTGAAATACGCGACGGGTGCAACTGCACCCGTCGCACAGCTTCCACTCCGCCGGCTCGATTCCGAGCCGGCTTCATCGTGGAAGCCTCTTTCCCGCTGGGCTGGCTGGCGGTCTGAAGGCGACCGCCCGCCAGCCCAGCGGGAAAGTCAGAATTACCGCCGCGGTCTTTCGACCGCGGAACGGTAACCTGACGGCGGGACTTTGGCGGGCGGCCTCCGCCGCCCGCCAAGGTCAGAATGAGGGCCAATATGTCTAAGACATCTTCAAACAGGAATTTCAGTTTGTTGGTTGTGGGGTCTGTGGTATTGTAATAGCAATGACGATTGAGGTTTTGTGCTTTAATTTCCTTTTGATTGTCCTACCCCTCGTATTTCAATTGTAGCCAAGAGGCATTCGAGTACCTCTCTACCAGGTCCTTGGTCCTGCATTTCTAGGCATGTCTAGTGCAGACATTGAACTCTCTTTGTGGGGCCTCTCCTGACTGTCTCTAATTTGTCGGGTTCTTTCTGCAACAAAGACCTTGGGAACATAACACTATAAATTTAGACCGAGGTAGTACGATGTCTAGGAATCACTCCACTTCTGTTTTTTCTGCCGCTTACCATTGTCCTAATGCACCTGGGCATTACCCTGGCTTAGTCTACTTCTCTGAAAGACTTTAAGAAACACTGGGGTCATTAGGTAATATATACACATTCTCCCCATCTGAATTGCTCACCTTCAAAACCATTGTGACAATTTACATCTGTTTGCCAATGTTTTTTCACTAAAAATGCACGCGTTTTCACATGGCAAATTTATACATCCGTCTAATATTAAGGTTGTCATTTTCACCTTATTTGTGGTCCCACAGTGGTGTGTGTGCCTTTGGGAATGACACACCTTGCACTTATTATGGCATTTGAAACCTACTTCTCATGCTCATGTAGATACAGCAAAGAGCATTTTTGTGACTTACGGTAACATAGTGTTCTATGTCTGTGTGCCTATTCTTCTCCTTAATTATGATTTAAAGGTATGCATTCAAGTGCAACACATGAGTGTTTTTAATATGTTATAAGAGATACTTTTTATGAGGACTCATTTAAAAATTTGTGATGACTGTAGTTTATTTGCTGTGTATCCTTTTAGCTTTGAATTATGACTAGTGCCTCGAACTCTACTCGAGTGATATGTGAGCATTTCACTTTTGATAATAAAACAGTTTGGTCCTGGTGAATCCGCAAAAGAGGAAGCAGAGAAACATGTCAATGTTTGGAAAGTAATATTTTTTTTACCAACAAACAGTTCTGTATGAAAGTGCGCAGACATGCCATCATTAAAGTTGGATGGCATATTAATCTGACACCAGCTTTTTTGCTTTATAGAGATTGTAGTTTTATAGCAGAGGCCCTACGACCATATTTACAAGGCCCTGTGAAGCAGGGTGGCAAGGCAAGTGCCTTGCTGCACTGCCCTGCACCACTGGGAAATGTGCAATATCTACAAGATACGGTGCATTTCTGTCCTCTTCCCTGAACTCACACAGAACTTTCTGCCACACGCCAGCGCAGGTACCCTTGCACCATGATGCAAGGGTGCCTGTGTTGTGTGGATGATTGTTTTTGTGCAGGAAGGGACACCTTCTGCAAAAAACAATCAATGGAGGGTTTTCCTCCTTTTGTGGTGCTGCAGAATGCAGTTCACATAGAAAGTGGAAAAACAGGGAGAAATAAGAATATTTCTCCCTACTGCGTCACTCTTATGCCACCCCTTGGGTGGCATAGGCTTGTGACGCATTCCCAGGTTTACAAAACCTTGTAAATCTGGGAATGCATCAAAATCCATGGATGTTGCATGGGAACACCCATGCAACACTCATGGAAACACCTCTCTGACGCAAAGTAAGGCAACACAGTGACTTGCACTGCATTTCTTTACTCCACATCTACCAGGCCAGGAAAAGCCACGCAGAGTGGCTTTGCGTTGACGTGTAGATATCGGTCAGCAGCCTGCGCCGCCGGTGCATCACTAAAAGTGAGGCCACGGTGGTGCAGGCTGCTTGTAAATATGGGCCCTAGGGTGCACCTCAACTAGAGTAGCTATAAGGGCAGTACAGAATATTAAGGTACAAGGCAGCAACAACACCCAACTCTGGTTAGGCAGGAAATTATATAGGATTTTAGGTTAAGAGCTAGGATAGCTACACTGGAGATTAGGACAAGTACACTGTGTTCGCTTTTTGCCTTCTACTTCCCTACATCTTTCCCCAACAGGCCCTGAGTGGCCCCATAAAGAGTTAAAAGCTATTACTGAAAAGCTAATTAGTACTCTAAATTGATGTTCGAACTTGTTTGGTGCTGATCCTGTAAGATGATCACTTAATACACAATTGTACGTAAAGTTTTGGCACACACTCACTAAACCACATATGGATTACCTTAGCAGATTGCACTAAGGATGTGGTACATTTTGTTACTACCTTTGATCCTTAATGACATCACAAATATGAATCAATTTTCCAAACCTAGCTTTTCAACAGCTTCCTATTTGTTATTGGTGAGTTAGGAAAAGTAAACAGGAC
Source organism: Pleurodeles waltl (assembly GCF_031143425.1). Taxonomy (NCBI): domain Eukaryota; kingdom Metazoa; phylum Chordata; class Amphibia; order Caudata; family Salamandridae; genus Pleurodeles; species Pleurodeles waltl. The sequence continues at coordinate 721,994,809 of NC_090449.1, forward strand.
CTGTTTAGTCTTCATTACTGTCTACTTCTTCTCCTGCCTTCATGACCCTTTGACTAGCAATAGCAATGGTAGTGACATTGGTAACAATGGGCAAGCTAGGGTAGCAAAGGATACCTCCTATTGTTGTTCATAACGCTTGTATGGTGTTTAATGTTTTTTTAGTTTTTTTTAAGTGTGTGAATGCTGAACTGCAATTTCCCTTTGCAGACGCCTGGAGACATAATGGGGCCTATTCACAAAAGTATTCATGAATATAGGAAATAGAACTAACATTTTCTTAAATGTCATTGTAAATCAGTCCAGAAACGTCCAACTACGTTTAAAACAACGGCAAAGAGAACACAATTGTTTCTATTTGTACTAAGTGTATGTGAATGCTGGCATGTTTTTGTACTTTAGATATTTTTCGGGCTGGCTTAAAAAGCATGTAAGACTTCTACGTAAAAGAATACTACATGAATACTACTTTACATACTTCAAAATGACTTCATGAATAGGGTCCCAGAGGGTCCTTGTTTGTTTTATACAGTAATCGTGCCATTTTTATACCTCTGCTGATGTATTGTGCAATCTGATTTGGTCACACTAGTTCAGAAACAGTGCGTACACATTCTCTTGTGTTTTAAAATATTATAGAAAACATTGCGCTTTTGCCCAGATCCAAGCAAAGATTTACTAAACTTTCCCACAATTCAACGCAGCAAGGGAACTTGCTGTGCTGCTTTACGTGAAAGGAAGAGATCCAGAAATGCATCATATTTACCAAGATATGATGCACTTCTGCCCTCTCCTTGTGTTACCGCTAACCCAATTGTGTCAGCCTACTGCCAACGCAGGCACCCTTCTTCATGCTGCCAGGGTGCCTGCTTTGTGGTCAGCATAGTTAAAGGATAAAAAGTGACACAAGGCTATGCAAATATCCATTTGCGTGGCTTTGTAAATGTCAATTAAGCATTTGTGTTTCCTTGCTTTGACAATGCAAGTGCATAGTAAATCTGCCCCTAAAATCGTTCTACTCAAATGTGTTTTAAAAAAAGAAATAACACAATCAAATTATAAAGATAAAGAAAATAATTACTCAAAAACGGAAAAGGGGCGATCCAGCTGTAATTACCACACGTTATCTATTTGTTAAAGGAACCTTCTCCTTGGAAAAATAAAAATGTAGGCGCCAATACATTGATCGTCTACTAAAGTATTTGTAGACAATCTTAACAGGATGAACAAAAAAAAGAAAAATGGAAGAATTAAAGAAATGGTTAAAGCAGAAAGAAATCCGAAGGGAAACAGAATTGCCAGAAGAAAGAAGCAACGGAAACCAAATTATTAATGACAGAAGGAGAACAGTCACATTCTCACATTAAGCAATCAATCATCAGAAGCACAAGTGTCAAAAACCTGAATTCTCGCTTGAAGCAAGCACCCACGGTCAAAATCCAAAACTATAGTTTAATTTGGTTAGCATAAACATAACATACAAAATACCTAACCTAAGGTTACATTACACTGTACATTACACCTGACAAAGCAATTGTACCATATTGAAGATGATACAAATTTCAACCAAAGGGCCAGCTATCAAGTACACGCAAACGCACTTTCAGAGAGAAAATTGTCAAGTAGGTCTCTAAAAGACGAGATTTCAAAGCACAATGGCCTCCAGACACAGGAGTCGTACCCTCGCCTGATTAGGAAAAAATCATAGATCAAGTAGTAAACAATTAAGATAGAAGCATAACCACATTGGAATAATATCAAGCTCTAGGAAAGACACATCAACAACCAAGAAAGCAAAAAGTTACATTTAAATCAGTTTTTCTCCATCCCCTACAGATCAAAGACTTGGACCTGATTCTGAGTTTGGCAAATGGGATACTCATCACAATCGTATTATAAATGTCATAGGATATAATGCACTTGTAATGTGGCAGAAGGGATTTTCGTAATGTTTGTGAGGAGGTTTTCCAACTTCTAAACTCTAAATGAGGTCCATAGTTAGGGGCACTAATTTCCAAGTCAGGAGTCTCAGAAAACACTTTCCTTCAAATTGACCACCAGGTGGAAATCACTAGATCCCTGGTAATGTTGGGCTGCATTACTGTAATTGTTTCCAAGAAGGAGCCCCAAAGAGATAACTCAAAGACTACGGAGACATCAAAACCAAGTCACCATACTTTAGTACTTTGGTGAGATGTCAACATTCAAGATTCGTGGAGATAAAGCTGAGCCCTTCCTAATACATGATAGTAAGGAGGACCTGACTACAGTGAAGAACATGATCTTTTTCAGAACCATAAGCAAATCAGTGAAATACCTGGAAGTTAATATGACCCCAGAACTGCAGAAGCCTTCCTATTCTATTCTGTCCTATTCTATTTTATTCTTTTCTATTCTAATTTGTAAAGTGCATGGCTACCCACAAGGGGCCTCCCAGCGCTGAGATGGAAACAAAGTCAGGTCAGATCTTAACATCAATGCCCAAACATCCAGGTCTTAAGGGACTTCCTAAACCTGAGTTCATCTGGGGAGTTCTGAAGTGTGGTCTGAAGGAGATACAAGATGAGAAAAGGACCAACCCCACCTCTGCTTTTATGAAATCTGGGAATAACTGCTAAATGAGCCCTTGATGATCTAAGAGGTCTTGATGGCACATAAGGTTGAACCAGGATATCCAGTACTAACATAGCACTGAGGCATGGGATATACACATGGACTTGGTCAGCTAGCATAGCTTGTTTGTCTTGTGGTTAGAAATATATTGGCTGTTCAAATGAACATAGTCCCTCTACTACTTCATATGTTTTCAGACGCTGCATATCTGGATGGATTGACTAGGGTGTTCTGGAAGGTTTCCAGATGAGCCATTTCAGGCTGAAATGGGCAGGGAAGCTAACATGGCTATCTGTTTCCTTAAATGCCAAGACAGATGTGGGTTTGGCTTTCTGAACTTACTGGTGTACTATAGAGAGGAGCACCTACTCTTCTTGAATCAGTGGTCCAAGAGGTAGTTAGATACGAAATTGACACATATTGATCAAGCCATGATGTAGTGAATCCTAGTTTGTTTTAATGGAATGACAGGAGTTAGCTTAGCCTCTGGCTTGCAGACTCGTGCCCCTGTCACCTAGTGACTTTGAACCTACTTTGCTTTCTCTGTCTTAGCCCATTTAATTATTTAATTCTTCTAAGATGGCTGGCTTGTTTATAGTTAGGCCACTTGTTATGCTTTGCATTATCAGTGTCACAGAGCTAAGGCGTAAAGATCAAGCAAAAAAGACAAACAAACAGTAGGTGTTCACACTTAGAGATTTTCCCTCTCTATACTTTTGAGGGATTGTTTATATCAATTGCCGCCCCAAGCATGTCTGTTATCTATTTTTTGGGAACACATCTACGTCAGGGGTCCTTGTAGATCTGTATAAATACATCGCACTTTAGACAGATAATCAGAGGGATTCCGACCAGAGGGCATTGCCACCATCGCTGATATCGATGCTGCACGTCGTCTTGACGCTGACCCAGTCTTCGTGACCCTGCGGAGTCTGAGATAGAGACCTCATTCAAAGGTAACGAGGGTTGGGGGCTCCTCTAATGGACATGGCATTGGCAGATTAGGTTTAATAAACCCAGCTCTCCTTTAGGTAGGAGGTCAGCCTCTCACATTAGGGTATTAGGGCATATTACATCTCGTATGTTTTTCTTATGCATTGCACAATAGTGGGGGTCTTTGTAATAATGACTCTCGTGTTCACAATTCTGTTTCTTGCATTATTCATTATCCTAATCATTGCAGCCCATGCAACGTACCGCAAAATTGCAGTTATGTTAAATAAAAACTATTGAAACTTTACTGCATCTTTTTCATTACCTGTGTTTGTATGAGACATGATATATCTCTGAGAAAGGGGTAATTTCCGTTTAACCACAACACTCCCTGAGATGTCTTCTTCTTGAGTCCATGCGTAAAGGCTGCCACAACTCACCTTTTTACTATTGTGTTTCTGGTGAGGTGCTGCTAGTGAGCCGGTAAGGTTGGGACAACAGTTGCGACTTGTTGTAGGATAGGCATAGTCACCTACAAACAAAAGTACTGTCATCCTTTAACCATCAGTCTTGCCTGGAGCAAGAGTCAAAACTACGACAATGAGGGGCAGGTTTCTATGGAATGTTCTCTGGGATGTTCTTAGTAAGAACAGACCCTCTTATGATTAAAGTCACCATGTTATGAGCATAATGTTGGACATTTTAGATGCACTAAAGGCAATGAGACAATGTACTTTATTCCCATCACCCCTATTCCGTATTCATGATAGCCCTCTGTTTCTGCCAATGAGCAAGGAGTGGGGGTATGACAGCAGAAGAAAAGAGGACAGAAGGGCCATTGTAAATATGTCTTTTGAAGATTGTAAGGGGCACTTTAACCTCTAGGAGGAATAGAAATTCCCATATCAGCAACTATGGTACTGGGTTGGGTTACTGTCAATGCTCAGGTTTGTGACTAGGAAGAGACAGGGGCTTAACAAACAACCAAGTTTCCCCCGCTATGCGGAGGGGCCCTGCCTTCCATACCTGAATGAGGCCCCTCAGCAAATGTGTGAATTTATGATTTCACTGTTCAGCCTGTTTCCTAGTCAGACCTTGAAGGGAAATGAAAAACAAAGTTTGTTTCTCTTTCATGTGGGCGAGGGGGGCGGTTGTGGAAGCCCAGTTTATACTGCAGTTGGGGTCCTTTGAAGGGTGATAATTTTACACAATTCAGTAGTGATCCTTTCAAAGAGTCAGGGCCTTTGTGTTTGCTCTGCAAGCATGGTATCTGTCTTGAGAGAAGAAAAACAAGGCTGGAGACTCCAGGCAGATGGACCCTAGGGACATAACACAGGCTTCTGCAGCCCCTAAAGCACAAGGGGCCCACACCACTTAGTGAGCCCCAATTCAGTCTGAGGCCAATGAAAATCAATGAGATATGGGAGACTCAGGAGCATCATTTATGTTACACCACTGTAAAGAGAAAACTGTTCTTGGGTGTCATTTTAAGATGATGTTTCCTTCATTTTTCTCTCATTCCTACTATATCAAAGGACAGTGAGCTCAGTGATCCCTGTAGAATTCAACAGTAGCTCAGAAATTAGTAGATGGATACTGGATTGAGCTGTGGCCTGTCAATTGCAGTTGATGTAATGCATGTAGGTTTAACACAGTATTTTTGTCTGTTGACTGTGTCTAGAAAATAATTGATTCCTTAATAAACTTTAAAAAAACCTAGGCAAAGGACTTTGCCTAACCCTGCAGAAACCATTCACATAACAGCAACTATGAAATATCTTTGTTGACTACCTGTGTTATAAAGAGTTGAATCCCTCACCATGATCAGGTCATCAGAACCATCCCCTGTTGCAACCCACTCCTACATCCTCCACCCAAACATCACTCTAGTCCATCTACCCCCTATTATGCATTGACTGTGTCCAACTGTGTCCTTGCACGATCAATCAGGAACATACAATAGTCACTGTAATTTCTTGGGTCAGAAATAACACAATGAAGTATCTCAATGGTGTATACTCAATCAATCAATCAATCAATCAGAATTTGTAGAGTGCATCACTATCACCCTTGGAGGTATCTGGGTGCTCGGGTGCAAGGTCTGCATTGAAAAGCCAAGCCCTGAGTTTCTTTCTGAAGTCTGCAAGGGAGGGTGCTGTTCGGAGATGGAGGGTGAGGTTGTTCCAGGTCTTGACAGCTATGTAGGAGAAGGAACATCCACCGTTGTGGTTACAATGGATTACGAATGTGTGTGCGAGGGCTAATGAAGAGGAGCGCAGGTGTCTGGTGGATTGGTGGGAATTCAATCGGTGGTTGATGTAGGCCGGTCCTTGATCATGCAAACATAAGAGACTCCAAAAGGTGGAGGGGGTCCAAAAGCACTAGCTTCCTGTATAAAATGCCTAGTTGAAAAATAATTATTTATAAGGGGACTTTGCTGGAGGACATGGACCCAAGTCCTCCAAGGAAGAAATAAATTGACAAAAGACTGGAAAAGTCCCACTTGAAAAAGTCTTTGTTTAGGGTCCTTAAGCCATAGGCTTGAGAAGATTCTGGTAATCAAAATTTCAGAAGGCGTCGTTGTTGATCCAATATTTACTCATTTATTTTGTATAAAGGGAATAAAATATTTCCAAAATAGGATACATCAATAAATGGATCCATAGAGAAGACAACAGGGTCAGCCAACACGTGTTTCGCCCCACTTGGCGTGTGAGCCGGGGCTTTCTCAAGGCTGAAAAGAAAGGGAAACAAAATCCAACTAAGGATAATACAATGTAAAGGAGAAAAGTTATTGAAAAAAGACAACACCGAAAGGCGAAAGTTTCCAGAGTGCTTGATCATCTAAGCCCTTGTAGGTGTGCATGAGGATATTAAACTGGCATCTCTTTTGGATGGGAGCCAGTGGAGGTTTCTGAGGTGAGGGGTGAAGACTTGTAATAAATAGTGCTTTTAAAACATGACAAAACATAGGCCCTCATTATGATATTGGTGGTAAAAACCCCCAATCGCCGCGGCGACGGGTGCTAAAAGACCGTTGCTGTGGCTACCAGCCATCCGCCGTATTATGACCACAGCCGAATTTCTGCCAGAAGAATGGCGGAAATCCGGCTGTGGCCATGCAGGCGGGTGGCGGTAAAGTGGCGCTGCTGGCAGCAGCGCCCGTCTCGTCTCCTGCCGGAGGACCCCCTGAACACAGGTAAGTGGGTGTTCCGACGGAGAAGGGGTGTGGGGCATGTTGTGTGTGGAGGTGTGTGAATGTTTGTGCGTGCATGTATGTGGGTGTGTGTTCTGTGTTGAATGTGGGTGCATGTATGGATGTATGTGCATGTATGTTGTTTCTGTGAATGCGTGTCTGCGTGTCTGCGTGTATGTATGAAAGTGTGTGCAGATGTGTGTGTGAATGGATGTATGCATGCGTGGATGCATGTGGGAATGGGTGTGTTATGCGTGTGTGTGAAGGGGGCATACATGTTTGTGGTGGTAAGGAAGCCACAGAAACCATGGCAGTAGGCAGGGTCATTATCCCGTCAGGCGGTACAGTGACGGCCGCCGGGCTGGAGATTGACATCTGTTACCGCTGTGGCGGTCGGTGTGGTACATTGGCTATTTAGCTTCAGCCAAACCACCAATGTCATAATATGGTGGAAAGTACCATCAGCCTGTTGGCAGTACTTTCCACCATATTACCGCCAGCAGCCAGGGTCATAATGAGGTCCATAATGTTTGTATAAAAATACAAAATAACAAAACACAAGGACTGAGGAAAAGAGCTCAAGGAAGCCACTTTAGAAAAGGGCCTCTGGACCTCACTTTTGAATTGAGACACAAAATATATTTTTACAAAGTTCTGTAGCAATTTTAGCAGTTTGCCCCTTGAAGAGGGACTACAACAGTAAATCTAGATGGTGCAAAAGGAGTACAATTCACAGTCATGGTAGTCCATATTATCATGCTCCTTAGGTGTGAATATAGATATTGCTAGGTGTCTAGTTGTGCAGTGAGTCCTTTATGATCAGCCGGCAGACTCACCCTGTGGTCGTTGGGAGTCAGTGGCCAAAAAGGGTTGCAGGGCAATCTACTTCCAGTACATGGAGCATATGGGCCCTGTAAATACCATTCTAAAATACACCTCTAAACAAGATAATTTAATGTTATACATTGACATAGATAATAAGCACTGGGTACAGCTCTAGACACATGAGATCCAATGCCAGTGAGAACACAACTCTTTTTGTATGGTCACCCCCCATTTTTTGTGGAGTGGTGTTGCTGTTTTATTTTTACTCTGTGCACTGGGTCTGTTCAAACCAGGCCCCTGTCCATGTGCCCTGACCTGTAAAACATGTTTAAATTTGCTATAATCCTAATTGGTATATTCACCTTACCTATAAGTCTCCAAAATGGGCTACAAAAGTTTACCCATTGCCCGTAAGTTAAATGTTACTAGTGAACTGCAACAACTATTGCGCCATCCACTGCAATGTGTAAACATGACTTCAGGTCTACCTTTGTAGCCTGACTGTGACAGTTAAAAAATGAAACTTGACCCGTCAAAATAAACCCCTTTAATAGCATAAAACTTCCTTTTAAATATTAATGTCACCTCTACATAGGCCTTACTGTCCAAAATGAAAGGTGCATGGTATTTAAAAATAGGACATGTAGAAATTTCATGTTACACATATCCTTAGAATGAAAATGTCCCAAATGCTATTTTCACTGCAGCGTGGCTAGTTGTTGCACTTGAAAACAATGGGATGCAATTTTACATTTAGTAATGCTACCTACGGCTAGGAAACACATAGATTTTTTTTTGTTGATATTTTCTGTAATAATATAAAAGACTAAGGGGGTTATTCTAACTTTGGAGGAGGTGTTAATCCGTCCCAAAAGTGACGGAAAAGTGACGGATTTACCACCAGCCGTATTACGAGTCCATTATATCCTATGGAACTCGTAATACGGCTGGTGGTATATCCGTCACTTTACCGTCACTTTTGGGACGGATTAACACTCCTCCAAAATTAGAATAACCCCCTAAGTTACTGGTAAAGGCAGATTTGCAATAAACTTTAAGGAAATGGTACTTATAAAAAGTTACCTATTCCATGCTTAAAGCCTCTGGAATCTAATTTACAGTAGCCCCACTTTCAGCCCTCTGAGTGCTTAGACCAGAATGAGGTGTGAAAACTGTTCCCAGGCAAGGAGACAAAGGCTTGGGTGTGGGAAGGAAATGCAGCATAAGCGAAAAGGGTTTGCCCTGGGAATCTTTGCCTTATCTTTTAGCGAGGGGCCAGGAGTAACACCTACTCCCAGGTTGAACCACGTCCGAACATAGCGAACTAGGGCGGGCGAAGATGTCAGAAACATTTGGCTTGCAAGATGACTTCCCGGGATGAAAATTTTGAATATTCCTACTAGGAACTTTTCTGACCTATACCGACAGCTTCTCCGGGACCTCATCCGAAGCCTATCCAACGTTGTGACGACCTTCTCGAATACAGCCTGCTGCCTTGCCTTGCCGAAGGATTTTGTCCTCCAGAAAAGATGACTTCTTTAATGTAAAATCTCTGACTGGACGGAACCTGGTTGGGTATCTCACCTGCCCTCCAATGAGGTTGGTCTCAAATCATGCTTAGCCCCGGTCTACCGTGCTCAGTTGGCCATAATTGGCTCTTAACACTATTTTGATTTAAACATTTAAAAACTTGTATCTCTTGTTTCCCTTGTTGGATTTTTTGTTGTTCTGGTGTCATTCTGTTCAATGAACTATTCACAATTCTTATAAATTGGAGTGAGATTTTTATTTGTTTGTGTTTTCAACTTTTTAACTATTTTGAAACTTCTAAATGTTTTACACATTTTCCTAAGTTAAGCCTGTCTGCTCCATCCAGTAGCTACCAGGGTTTGAGCTCCGGTTTAATTTACTGACACTGTTTAGATGCAACAGAGTTGTGTTTCTATCATTCACACCTGGAAATGCAACTTATCAGTTTATTAGACAAGAAAACTGTTTTAGAGTTTGGTACATGATGCTCTGTCACAAATGTGACAGGTATTCTGTCCACTGTATTACAAGTTCATTCTATCCTAATCCACTGTGAAAAAAGTGAGTCTGATATCCATCACGTTTTGAGTACACATCCACCAAACTCTAAACCTAGCCTTAAGTAAATTCACCTGATTATTTGTTGATAGGACAAAAGAATACAATAGTGCAAT